>NW_028084141.1:0-392487 GCF_014824575.4 Sturnira hondurensis
ACTTGGCTATTGTAAATAGCAGTACTATAACAGGGGTGCATATATTTTTTATGTTGGAGTTTTGGGATCCTTGGAGTCTATTCCTAGAAGTGGAATCACTGGGTCAAAAGGGTTCTACACATTTTTTGAGGAACCTCCGTATTGTTTTCCACAGTAGCTGCACCAGTCTTCATTTCCACCAATAGTGCACTAAGGTTCCCCTTTCTCCACATCCTTGCCAGCACTTATTTGTCAATTTATTCATGGTAGCCATTCTGACAGGTTTAAGGTGATATCTCACTGAGATTTTAATTTGCATTTCTCTGATGATTAGTGATGGTGAGCACTTTTTCATATGCCTGTAGATGCTCTGTATGTCCTCTTTGGAGAAGTGTCTATTCAGGTTTTTTGCCCATTTCTTAATCAGGTTGTTTGTCTTCTTGACTTTGAGTTGTATTAATTCTTTGTATATTTTGGAGATTAAACCCTTGACAGATGTATCACTGGCACAAAATGTTCTCCCTTACAGTAGGTTCCTATTTATCTTGCTGATGGTTTCTTTAGATGTACCGAAACTTTTTAATTTGATGTAGTTCCATTTGTTTATTTTCTGCCTTATTTCTAGTGCCTGAGAAGATATATTGGCAAGAATATTGCTATGTTGGATATGAGATTTCACTACCCATCTTTTCATCTAGGACTCTTATGGTGCCACAACTTACATTTAAGTCTTTTATTCATTTGGAGTTTATTCTTGTGTATGGTGTATGTTGGTAGTCTAGTTTTATTTTTATTTTTGCATGTACCTGTCCAGTTTTTCCAACATCATTTATTGAAGAGATTGTCTTTCCTCCACTGAATGCTTTTTCCACTTTTGTCAGATATCAAGTGACTGTAAAGGTGTGAATTTATTCCTGGGCTCTCTGTTTTGTTCCATTAATGTATATACCTGTTCATATGTCAGTACCAGCTTGTTTTGACTATAGTGGCCTTAAAGTATAATTTTTTTTATTTAACTTTTGTTCAAGTACAGTTTTCTTTCTTGTATTCCCAGCCCTGCACACCCCCAGTGCTCCCCACCCCCCTCCCATCTCCGCCCCCCATCATAGTTATTGTCCATGTGTCCTTCATACTTATTCATGTGAGTCTATCCCCTTTTACTCTGTGCTTCTCTCCCCTCTACCCTCTGGACCCTGTCAGCACATTCTGTATTTCAGTGTCTTTGGTTACATTTTGCTTGCTTGTTTGTTTTGTTGTTTACATTCCTGTTAAAGGTGATATCATATGGTATTTGTCTTGCACTGCCTGGCTTATTTCGCTCAGCATAATGCTTTCCAGCTCCATCCATGATGTTGCAAAGGGTAGGAGCTCCTTCTTCCTTTCTGCAGCATAGAATTCCATTGTGTAAATGTACCATAGTTTTTTGATCCAGTCATCGACCGATGGGCATTTAGGTTGCTTCCAACTCTTGGCTATTGTAAATTGTGCTGCTATGAACATCGGGGTGCATAGGTTCTTTGGGATTAGTGTTTTAGGGTTCTTAGGATACAATCTTAGCAGTGGAATTGCTGGGTCAAAAGGCAAGTCCAATTTTAGTTTTCTGAGAAAATTCCATACTTAAATTTGACTTATTTAAAAATCAGATTTAAAAATGTAGCTTTCTGGCTAATCTTGATCAGTAAGAAGGTCTGGCAAAATGTCTTTCTAACAATAACAAGTCAGATAGAACTGAGGGGAGGCCACTGCTATGTTATGGACACTGTGCCCCACCATTCATCTCAATCCCCAGCACTGCCTATACCTGCCTGCCACATAGGCCTAGGGTTGGTTGTCATTTGTCATCTAATACTGGTCCTGAGTTTGAAATCCTTTATATAAGTTCTCTTAAGGACTTTGATTTTAACTTTAAGGTCAGTGGGGAGGGTTTTAACCAGTGGAGTGACTGAATGATGTTGCTTGGGGTCATGGAAATGTGACTGGCTAATTTAGGGAGATTTTTTGGCTCCTGTTAATTTAAGTATTTGTTTGCACTCATTTGCTTCTTTCAAGCTAGATGTAATGGTTATTTGATTTCTGGCAGGTTTGTGATTCTCCCCGTTCACCTTTGGCCAAAAAGGACTCACACTGTTTCTCATTGCTTTTAATCAGCCTGTGTTGTGTATTTGTTTACTGGATGTGATTCTCCTTTCTCCTGGGGCTGTACCACTTTGTGAAAAACTGTAACGTTGGCCCCCCATGGTTGTATAAACACCAGAGCTTAGTTTAGGGAGCCCCTCAGATTACCAAAAAGTATAAACTGAGTAACAGTACTGTTCACAATGCCGACCTCACTGTTGTCCTGCATGACCAAGATGCCAGCCATTAAACATTAAGGTGACAGAAATAAAATTAATGCAATAGAACGGCAGTCTTCCTTTTGCTAGAACTAAATGATGCAAACAAACATCCTTAATTAGATTCAATTCCATATGCCTACAGAGTAAACTTTTCTTCTAAAAAAGAATACTAATGTCTTGCATTGATGAAGGGACTTTCATCTTGGAATTTTCCCACATGGCTTACAAACCAATATGGCACAGTAAAATCAAAGCAAAAACAACTTCAATCATAAATGGAATGTAACAACTGCTTAATGCTCTATGATAAACAGCAAGGTAAGATCTATACAAAGCTATTTAAAACATCATTAATATTTATTCTGACTACAACATATTATTTAATACATGAAGTTAAACTTTAGGAAAGTAAGTTTTTGGAGGGTGAGAGCTAGTAATTTTCAGTTCTGAGGACAGAATAACAAGTAGTTTTCCAACAGTGAGAAGTTAATGTTAGACTTAACGTACTAAGGTGGTTAGAGAGTTTCTTTCTGTCTTGTAAAGAATGGGTGTGGGGGAGGGGGGTAGAATGAGAGAGAGAGAGAGAGAGAGAGAACTAAGATATCTCCAACCTAAACATTCTTATCCTTATGATGTTATTGCTAGATATATTATTAGTAGCATTGTAGAGATGAGAAATATGAAGCCCAGAGAAAGTGAGGAATAATTTACCTAAGATAATTGTTACTGGTGAAATTAGAATTGAAATCAGATCTGTTTCATTTCAAGCTCATTTTTTCCTTCTCTGCTGTACTACTTTTCACTGCAGCTGTTAACATCTTTTTCACTCAAAATAGATGCTCTGTCTTCTCTATAACAGATCTTTTGTCTCTCTTATCAACAATCTAGACTAAATATCCTGGAAGCTTACAGAAGACACCTCCATATGCTTCCTTAACCAATGCTGGCTGGTGCCCACCCCCAAACAGTGCGCATATGATTTCTGGCTTCTCCTTGCTACAGGGTAAGTTCCTTGTCTTTCCAAGGGATACTTTTCCCACGTTGTTCAAATATTTGGGAATGTGGCTCGTTGTTCGGGAATGTGACTAACTGTTCCAAAGTTGTTCCTGTCATTCTTGCAGAAGCTCTGGGGTACTAAAGAAAACAGTTTCCTGACTCCATATCCCAGAGGTACAGAGGTTCTTGATTACTGTGTGTCTTGATTGCTGTGTACCATGAGCGATATTAGGTTAGCTGGTAACCTCTTTTTGCCTCCTCACCCTCTTCCATAATGTCTATTGTAAAATAATTTCCTGTCCCCTTATAAGGCAGCCAGCAAGCATATTTTGTTTTCCTTGTAGTCCCTCCTCCAATTTTGATAGCTGTGTTATATCAACATGGCCCAAGCATGTAACAATTACATATCACCCTTATTCCCATGAAAAAATGTTTCACACAACTGAAACGTATGTTTATTGAATTGAATGTTCTCCTACTCCTATTTCAGTAAGGTAAGTTTATGTGTACTTTCACAAGGAAGTTCCTGAGGGTTGGACCAGGATACATTTCCAAAATTTGAGCTCTTGGGCTCCCTATTCTAGTGTGACTTTGAAGTATTAAAAAACATGGTCTTTCAAGTGTTACCATCTGTGTAGTTATTTCTGAAAGTTGTCTCCATTGGCTTCCTTTCCCCTCCCCAAATCTAGGCTCTCTCTCTCCCTTCTCCCCCAAAGTTCTTGTGCTGGGGTATGTGCAGGACTCTTGACTTTCTCAGGAGCCTGTGGGATCAGGCTACCCAGCAACTGAGCCCTCCCTGTAGTGCTCTTACACTCACCTCAAGTCGAGGTCTCAGAAGCATCTTCCTGTTTCTATTGTTTTTTCAGATTAGCCTGCTGAACCCTCTTTCCTAGGACAGACTCCTCCTTTTCAGTGGTGATGATTTGCTGGCAGTTTCTGGATTCCCTGGCTCTGAAAATCACCAGAAATTCCTTTATCTTGCCTTCTTTTGTGCAGAGCTGCTGCCCCCCCCCCATTCTTGCATCCAACCTGTATTCTCAATTCATGGAGATTCACCTGACTTAATTTTCTTCTTATTCTACGCTACTTGATTTTTCTACTTTTGATGCGAGCATAGAGAGATGAAAAGTCTATGCTATCTCCAACATCATCTTGCCAAAGAACAACACCTATTAATTCTTCCTTGCTTCTGCTAATCCTCCCCACAGAGTCCATTCTCAACCTTTAATGAGCCTGTTTAAACTAAGTTGGACTATTTGCTGAAAACTCTCCAGTGGCTTCCCATCATATTCAGAGAAAAGCCAAGATCCTTACCAGAATTGATAAGGCCCTTTGTGATTAGGCTTTTCATTATTTACTTACTTCATCTCCTTCTACTCTAGTGCTGGCTATCTGCCTTTTCCTTCTTCCACAGAACCACTTTAACTTCTTCCACAGAAAATCTGATCTGCTTCAAGCTTGAGGAGTTTGCACTTGCTGTTCCCTCTGTCTTGAATGATCTTCCCTAAGATAACCATTTGGTCCACTCCCTCACTTGTTCCTGGTCTTTTCTCAAGTCTCATGCATTTTGTGGGACTTTTCACACTCATCTAAAAGAGCACACTCCGTGACATTGCTAGTACCTTATTTGTTTATTTTTTCTCCATAACACCTATCATTTTAAACCTACTGTACCTTTTACTTATGACTTTGTTTACTTTCAGCACTCCACAATGATTAATGTTTATTGCACTATTTCTAGCCCCTAGAACATTTCCCAACACAGAATAGGTCCACAATAAACATTAACTGAATGCACTAATAAGGGCAGAAAAATAGGCAAATTGTGCTAGGAAAGTTTAGAGTGAAAGGTGGGTTTATCTGGTTTGGCACAGGAGAAGAGGATAAGACAAGAGCTGACTTTAATTCTCAAAGGGTGAGAAGGATTTAAACCGGTTTATCTGCTGCTGTGATTTCACAGAGGTCTGCATTGATTTCAGACAGGTGTGTGACATATTAAAGAGATAGAAATGACAGCTTGGTGAGGCAGATAAAGTTGGTAAAATGATGCCAGGTTTGAGTGTAAATGATTTGGAAGGTGATGAGTCTACATGTGTTGAAGGAAGTTGTTAAGTTTGGATTGGACTTTGAACCTTTCAGGGTTCTTGATTGTTAAGAAACACAAATCAGGTCAGGCCATCATAAGAAAAAAGGAAATTTGCTGGAGGAATTGGGACTTAAAGAGTTGATAACAGGTGTCTTAGTCCATTTAGGCTGCTATAACAAAATTGCCATATACTGGGTGGCTTATACACAACAGACATTTAATTTTTATAGTTTTGGAGGCTGGGAAGTCCAAGATTATGGTGCTGGCAGATTCAGTGTCTGGTGAGAGCCAGCATCCCTGTTGATAACCATCTTGTCACTGTACCTTTATATGTGAGAAAGAGCAGGCTAGCTCTCTGAGGCCTCTTTTATAAGGGCACTAATGCCATTCATGAAGGTTCTGTTTTTATGACATAATACCTCCCGAAAGCTCCACCTCCTAATACCATCACCTTGCAGGTTAAGATTTCAACATTTGCATTTTGGAGGACATAACCTTTCAGATCTTAGCAAGAGCTGGTCAACAGGAAGTACTACAAAGGTCATGTAGCTGATGCAACTTGCTACCACTGTCCCTGAGCTGACTATTGACCCTCAATATTTCCCAATATATTTATCCATTTTCCTGCCAGTGGAAATTTGGGTTGTTTCCAGATTTTTATATTACAAAGTGCTATTATGAGCATTTATATATGTTTTCTGGTGCAGATGCTCAAGCTTCTCTATGGGGTAAAATTGCTGGATCATAACATGTGTCTACACAACTCTGTTAAGATGATACCAAATTGTTTTCCAAAGTGATTACACCAATTTAAATCCCTACAAGATTGTATAAATGTTCATTTGCTCTACATCCTCACCCACACTTTGTATTTTTTAAAAAAACTTTGTATATGGTAAAATTTGCTTTTGTAAATTACTATGGTGCTGTGGTTTTGACGAATGCATACAGCCGTATATCCACTATTGCAATCAGTGCAGAACAGTTCCCTCATCCCCCCAAATTCCCTCTGCTACCACTTCATAGTTAATCCCTACTTCAGTCCAGGCTCTGGCAATCACTGGTCTCTTCTCCAATATTAACAATGTTTATTTTTGTTTGAAGTGACTTGGGGGTAATTATTTGCTAATAGTTTTTTGTATTGCTTGGTTTTTTAAATAATAGAGATGGGTAAATTTTATTGAAATAAGAAAATTATTATGTAACCCCCCCCCCCAAAAAAAATTGATGTCATGGAAGTTAAGGGAGTAGGATGTCTCAAAGGGAGCATGAATAAAACCATTGAATAGAGTAAAGCTGAAGAGTGAAAAAGGATCATTATTCTTCTAATTGTAGGCTCTGCTTCCTTGTTTTCAATTGGAAGCTTTAATTTTGATCTCAGATGGCATCAAATGTATATATTACACATGCCATGTCATGCTTAAAAATAATAAATAACAAGATGTTTATTGGTATCTCTAGAGACTTACATGCCACTGTCTCTGAGGTTAGGAAAAACTGTATTTATAAAAATAAAGCTATAATTTGGCCTCATTTCTCAGAATAGTATAGAATCATATAAGGTAAAAATTCTCAATTGAAAATTGCTATTTATTTTATTTATTGTACTGCCAATGTGACAAATGCCAATATGAACATGCATGTCTTGAATGTACCATATAAGGTTTCTTGGGAGGGGAATTTAACTTCTCCCACTTTCTATCTCGGGGGCAGGGTGAAATGGAGCTCAATATAAGAAGGAAGCAAATGACAACGGAGCATTTTGGTGTGAACTTCACCTCTCAAATTGGGCTTGTGTAAGATTGTACCTTCCCAGTTCTGAAACTTAACCTTAGGAAGCAAAATAACTTTGTCCATGAATATGCACATTTATTAGTTTTCCAGATGAGAACTACCATTCTGTAAGATGTTATTTGGCATAGTTGCTGAAAATATTTTTCTGAATACTGGTGGGAGACAATTCTCCAAGGGCCTCTTATTTCTGGTTGTCTTCTGAGCAGAGGCACTAATTAGCCTTTGTTCTGGACATCCTCTTTTCTAGGATGTTTGTAGATAAACAACTTGTATGAGAAGATAGAGATAACAACCCTCTGGGTAAGGCTGATTTATTTACTGTCTGGTATAATAAAAATTTCTCCCAGTGGAAGAAAGGACAGGCATGCTGATTACCCATTATAAAAGATTGAGGTTCCCTAAATTTGGGGTTCCTCAGCAATGGTGCACACCTACCGCAGGTAAGCGCCCATTGGGGCTCATCTGTGTCACTCTGTGGGACATGTGGAATAAGAAGAATTGATGCAAACATGATACTTATGCTGTGACTGATAAAGTCACTTGTTTCTGATCTATGAATATCCTGTCCTCTGCCAGTATCTGTGAAACTGTGGCAAGTCGGTTTGTCAGCTTGCAAGTAGGATAAAATCTCAGACCCTTACCAGTTCTTGATAAATAGCTGTTCATTGATGTGATGTAGTACAAGGCATTTTTTTGTTTTAAAAACATTGATTTAGGTTAGGATAGTCAATTCCTAGATGTTCCTTATTGAAATATAAGACTTTCTGGAAAGTATGATGTTAGCTATCAGTCTCAGTTCGTTTTATTAGATGAACTAGCAGGTCTTGAGACAAAATGAAAGATGGTTTTGAAGAGTTGAAAAGTGGATATATCTCTAACAGAGGTACAGAGAAGATGGTTGGCCTCAAAGGGATGCACTGTAGTAGAAAAGGCCTAGAAGACAAACTTTTGTGCTGTGAAATTTTGCCTGGAGCTTGTTCTGCCAACATCCATCTCAGCTGGACATACAATGCACACTGATTTCCTATAATTCCCTTCCTCATTCACAGTGAATCAAGGGCATCTGCTAGCAACACTGAGCACTCTGTTGTTTGCAAACAGCAAGTAAATATCACCCATTGCTTAGGCTTTTTGGGATGGAAATTGCTATAACACGGGCAGTAAGAAGGTTTATATGTGGTAAGAGGAGTAGAAGAAAAAAAAGAGTTAATAAAACTGACAAAAGAACAGTAGGGGAATTTCTGTCATTATCAATGTATACTGAAGCAAAGTTACCCCAAGTCCACCCTTGGGAATTTTCTAACTTTGTTTAATAAATTCACATATAAAGTGACACACAGTTTATACACAAATATTTCTTTTAAAGCACAAATCAGATACTTAAGTTTGAAAGCGCGATACAGATGACCTGGTTCTAGTTCATTACAGATTCTAATTAACTGAGGACTCACAATTAAATATGGACAATAGAATTTCTGCAATTTAACTTGTTATATATTGTCTGACAAATACATGTCTACTCATACAACAACAGAAAATTTGAAATTGAGGCAGACCTGGGAAAGCTATAATGGTTACCATAGAGTTCAACCATTTAAATTTTTACAATGTTAAAAATTAATATTTACAATGTTAAAACCAAAGGGTTGCTGGTTTGATTCCCAGTCTAGGACACATGCCTGGGTTGCAGGCCAGGTCCTCAGTAGGGGGTGTGCGAGAGGTAACCACACACTGATGTTTCTCTCCCTTTCTTTCTCCCTCCCTTTCCCTCTCTAAAAATAAATAAATAAATAAAATATTTAAAAAATAGATTGTTAAAAAATTGTTTTTGAACCTTAAGCTATTTAAGTTTATATCTCTTTAAGTAAATGGCATATCAGTGGATACTGGTTATGTTTTGCTCTTTGGATCTAACTAGCTATACTTTCTGCTCAAATGGTTCTCTGAGAAATAATAAAGATTTTTATTGGAAGACTTTCTACCACATCTAACAGATTAGTTGAAAATTAATTTCTGATTTGGAGTCTTTCATATGGATTTCCAAAGTAATCTGTATAACAATTATATTAACAAAAATTGTAAAAATAATATAGGACTGATTGCCAGTGAAAACAGAGATGGAACTATCTTCTCTACATATTATGTCTCTATTTTGCCCATTTTCTGTCCTGCCCTACAGTAGTTACTTTCACCAAACTTTGGCTTTTTTGGGAAAGGAGTTTTGAGTAGCAAAGTCCCCTACTTAGTTAGTTGCCTTGGTGGTAGTAAATATGAAAAACTTTCCTGTTGACTGAATTCATTGGGTCCACAGATGACTCTAAGGGAACCATGATAGCCCAGGGAAAAGCTTCAGAAATGCAAAAGTTTAAAACCAATGCTTTGTGTTATATTTAAAGTTTGTGAATTTCTAAGGTTGGTATTCTAAAAAATTCAGGGGACTATGGTATTTCAGAATAATGCTTGTAGTGTTTTATATCTTTATGTACCATAACAATATGTTCATTCATTTGTGTAGTCAACAAATATTTATTTTGTTCCTACTATGTGCAACACTTGATCAACATTAAGGACAAAACGATTAGTGAGATTAAAATTACTGTCCTCGAGTAGCTAAAAAATTTGGCAGGAAAGGAATGATATACGAAGTCTGTCTGGAAAAGGTGCAACCATTGGTAATATAAGGAGATGGTTTGCATGACATTGGTAAAACCTGACAGCCAAGTAGAGTGGACTGGGATGCGCATGCAGGGACAATGACAACTTTACTGTACTAGTCAGTGGGGGTAGTACATGTCCTTGAGTGTGCATGTGTACTGTGTGGATGTCACATTCAAAAGAACTGAGCAAGTAGAGTAATGAATCTGCATCAAATTTTACATAAAGCTTGAACATTCCTCCACAGAAATTATTCAGATGATTCAGAAAACCACAACTATGGGCAACTGGTGATTGGCAGCTTCATCACAACAGTGCACCCACTCATGCATCACATCTTGTGTGGAATTTTGTGGTCAAGCATCAAATCACCCTCCTACAGCTCAGAGTTGGTGCCCTGTGACTTCTGGCTTTTCCCAAAACTCAAATCATCTTTGAAGGGGAATAGGTTTCAGATCATCACTGAGATTCAGGAAAATAGGATGGGGCAGCAGATGGTGATTGGGAGAACTGTGTGAAGTCCCAAGATGCCTTCTTTGAAGGGGACTGAGGCATCATTGTCCTGTGTACAATGTTTCTTGTATCTTATATCTCCTTCAAGAAATGTCTCTATTTTTCAAAGTGCATGGCTGGATACTTTATGGACATGCCTTGTAAATAAATTATTACTGTATATTATGCTAAATGTCACAGTAAAATATGGACAAAGTTCTGTGGAATAAAAAAATCACTTCTTTTTGTATTGGCGGGAATACAGTAGCAAAAATGTCACGATTAGCTATTAATTACATGGTATTTACTACGTGCCAAGCAAAACACTAAACATGTGGCACGGACCATCTTCTTACACACACCAACCAAAATGACAGATGCTGCTATTACAATTTTACAGAGGAGCAGTAGGAAACTTTAAGTGAAGTAACCTGGGTAAGATCATACAAGTAGGGCAGAGCCAATTTTTGATGAGCAAGTGAATGAAATCAGGTAACATTTGTAAATCTGAAATTGAAGTGTCTCATCAAATTATTACAACCTGAGAAGGAACAGTGTGAGTGTTGACACTGTCTAAACAATTGTCATAGCATTGCATTTTCACCTTTTCTTTAGAAGGAGTCAGCTCTTCATCCTGGTCCTCCTTTAGGAAAGTTAGCATTACTACACAACACATTTGTTTTCACCAATTATACCAACATCTTCTCACAGGGCCCGGGTCTTCTGAGATGCAGACATCTTTGCTCACCTATAGCAGCTTAAATGGAAATGGACTTTGTACTTTTGTGCCCGAATACCAGTTTTTTTTAGTTTTGAAAACATGGTTTGGAATGTAAATAACCTCTCTTTTTTGTTCATATGCTGGTCATGTGAACGTTATCAAAGGGCAACTTCCTGTTTCCTTATTTTTAAATGTCTTTCCTGATGGTCTTATTTTTCTAGCCAATATTTCACCAACTGTTTGGTTATCTCCCATGTACCTTATTCAATAAACATCTGCTGTACTCTTTGACTTAGTCAAAGCTTTTATAATATCTCTTTATAAAATACAAAAATATCTCTTTTATAATACAAAAACTTTCTGAGGTGGGTAGTAATCTCACTGTCAGATGAGGAGACGTAGACTTGGATAATTTTGTGTATGGTTCAAGGTCACACTTGTCCAAGGCCATAGAGTCATTGAACCAAGATAAGAATTCAAATATTTTCACCCCATGTCTCCTGTTTGTTCCACAAGACCAGAGGGTCTCCATGACTTGGCCAAGATAAAACAGGAACACCTTAAACAATTAAGGTGTTGAAGATATTGGATATTGAAGATAGTCAATATCCAATTATATCAAAAGAATTGACCTAGGAAATAAGTGTCATGGGGTAAAGTCAGTGTGAACTATGGCAATGAGAGAGTGGATTTGGCTAGGTGGGGAGAATAAGCACAGGAAGGGAAGAAATGCATCATCAAATATGTGGAGTTATGGCTAACCATGTGATCTGTGGACAAATAAAAAATCTCCGTGATGTAAATCATTTGGATTATTTCCTGGATGAGTTTTTTCAATACTTGTAGCATTGCCTGGAATGCTTTATGGACTAAGATGGTATGAAAATAAACAAAGCCTAGAAGGGGAACCTGGAGATATATTTTTTAAGACTTCATTTATTTATTTATTTTTAGAGAGAGGGGAAGGGAGGAAGAAAGAGAGGAAGAGAAACATCAATATGTGGTTGCCTCTTGCACGCCCCCAAATGGGGACCTGGCCTGGAACCCAGTCATGTGCCCTGACTGGGAATCAAACCTGTGGCCTTTTGGTTTGAAGGCCAGCACTCAGTCCACTGAGCCACACCATCCAGGGCAAAACCTGGAGTAAGTTTTAAAGCCATGTTATTGTGCAGAAAATCAGAATGGTGGCTGCATAATTGCTACATAATTTGAGAGACATTTGACCATGTACATATATAAAAACACAGGGTTATAGATTTGAGGTGGGTTAAACAAGGTGTGTTTGATGGCAGATATACACCATAAAAATATGATCTTTGTTTTTAATTATATCTTGGTGAATACAAGCATATTACATATTTCACTTGCAATCATTTTTCTCAGCAGTTCATCCATTGACATGCACACACACGCATGTGAGCAGATGTTTTCTAGTACCTTTGGCAGAAGATTTAGTGCCTTGTACACATCACACCTGCCATGTCATGCTTATTGATTGAACGATTCAGCTTGCTGAAAGGTACTGGGTGAGATATTAATTTTAAAATGAAAGCCTTCACATCTGCTAATGCCTGTCAGTCTCTGGAGTGAATGTGCCATTCAAGCCAACGGAAGTGGGCAGAAGCAGCCTTCATGGGTAGGGCTGACAAGTTATTCTGAGTCTGCTGAATTACCTTTATTGTTGCCTGGCACTTATAGGCAGACTTCTCCTTCCATTAAACTCCAGTGCTCACGGAACTTCTGAAAATAGCTCTAGTGGTTTAGAACTCATCTTCCTGGGTTTTCATATAAATGGAATATTTGTGGTAGTTGAGTGATAAATGGTGAGATAATGGTGTTTTGCAGGCAGTGAAATGACAAGGTCAGTTTTAATTAAGCTGAGATCAACCTCAGTCTGTATCGCACACTTCTGATTAGGTTATTTCAAATTAACATGAGTTTTTGGAGACTTCGCTGAAGTCAGTGGTGTTAAACACCAGCTGTGCTGGCAGAGAAGCGTGGGATATGAGAAGGAGATAGCATTCACATTGAAATTAGCACTTGGCACAATATAATTCTCTGATTGCAAACTATGTGGAGTTGCCTGTGCTAATTGGTTGATTTTATTTGAAGCAGATGTTGTTAGCTTTCCCACTAATGATCTGGAGAGAAATTCTTTTGAAAGACATGCCATGTTAGGATCTCTGCAGTATAATAAGCTAATTACAACTTTAAGTACTTGCAGTAATTAGCACAATGTGTATAAAGTGTTCCTGATCTTTTCACCCTGCCGTATTATTGTCAGGGCAGCTTGAAAAACAAAAAGAAATGCTAGCTGGATTCAGTCTCCCTGGTCTAGCCTCTTCGTTTCCCAGACTTCAGTACTAAAGAGATAATGAACTCAAGTTAAATCCTTCTCTTTCAGGCATGTCAAAAAGGTTTAGTGCCAACCCCCACCCTTCTACACCCCACAAAATGGAGAGTGAAATCTACTAAACTAAACTGTTATCTCACATACATTTGCCTTCGGGCCCCTGGGGTCTTCATCGCATTAGCAACTGAGGTATCTGAGGACACCTTAGCATATTTATGTCATGTTCATTTATTTTATTGTTTACCAGTGTGATCCAGGGGTCAGACCTATGTTTTCTTTGAGAACATTGCCTCATCACACTTCCAAGCTGAAACTCTTAACGTCCCTGCGTAGAATGCTTTGCATGCTTGATATTTCTATAAGCCTAACTTTTAGTCTTTCTATATTTTTAACAACCAAGTTGTTACAGATTCATATTTGCTTGTAGTAATTAGAGAGTGAAGACATAATAGGAGTAGATGTGCGAAGTGTGACAAAAATAGAAAAAAATGAATTGAGGGAAAAAGAATTGGTAAAGACAAATAAATGCTTTTCCCAGAAGATCTTATTTATTTATTTTTAGACAGAGAGGAAGGGAGAAAGAGAGGGAGAAGTGCATCACTGGGTAGTTGCTTCTCATGCACCCCCTGCAACCCAGGCACATGCCCTGACTGGGAATGGAACCAGTGACCCTTTGGTTCCCAGGCTTGTGCTCAGTCCACTGAGTCCCACCAGCTAGGGTGATAAAGGCAAATTCTCAACATAATGAACAAAGTCCACAAGTAACTGCTATTAATTGGAATGAACCTGACATTTGAGGCTGGTGACTAAAATTCTGGTATCTCTAAGAAGAGGCTAAGTTGATCAGTAGAAAGTAATTTATAGTAAAATGTCACTATTTCAATAGCTCTTGTGGCCTTTTTAAGAAAGTCAGAGTTTGGATTTTTAAGTTCTATTATTTGAGATAGGTGCTTAAGACCGAAAATGCAGCCATCATAATGGAGTCTTCTGTAACCAATGAATGTATCTAAGTTTTTATGTTTTATCATGGCTCTTTCTTTCATGTCAAGATACTTCTGGGGGAAGGTAGAGAACAAATTCTCCTTTTAAAGTAACTTTGAAGAAGTTGGCTGACTTCCTTGGCTGTAATTTCTGGAAAGTAAGCAACTTGATCTCATATTCTGAACTCGGCTGCAGAAATAAGGTAGAAAATGCCCTTATTTGCACCTCTACTATTGTTGTCTCCTTAGTTCTGGACGTGAAAGCTGGGATTTCTGTGGTTGCTGGATTGATATCTACCTCTGTGATGTAGAATTTCATGAGGTACATAGCCAGGCTATGGATAATTTCAACAGATTATGTCCTAGAGAGAGGAGGCATCAAACAAAAACATCACAGCTACTTGAGAAAAGCAAAGATAGAGAGGTCTGATAGAGATTTGCCCTCTTGGAGTATTTAGAAAAGGAAGGATGTAGGTTTAAGGGGATTCTAATACAGATGATCCCTGACTTACAATGGTTTGACCTATGCTTTTTCCACTTTATGATGGTGCGGAGACCACATGCACAATACATTACAGGAGATACTCAGTACTATATTATCAAATAGGTTTTGTGTGAGATGATTTTGCCCAACTGTAGGCTAATGTAAGTGTTCAGAGCATGTTTAAAGTAGGCTAAGTTAACCTATGGTGTGGGTTAAGTGTATTAAATGCATTTTTGACTTATGATATATATAGATTTTTGTTTTGCACCCCAGGGTATGTTTATTGACTTTTAGAGAGAGAGGAAGGGAGAGAGAGCAGAGAGACAGACACACAGATAGAGACACAGAGAGAAACCTTGACAGGTTGCTTCTCTTATGTGCTCTGACCCAGAATCAAACTGCAACCTAGGTACGTGCCCTAACTGGGAATTGACCATGTAATATTTTGGTGTATGGGATGATGCTCCAACCAACTGAGCCACCTGGCTAGAGCTGATTTATGAAATTTTAAATTTGTGGTGGATTTATTGGGATGTAACCCCATCATAACTTGAGAAGTATCTGTACTTTAAACATTCTTCATAAATATACTCGTGTAGAGATGTTTTGTGGTGCTGGAAGTTTATTGATGTAAGTAATGAAAAATGAAACAGAAAAGATTTTGTACTTTGGTTTTTCCTGAGTTTACAGAGCTTCGGGTGTTCAGTGGAACCCCATAAGAGAATTAAGTATGCTCAAGCAAAACATTCAGGGACAGAGGTTAGGCACAGTGTGACATTTTACACCTGGCACAGTGTTTAGCATGCCTTAGGCACATAATAAGTGGTAAATTTGTGAATGCTGTTTGGGGTGAAAAGTTAAGAACTCATTCTCTGTCACTGCCATGAAGTTTGGTGATATTGTCGTGAACTGGAACTGTTATAATTGAAGAGCCATATATAATGATTTGTCTAATTGGCCTTGATATCCTTACAAGTCCTTTAGTACAAAAAGTTAAAGGCACACACTGGGTATTTGGAGTTTAGATACTTAGCCTCCTTACTGATAAAAATGAAAAGTCTTAATTGGCTATGGAAGGGGTCAACCCACTTAGTAATGGAGCATCTACTGGAATAATAAAAACTTGTTTGGCAATAAAGCAATAGATTTACATTGTTTTGTCAGTAAGCCTCCTTTATTGTTATCTTGTTTTTGTTTACTTAAACTCAAAGTTTCTATTATTTACTCCTGATATAATACTGTGGTCATAGAAATATAAACTAGGTTTCTAACAGTATACATTTTTTCTCACTATAAATAATCTGCATTTTTGTAAGTTTGAGAAACCTAAAAGTTGTCAAACTAGTGCTAGATACTTGAAATATATAAGAGGATATGTACATTTGGATGTCATATATTTACTATATATTATGTTATATATAGATGTATATATAACATTATATATCTATAATATCACATATACTATGAATTATGTATTACATAGGTTTAAAAATATTTCATCTGTCTGTCTGTGTACCTATCTATCTATCTATCTACCAGCAGTCACTGTTGAAAAAAATAACCAGGCCAAATGATTAACTTTGTAATTTTATTACATTCTGGAAGCACTTATTTGGAAAGAGTTCATGGCTAATCCATGACTTTCTTGGTACACCTTTTCATGAAAAGAAAATAGTCTGACATACAGAAGGGCACGCTGACTTTTGTAAACCTTGAAGCTTTCTGGGTCTGAGGAGTTTTCTGAAAGAGAAGGTCCCCGTCCTTCAGGGACATCAGCAGAGTGAGACTAACCTTTTCTAATGCATCTGCTCACTGATGGCCCTCTGTGTACCAGTGTAGCACCACGCTGTCCTGTTGGTCTCATGAGGCACGTCACTCCTTGTGATTTATTTCCGAGAGGGCAGCAGATATGTCAGAGGGCAGTCATTTCTTTTACTTCCAAATGTGCAAAGTGGGGCAAGAAACCCTTATTTGCATGTTGGCAAAAACTAAAAACTAAGTCCAGATTTCAACATCAAAGAATTGAGGTAGTTTGATCCTTAGAAGGTGAGCAATTGCATGTGAAAATCTCTTTCATAGCAGATTTTTTTAAGTCAATCACATGCTTTCATCTTTGTGTGCCATAGATTGCTGGGATGGGACTAAATAATATCATTTTTCTCATTTCACAATACATTTTTCTCTTGGCCATAAAAAGCTTGAAAAACAAACTCCCTGAGGCACCAGAAGCAGGAGTGAGTGGGGTGGTTTGGCTGCAGACCAGAGTAGCACAATAGGTTTCTGCTTCCTTTCTCTTCATTGCTCCCTCCTTCCCTCCAAAGCACACGCAAAGCTCTGCATGACTTTCTGGTTTCAGGCTCCAGTTTTGCAATTTTTCCACCGTGTGTTGGGAAGAAATTGAAATGTAAAATTATATCCCCCGAAACAATCATATTGTTTGGGGGCATAGGAAGGAGAGGCACAAAGATGACGGTTTTTGTTTTTTTCTTGTAATAAAGGCTGCTATGAGCCACAATACCCATCCCTTGCTGCTTCATGAACCTCTTGGGTTGTTTTTATAACTCTTATTTAATTTTGCAAAAAAGTTTAACCACTGAGAAAATTGAGCAGAGGAAAGAAAATTTCTTCCTGATAAGGGATTATGCTCAGCAGAGATGCAATAATATACTGTGTCACTTGTTTCTATCTGCTATTTTCTCTCCCCTGGGCATACCCCATTTCACACATACATCCCGGAAGTCATTGAGTTGAGGGTTTGGCAGACCCTGAAGTGGAGAAGGCCTGATTTTCAGCTCCAGTCATAGTGGGTAACAGAGTTGGCAAAGAAGGTTTCAATATTGCTGCAAGGAAGTTGAAAATGACTAATGTGATGACTAACACCAACATCTGAAACAAAAGTAAAGTTCTGCGCTAAGAATGAGTGACCTTCTTGGCTGGGAAGAGGGAGGCAAGAGGGTGGAGGAATCTTTGGGAGGAAGATTTTAGAACAAATAGACCTATAATGTTGGTATTTAAATGCAATTTACTCATTCACTTCAGTAGATAAAATCTTAATATGTGTGTCATCTGTGGGCAGAGCTTGAAGAATTATAAGCATTAATTTGTTTTAAATAATTTGAAAAAGAACAGTTTTATTAAACACCACAGTCATCTAAGTAAAAATTTAAAATAAATCTTTTTATCTTTTGTAAAAGTCTCTGCCTACAGATCTTTTTTTTTAATGGTTAGGTTTTAAAATTATAAATAATGTGTGCTTGAGAAACCATGCTGTAATGGTGGCCTCAGCACCATGTACACTTCCTCAAATGCTGCAGCCAAGAAAGCTGTGGTCTTTAGGTCTGAATGAGCTCACTACTTGCCTAGCCCCACCCAGTGCCTGCCCCATGGCATGGGGTTTGCAGTGCAAACATTGGATGAGCTAGGTGAGTACAGGATATAAACCCCTGCTGAACTGACATCTATCTGTAGTTCTGTCTGGTGTTAGGCCTCAGATGAGTTGAAATAGGCTTATTATTTGGGAGGATTTATCCTGGTGTTGCTTTGTTTTCCTGGGAACTTACTTCAGTGAAATGGCATCATCTTTATTATCATCAGAGTGAACATTTTAGGACTACTAGTTTAAGTTTAGCATAGGGTTCTTAGAGGAGATTCAAGGATGAGAATCCCTAATAATAGATGAAAGTGTGTGTATATTATGTGCATTTTATTGGAATCTGGTCCATAACTTTTATGCCAAAATTTATGAATTAAGAAGAATAGTATTTGATTCTGATGATAACTCTGAGACAAGTTATCCATTCTACTTTTATACATGGCTTCACTGAGACTTGTGGAAATTTGGTCAGAAGTTTAAAGTGTAGACATTTAATTTAGTAATCTTGCTGTGTGTGGTCCAGGGTATTATTTTTATTGGTGCAAAACAGGTTGGTTACAGTATATGCACATATCCTCCCTCCAGGAAGTGGAGCTTAATCTCCCACCCCAGCTATGTTTCATCTAGACATAGTGACTTGGTTTCAAAGAATGGACTAGAGAAAGGGGAAAATAGTAACTTCACAGTGCAGAAACCTGGCTAAAGCTACATTATTGGCCAAATGAGGAAAGTTAATATCACCAGGTAATATCACAAGTATGTCATGGCCCCCCGAATACATTTTAAGGTGAGAAAGGCACTTTGCCTCTGTAGTATTCTTCTCCAAACCCCTAACCCCAGCCTGATCATTAGAGAAACCTCCAAAAAAATCCAGATTAGGGTACTTAATACAGGAAACGAGATCAATACTCCTCAAGACTATCAAGGTCATGAGAAATAAGGGAAGACTGAGAAATTGTCACAGACCAGAAGAGACTGGGGAGCATGACAACTAAATGTGATGTGGTATTGTGGGTTGGATCCTGGAACAGAAGGAGAACACTGATAGAAATTGATAAAATTAAATAAAGTATAGGGTTTAGTTGATAGTAATGTACCAACGCTGGTTTCTTAGTTTTGACAAATATGGAGCTATAAGATGTTAGCAGAAGGGTAAATTGGGTGAGGGGAAAGAAGAGAACACCTTTTATTATCTGTATTATCTGAAATTATTCCAAAATAAAAGTTAATTTTTATTTTATTTTTTAAGATTATTGATTTATTTTTAGACAGAGGAGAAAGAAGGGAGAAAGAGAGGGAGAAAAACATCAATGTGTGGTTGCCTCTCCCGAATCCCCCACTGGGGACCTGGCTCACAACCCACGCATGTGCCCTGACTGGGAATTGAACCAGTGAGCCTTTAGTTCAAAGGTTGGCAATTTAATCCACTGAGCCACACCAACCAGGGCAAAAAAAGTTAATTTTTAAAAGTTGGTTGAATCTAAAAGGATGACCACAGACTCAACTCATTATTTTGTTCCTGGGTTAGCAAGAATAAATGTCACCTTCCACAGAAATCCTTTTGTATTACCTACATACTAATCCACTAAAAAATTAATGGTGCTGGCCTGGGGGTTATGAGGAGCATACCTAGTAGTTGTGAGTTTGGACTCCTGGGTCCAGACTATTGGGGTTTGAAGCCATGATCTACTCCTTACCAGGTGTGTGACTGTTAGCATATTATTTGATCTTTCCATGGATAAACCCACCTCAAAGGATTTTTATAAGCATGTAATTTAAAGTTACACATTTAAAGTCCTTAGCAAAGTGCTCAGTAAGTGGCGTTAGTGATGATGATGATGGCAATGATAATGATGACACCTGTAAATCCTTGTGTTTTTAACACTATCATATAACATTGAGTTGCCTACCTCCTCTTCTTGTAAATGGTAAGATTCTAGAGAACAGAAATCATGTTTTATTTATCTTTGTATCTTCAAGCCTGAGAAATGATCCGTACTCAATAATCGTTGATTGAATTCATGCTTGGTTTCTTGGATCCTGTCTTGCCTTATCTGAGGTTTGGATGCCACCTTCTTCTCACTCCTTGCCAAATTCCAGACTTAGGTGGGAAATAATTCCCAATGAGTCAGCACTCTTTAGTATTCTCTTAGGTTCATTGAGATACAAAGACAAACATCTGAGGCCTTCTCAGAAACTCACCAGGATATACAATACAATAAGTATAAATTAACTTATCTGAAAATGATAAAACTCTAGATTAAACAATGCTGAGGACAAGTCCTTGAATCCTAAGAAGGTAGAAAAACATGACCATGGAAGAGAATACAGGATGATCCACTTTTATGGAATATCAACACACCTAGCTCCCCTGCCGAGTATCCAGAATGGTGGATGAGGGAGTGGGGAGCTGCTGGTTCTTCCTCTCCAGGTCCTAGTGGACATTTGGCAAAGCCCCCACCCATGTGGACACCCACAGTTGGCTTGTGTGCCTGGTTGGCACTGAGCGATGTGCCTCTGCCTGCAGTCTGGAGGGTGTGTCCCCAATTTCATGTAGGGCTGGTCCTATAAGGAAAACTTTTAAATCAGTAGATATTCATCAACTTTAACAAATCTTTTCCAAATTCTCTCAGTAACTACAGGGTGCATTGTGAGTGGGAAAGGTGTTCAAAATGACTAAAGCTACTTGGCCAGTGGACCCTGCCATATGTTTGATAACTTAACCTTGCCCTATTTTTTATTCCAAGACAGTCAGAAGCCAAGCTTACATCTTGGCCATGTATTTGGAAGTCCAGATCTTACCCACAATATTTAGGCAGGTGAATTACAATGTTACATGTTATAATCTTTGAATAAAAGGGATGTGAGGGTACCTTTTGTAAGCACTGTTACCATTCTATTCAAGACTGTGAAGTACCAGTAGTCTGGAAGAGATCATATTAATTTTGGGGGACCAAGCTACTTGGCAGTAATTGATAGGGCTAGTTCTTGAACCCTGCTTTTCATACTAGATTTGGCTCATGGAATTCCAGATGCTCCGGTAATTATAGTGTAAGCTTAAATTTGCTGGTCTCATTTGTCTTTTTAAAATACTTTCATTCCTCATTTGGTTTCTTTCACCCAGTATTTAGGGGTTGTAACTTCTATGAGTAAAATTTAGTTTTAAATGGAAGAAAATTTAGCTCCTGCTACCATGGTACTAGTTAATCATAAGTTCATAAAAAAGTGAACATACTGGGTCAGAGATCCCGCATTAAAATGTGATGGGTTTGGGGAAAATAAATTAAAAAGGTCTAGTAGAAAGCTTGCACTCTAGAGCTTTTTCTCCACCATCTGTCATCGGAGGCATAAACCTGTGCCCTCGTGTGTATCCGATTGCAATGTATCTCTTCTATCTAAAGCCAGATAATTACAAGTTCTGTAGTCCCTTGGCAGATTGAATAAAGGGTTACTTTAATTTCTTTTCTTAGGCTCTAGATGTATATTGTGTTCTGTAAAGATACTGTACACTGTTCTGCAGTAAGGCTGATTATATGCTTCATATAAATTAATATTTCTGTTTAGCTAATGGTAACCCAAGATTGGTTCAAGGACACATAGGATGTGGGATGACTATGTTGATTTTATCATCTTCATTAAGTATCATGTTCAAACCAAGACACTTATCAGATGTTTTTGGTCTAACATAAGGGACACGTGGTCATCTAAACAACTATGCAGTGAGAAGACCAATAACTCATTACCATTATTTAGGATGAAAAGAGAAATATGTTGTAGAATAATGGTGAATGTAATGGCAAGTAGAGAAAATGGCTTCTTCAGCTTAAGGACATTTGCATCACTGTTTTTAATTAATCAGAGAATATCTTTAAAAAAGTCTTGCGCTTTACAAGGAAAGAAGAAAGGTTTGTGAGCAAGTTTTTGTTTTTGAAATTTGCCTTTTGTCTTCATATTTATTTACTTTTATTATCAGGGATGGGAAGGAAGGGGTAGTTCAGCACATTTCTGTGATGGATACTTGGAAGATGAGGGCTAGGTTATTTCTCAAGAACGGTGAGGTTGAGCTTGGAGGTAAAACAATACATTTTAAACATATTTCAAACAGTATCTAGGCTGCCTTTTGGCCTTTTTTCATATAATGCAAGACTGGTTCTAAAAAATAAAGAAATTGTAATGATTCCTTTATTCAAAAAAATTGGTTCAATAATTTAAAATATATTATGCAGAGTACTAAGCATACTAAAATGACATGAGAAAGAACAAAGTATGGTTGCCAAGCACCCGGTGGATGTTCAGTAAAAATTGATGGTGACAAATGCCATCCAAATAAATTAAGGGCAAGTAAATACACGGATGACAAAAGATTAATGTAATACCTATTGTTTCTCTTTCAGAAGACAAGGATGTGGGATGACGGAGTAGCTGTCTTCAAGTCTGGCGAGCATTGATGAAAGGTACATTTTTAGTTGTGCATAAGAAGGAGCAGGATGAAATGTGCTCTCTAAGTAGGCTATAAAGATTTTTTTTTCCTTTTTTAAAATGTATTTAATTATTTTTCACGTAAAGTTTTCTGTCCATCACTCCCATCCCAATCCACCCCCATGCTCCCCCCTCCCTCCCATTTCCACCCTTCTTAGTTGTTGTCCATGTATCCTTCATATTTGTTCCTCTAAATCCCTCCCCTATTTCCCCTGAAATTTCCTCCCATCTGCCCTCTGGTCGCTTAAAATTAAAAAAATATTTGGCACGTAAGTAAACCTACTTTACATGTTTGTTTTTGACACGCTTTGACAAATATATCAGAAAATAGATTTGACAAATATATTTGCCTTTTTGGAAAAAAAAGAGTTACACATAAATGCAACCGTATAATAGGTATTCTTTTGTATCTAGATTGTTTTGCTTAGTGTATAGTTTTTGAGATTTATCTCTGTTGTTGCATGTATCAATAGTTTATTCCTTTTCGTTGCTGATTCCATTGTATAGATATTCCACAATTTATTTATCCATTCACCTGTGGATAAACATTTTAATTCTATAATACTTAGTATGATTACATCTTCATTATTTAGCGGACCTGTATCAGTGGACTGTGACCATCACAACTTTTCCTCCAGTAGTGTAGCTTTTATAAACAATTCTGAGTGAGACAGGAATACTGTAAGTGGCGAGAGTGAGAGAAATGCACTTCTCCCAATTCACATAAAGCTCTGGAAATGTATTTCTTCTGGAGAGTAAGCATTCATTACGGTAAAGACTCTGGGTTTGTTGCATAGTGTTTATTCATCCTTTCCCCCTGCCAGACCATGAGTTGATCTATCTTGGATCTTCATTATAAGAATCTGGTTGGTTTCCTGGAGGTAAAGGCTATAAGAGTATGCCCTTCCCCAAGATGTAGCCCCCAGAAATTTCTTGTTTTCACACTATTCCATGCTCATTCTCCAGCAGTTTTTGTCACAACTACCATTAAATGTTTCTACCAGCTTATGGCTCTCATGGCCTCTGCTCCAGGTAAGTAGATCTTGGCTATGCCTGTCTGAGTGTGTCTGTGTCTACAGATTTCAATGTAGGGACTTACCCTATAACCAGTTCTCTGACAGGTCCAAGAAGAGTCTTGATTTTCGATTTGTCCAGTTTATTCTTGTTGTGAGAACAGGTGTTACAACTCTAAGTTCTTCACATGTTGGAAATAAAACCAGAAGTCACCCTTACCTTCATTTTTTGAAATATATTTTCACCGGGTATATAATTCTAGGATGACAGTTTTTTTTTCTTTCAGCGTTTTAAAGCTGTCATTCCATTATCTTCAGCTTTCAATGATTTCCAACAAGAAATCTGATGTGATTCTTATTCCACTGTATGTAATGTACCTTTTCTCCCACCCTCCTCTGGCAACATTTAATATTTTCTATTTTTGACAATTTGATTATAATATGGCTTCTTGTAGTTTTCTTTTAGTTTATCATCATTGGAATTTGTTGATATTCTTGGTTTTATGTGCTTATAGTTTACATAATTTTAAAAATTTTCAGCCATCTTTTTCAAATATTTTTTATTCCTCTCTCTATCTCTTCTATTTTTGGGACTCCAATTATTCTATTAGACCACTTAATATTGTTCCATAGGTCATTGAGTTTCTATTTATTTTTGCAGATATTTTCCTGTTTGTTTAGATAGTTTAGGTAGTTTTTATTGCTGTCTTTAAGTTTACTAATCTTTTATTTTGAATATCTAATCTGCTATTTACACAATTCAGTGAATTTCTTATTTCACATATTATATTTTTCATTTGTATAAATTTCATTTGGCATTTTTAATATTTTATATTTTCTCCTCATTATGTTCATCTTTTTCTTTAAAAATTTGAACATATTGATCAGATTTTCCATTGTGATTTTAATGTACCTGTTTGCTAATTCCATCATCTCTGCCATTTTTTGGTCTCTTTCTCTTAACTATTTTTTTCCTGGTTATGTATCAAATTTTTCTGCTTTTTCAAAGATATAGTAGTTTTTCATTGGATGCTGGACAGTGTGAATGTTACATTGTTGAGTGTTGGATTTTATTATATTTCTTTAAAGTGTATTGGGCTTTGTTCCACAGATAGTTCACTTGTGGATCAGTTGTATCATTCCAAAACTTGTTTTAAAACTTTTCAAAGGGCAGATATAGGTGCTGATTTAGCCTCACTTTTAAGGAATAATCTCTTTGATGACTCTACTAAATGATTCTTGTATTCGCTGAAGCCACTAGTGATTTGTAGTCTCATGTGAGTTCTGGGAAATTTTGTATCAACACTTTGATAATTCCTTACACCCAGAATGATGAATTAAGTGGAAAGGAAGGAGAGAAGGGAGGAGGAAGAGATAGATAGAGAGAGAAAGAGATAGAGATAGAGAGACTAACTACAACAAAGTAGGAACTAGGGTGTGAAGGTAACATGTACTTGCCTGACTTGGTAACTCTTGCCTCCCTTTTGGCTCTAGGAGGGCTTTAATAGGTATAAATATGATCCTTACCTCCTTACTTTACATTTTTTTCTTCATCGTGAGTAGATGAACCTGGAGCCACGTTTAATCATGAAAGTTGAATCTGTATTCATTCACTCGATCCCTCTAGTTCTCATTGGGTTAGATTATCTTTAGTATCTTTCATTTCAGATAGCCTATAATCATAATATGGAACAGAGGTCAGATTTCTAGTAATCTCAATGATCTCAAATTAGAAGGCAGTAATAAAATATTCTGGGCACTATGAATGAATATAAAACCACAATTCCCCTTTTTTCTTTAGCTCCCAGTAAGCTCAAGTACAAATTGGCTTCTCTGTGCTATAAACTGTAGTGTAGTCTCTCATGGGTAGCATATGTGCATACTGAATTACTCCCTGGGGTTTATACATCAATGCTAATTTATATTTTATGTGGTCTTGTTACTGTGTTTCTGTCTTTTTCAATTTAATTTTTGTCATAGTTTGCTATATAGATTCAAAAATCTTTCTAGAATATGGTTCTGGTGGTTAAGAAATGAAAAATCCTTAAATAAGGAAATAACTAAATATGAAAACAAATGAGCTAATATCACAATAAACATCCAACACTTACTCTTAACAAGTTTCTTTATGTTTTTTTTCCTTTAAATACAGCAAATAAACAGCCAGATAGTGAATGAAAGAATGATAGAGACAGCAAAAAATTGTCGCCTGTGTTCCATAATAGAGGGTGACAGTTTGTGTTCCGTAATAGAGGGACAAGACAGAAAGCTGACATTCAGAATGAAGACATCTCTTATCAAGACTAGATTTAATAGTTTTCACTAATGTACTTGGCAGGGGAAAAGTACCTTTTTTTGTTTGGGATTGAAATCACAGGCTTTAATTACTTTTAATGTCTTCTGAGTTCACTTCTCACCAAAGACACAGAAAATATGTTTTGTTGATTTTCTTGGCAAATGCATTTCTACTGCAGTTAGTAGGTATGGTAGCAGAAATACCTTTAATGATGTACTCTTTCATCAGGGTTCTCTGGTGTTACAGGTTCTAGAGAAAGGAGTTTTCATAGTAGCCTTCCTGACTGAGATATGATCTCATACGTTTTCTTGATGTGGTTTGCATGGGTTTTCTGCTCTTCAGCGTGACATATATTTGATCATGGCCCTTCTGTCTTCGTGGAATCACAGATTTTTATTAGGCTGAGACTATTATCTTTCTGTATAATGATTCTGCTGTCTGGCTGCCACAGCTCAGTGTTGTCATGTGCTGGGTAAAAGACCCTAATTGTTGGGCACAGATTATCATTGTCTTCATACCTAGAGACTCCATCAGGAGATGAGTTGTTGAGGTCACCCTTAAAGTGACAACTTTACTCTGAGGGCTTCTTGAGATGAGAGAGTCCTTTTGTTCTGAGAAAGTCCTGGCTTTGTTCTTGATCCAAAGACATTAGCTCCAACACTTTACACAACTAAGATGACCTGCGTCATATCTCAGTCAAAAGATTCTCTCAGCCTCACTTTAGAGAAGGAGTGATACTTTTAGGATGAGAACTCCATCCTGCTCATATCTTTATAAACATTACATTCCTTTTTTAAAAATTCTGAGTGCCTCATTTCTGGGCCCTTGACTGAAGACAAAACCTAGTAACAAAGGATTAGAGTTTTCTTTAAATTTAACTTAATGAGTGTTTGGATTCTAAAATCTATTTTGGATTCATTCTTCTGTTTCTCTAACCTAAGTCCTTGGATGGTTTTTTCTTTTTGCATTATTTATCCTAATACCTGCCAGGAATAGTGAAGTTATATTTATTTTGTTATGAGAAAAGAAATGATAAAACCATAAGTATGACATTATATGTTCTGCCTATGCAATTTTAGTAATCAAATTCTGGTTTATATAAAGTTATTTGGCATACAGGTAATAATTTTATTTGAAAAATCAGGATATGCCTTTCTTTCCATAATATAAATATTTCAAAATAAAGGTATAATTTAGCAGGTACTTTAGGATTTTTTTCATTAGCTGAGGTTTTTTTTTTTTTTAAACATAGTTTATCCTGGTATCTTTGCAATAGCTACATGTTCTGGTTAAGAGATTTGGAGGAATATTGTAACCTTTTAAAAAAATTAAATGTGTTCTGACATTGCTTTGTTTGGGATACCTTTGTGGGCAAATATATGAGAAGTAGGAAGAAAAGAATTCACTCAGCTGGCATTTAGGGAAGAAATTGTTTTCATTTTCCTTTCTCTGTGGGCAAGGAACATGAGATAAAAATAATCACAATAAGGTCCTTAGGTATTGAGAATGTATTAGAATCAGGGTGCTTACTAATTCAGAGCAAATGAGATCTATAGATCATTAATTGCAGCTTGGTGTCTTTTGTAAGAATGCCTCGCATAGTGAGCACGTCGTCCCGTCAGTAAATGAGTAGTGATTATCAAGGAGATTACTGTGATTTATAAGCTCATTTGCTTCATTTTGCTTTACATGTGCCAGACACTGACTCATATGCTAGAAAACAAACCAAGCCTGATTTTTAGAAATTAAATGCCTTATTGATTATTGTTGTTCACACCAGAAAGTTGTAATACATGAGATTGTTGAGTATCAAGCATAGAAATAAAAATGACTTTACTGCAGGCTTTACATGATAAACTCTAACTTTGGTCTATATTGCATTTTTGCCAGAACCTAAAGAGTGCTGCCCAAATGGAGTAAAGTAAGACTATTTATTGTTATGGAGGGAGAAATTATTTTCTTGGAAAATGACTCTACTTTATCCTGAATATGTCTTTTCCAGATAAGTATGACTTCTATGGTAAGAAACAGAATTTTATATATTTAATCTCTATGGAGAACAAAAGCCAGATACCAAAGTGTGATGAGTAATCAGGAAGTCTGATGCACAAGCAACGTGCTTCCCCTTGTTTTTCAATAAATGGTTTTTGCTAGCTTCAGGTATCAAAGGAATTGATTAGATCCTTAAATTATTTATACATGCAAAGTTAAGTGGACACTTTACACAATTAGTCTGATTGTTGAGAGGCAGTACAACACGGTGATACAAGATTGGGCTCTGCAGCCAGACTGCCTGGATTCTTATCATAGCTCTGTCAGTGTGATCTTGGGCAATTTACTTAACCTATCTGCGCTTAGTTTCTTCAAAATTAAATAGGGATGTTAATATTACCTAGTTTGTAGGATTAAATGAGTTAATCCACATAAATCGAAGAGCGTCAAACATACAATAAACAATGAATAAATGCAAGCTATTACTGTCATTTAGACAAAGGAAATATATGTCCAGATTCATGGGCTGATTTTCATTCATCAAGAAATAAATTACTCCAGGAATTTCAATGCATAAAAACATATCTTGAAAGCATGGCCTAATGTAGTAGGTATCCTGGAGAGTCCAGTGGCACAGCTTCCCCTATCACCCAAGCTGGGTACTTGTGGTGTGCCCTTTGTTTGGGCTGAGTACACCCTCCTCTTGTAGTTGAGCCTTGGTTGCTGTTGGCAGGTCAATGGGAAGGATTTGCCCAGGCAAGTCAACTGTAAGGACTGGCTGTGACCACTGACCAGCAACCTCTGCCCTCTGTGGATGACCAGCTATGTGAGGGCAGGGTGGCAGTGCTCTGATGTGGTCTGTAGCTGTCCACTGGATGTGCAGGTTCTGGTATTTCCCAGGTGGTGCAGGGCAAGGTCAGTTCCACCTGTGTTTTGCCTGGGCCACCCTGCCTGGGCTATAAAGCAATCTGAGATGGATGCTTCTTGTGCTGGGCTTGGAGATTCCCAGGTGAAGCCAAGCTGTGAATCTAGGCTGACTGCTGCTAGTGCTGCGCCTGGGGCCACACAGCTAGAGGTACGGGGCAGGGGACACACTGAGGCTGGCTTTTGCTTATTTGAGTGGATTTAGGAAATTGTGAATCATGAACCAAGATCAGCCATTCATATAGAAAAGTCTCTGTGAAAAGCTTGGGTGGAAACAGTGAGGGGATTAAGAAATACAAATAGTTACAGAATAACCATGGGGATGTAAGGTACAATATAGGAAATGGACTATCCAAAGAATATACACATGACCCATGAAAATGAACAATGGTGTGGGGATTGCCTGAGGAAGTGGGGGGTGCTGGGTGGAGGTGGGCAAAGGGAGAAAAATTAATTAGGACAACTATAATAGCATAATCAATAAAATGTAATTTAAAATATTTTGAAGAACTCTTTTAGTTTATATGAATGGTATAGTGAGGGAAAATGTGATAGAGTAAGAAAGAAATCTACCATTTTTGAAGAAATGTTATAGATTTTGAAGTAAAACAAACAAGGGTTTACATTCCAAGTGTGTTTCTTGGTGGTGTGAGAACTTGGGACTATTATTTAACCTTTTAAAGCCTCATTTTCCCCATGTGTTAAATGGAGGTAATGCTCCCTTGTGGTGTTGTGAGGATTTGCAATGATTAGTCATGAGTTCTCAGCATATTGCTGGTGCATACTAGGAACGAGACAGTAATTTAGCAGCTCTCTTCCACCAGCTTCATACCTGGAATCCCATCTCTCAAATCTCTCTCTTTTTGGGTCAAAGTGAAGTAAAGGACCTTGGGAAGGAGGGTATTCAAGCCACTGATTTTCAGGGGTTTTTTTTGTTTGTCTTGAAAGTGAAGAATGTTTGTGACATGTATGAGTGTCAGTAACCATTCTGTGTGTAGACCCAGTGAGTCATCTCACCAGGATTTTAGAGACAGTTCTCAGTAGAATCACCCAGTGTGTCAGGACAGGTGCTGGGGTACAACTCCATGTCTGCCTGATGGGGCAGTATTGAGCCAGGATGGAACATAGTGTTCTCCCCCAACCCAGTGTTCCTTAATGTATGTATTGATAGATTGTTTTTAATTATATTTTCCCCATTACCATTTAGTCCCCTTATACTCCTTTTCCCCCAGCAACTACCACATTGTTGTCCATGTCCTTGAGTCCTTTTTCCTCAATCCCTCCACCCCATAACCTCCTCCCCACTAGCTGTCATCATGCTCTCCATCTATGAGTCTCTGTTTTGCTTGTTAGTTCAGTTTGTTCATTAGATTCCACATATAGGTGAGATCATATGGTATTTGTCTTTCTCTGACTGGCTTCTTTCACTTAGCATAATGTTCTCCAGGTCCATCCATACTGTGGCAAAGGGTAAAATTTTCCTTTTATTGTGGCTGAGTAGTATTCCAGATTAAAACCACAATAAGATATCATCTCAAACCTGTCAAAATGGCTATCATCAATAAAACAAGTGCTGATGAGGATGTGGAGAAAAGGGAACCATTTTGCACTGTTGGTGGAAATGCAGACTGATGCGGCCACTGTGGAAAACAATATAGAGTTACCTAAAAAACACTAAAAATGGATCTGCCTTTTGATCTAGCAATCTTACTTCTGAGAATATAGCTGAAGAAATGCAAAACACTATTTTGAAAGAACATATGCACCCCTATGTTCATCGCAGTGTTATTTATATTCTGTATGATATGGAAGCAGCCATCAGTAGATGAGTGGATAAAACAACTATGGGAGCATGGTGTCCTGAAAGAACATCAGCAGAGAAGAAAATATCAGTCATGTGTCTCTCAAGAAGCAAGGGTCCCCCAGAGGTCAATGTTGGCTAAATCAGAGGAGGCAGATGTTGCTGATTTATATAGTAGGAGCAGAGGCTTAGCCTCAGAGCTGCCTTACAGATTTTGGAAGGATCAGTAAGACAAGTTCCCAGTTTCAGAGGCTCTAAAACACTGCTCATTATCAAAGAAAAAATCAGCAAGAAAGATGCAACTGATGGAAATGAACACTTATCCAGCATCTGCTATGTGCCATATACTCTGCTACATTTTTTGTATGGTAGGAATTATTATTATGCAGCTTTAAGATAATTAAACTGTGGTTTGGAGAAACTAAAATCTTGCCCCAGGTGGCAGAGCTAGTGAGTAGTGAGGTTGAGATTCAAATCGAGGTCCATCGTGTTAGCCTCTAGATTCCCAGGGACTCTGGAACTAGAGAAAAAGTTGTGGACCTAGCTCCTAAGTCAAGGATACTGGGAGAAACTTGATGTCATTAAAATGGAAGAATAGGCACACTGCCAGACAAAGCCAGAGGTGGAGGGTGACTTCATCCTGAGTCATGGAGATACACTAGACAGCACCTTAAACTTCTGAAGACTAAGGTCAGGATTTATTTAAAAGCCTGGAGCTTGATGAGCCTTAAAACAGAGCAGGTGATCTCAGTGACAGGAAGAGGGCTGCAGGGAAGCAATCTCATATCTCATCCCACCCCTCACACCTGCAGCACTTTGAATGGTTCCCTGGAGTCTGCAAAATGTGAAGCATTAATGTATAGCTAAGTGCTTTCACTGTCTAATTTATTATCATGGAGTGACTAAGTAATATTTATAGTGGGCAATAGGGATGCTGAAGTTAGGGATACGGAGGTAATATTGGCAGTGTTTTATGTGGAAATTCTGTTCTCTGAATTTCATTAAAATAAATCATGGCCTGAACATCCTGCTTCGAAGGGAACTAGGAAAATGAAAGGGAATATCAACAAGTTGGAAACAGGGTGAGAACAGAGATGTCTCTATCACTAAATGGTGCCAAAAAGTTTCATATTTAAGCACTTTATCTAGAAACCACGGGACAGAAACTATACTTTGGACACTTAAATTTGTACATTTGATTTTTGAGGTTAGTAACATCAGGATTTGATTCTATCAAACTGATTACTCCTTAAGGCTGCCTCAAAACCAAAGCATTTTACTTCATACTCATTATTTGATTTCTAATTTTTTGATGTAGCACAGGATTTGTTTGTGTATTGTAGTTAACCAGTCCTCTACTGATGAACATTTCAGTTGTTTCTCTTCTCATAATGTTGAAATGAGCATACTTGAACATACTTATTTGTTCAAATATGCAAGTCCTTTTTTAGAATATATATATGTTTAAAGAAGGATATATATATATCCTTCATCCCAGCAATTTCACTTATATATATACATAGAAGTGGCAAGAAGGATATCTTCAGTTTAGTTAAATTTCAATAGAAATGATCAACTTAATCATTTAAAAAGCTATAAAATGTCTGCACCCAACAGTCATTTAAGAGTACCATTTCCCCACACCTTTCCACTGTCAACACTGGAAGTAATAAATCTTTTTAATATTTGCCTGATTTGATGGGTTAAAGGGGTAAAAAATATTTCCAATTTAATTACTTGATCATAACATTGATATATTACTTTAATCACAGACTCAATTTGCTAATCATTATTTAGAAATCTTTATCTATACTTACAAATCAAAGAGTCATCTGGTTTTATTTTTAATTTTTTTGGTGTGCTTTGGTAAAGGGGTTAAACCAAGCTCATAGTATATTTTGGGAAGGTTTTCTTATTTTCCTATGATCTGGAACCATTTATATACAATACAGGAATATACCCTCTGGAAAACCATCTTACCTGGTGACTTTTGTCATAGTAGGTTTTTACATTTCTTTCATGGTTATTAGTCTAGTCATGTTTTTTTACATAGCCTTAAGTTTCTTCTGGTAACTAACTTACATAGCTTAGAAAATCATTCAGGCCATCTGGCTTTCAAATTTACTAAGTACAAAGTGATGCATATTGCTTCCATATGATTTCATTTAGTGTTATCTTTGTCTCTAGTTATGACCCATTTCAGAGTCCAAGTATGTGTGTGTATGTATGTGTTTCTGTTCTCTTTTTCTTAGCTAACATTTTTGTTACTTACTTAGCTTTTTAAAAAAAAACTAGATTTTGCCCTGGCTGGTGTGAATTTTGCTCAGTGGATTGAGTGCTGGCCTGTGAACCAAAGGGTCTCTGGTTTGATTTCCACTCAGGGCACACATGTGGGTTGCAGGCCAGGTCTCCAGTAGGTGGCACACAAGAGGTAATCACACATTAATGTTTCTTTCCCTCTCTTTCTTCCTCCCTTCCCCTCTCTCTAAAAATAAATAAAATCTTTAAACAGAACTGGATTTAGTTTTTCCTTTCTTGTGGTTATTTTCTACATTATTGTTTTAGCTTTTGTTTGTATTTTTCAATGTACTTTTCATTTTCATCAAAGTCTCACGTGCACATAGTTTTAAGAGTCAAGCAGTTCTGCAAGGCATGTTATAAGAGACGTGGAGTCCAACCCTGCCTTGCTTCTTGTTCTCAAGTATTTTAGATGTTTCATTTGGTGTTTATCTTCATATCTCTAAGTCTATATAACATGCTTGTATAGCTACTTCTTGGTGGCTCAGTTTCAGGCATTATCAATTGACTTCCTATCACATAAGGTTGAAGATTAACTTTCTGTTCAACTACTCTCCATCCCAATCATCCTCCCACTTTCTGCCCATGATCCTAATATGTTGTAGTTTTGCTTATGTCAATACTCAGAATTTTATTATGAATAAGTCAGTAGTTTTTGTAGTGGCTTCCCATTTAAATCACTCAAGGATCTTAAAAAATACCAATGCCTGTTTCTGATGTAATTGATCCAAGTGTGGTTTGAGCATCTATTGTTTTAAAAGCTCCTTGGGAGACTTCCGCCAAGATGGAGGCATAGGTGGAAACACTGTGCCTTCTCCCACAACCAAGTTTGAATAAAACAAAGGATTGGAGAAACAAAGACACAACCAAAGGACAGAAAATTGAATTATACGGAAGTCCGACTACATCTAACCGTTCAACGGGGACGGTAAGAGGGGCGGAGCCAGCAGTGAGCGGGGTCGGGCAGGACAGGGCCCCCGACCCAGGCGCGCAGGCGGACGAGAACCAGCTGGGGTGCGGGGCAGACCGCGGGCGCATATTCGCGCACAGTGAGACAGACCACGCAGGCCCCAGGGGGCGAGGGCTGACGGCGGTGGCGCACTCGCGAGCAGTGGGACGAAACGCGTGGGCCAGGTGACGGCAGCAACTGCGGCACCGGTGAGGGCCGTGGCAGCAGGCGGCGGACAGGACGCCATAGTCCCTCTTTGACCCCGCCCCCACATACAGCGTCACAACCCAGCGACTTAGTTGCCCTTCGGCACCCGTGAGGGCCGGGGCGGCAGGCGGCAGACGGGACGCCAGAGTCCCTCTTTGGCCCCGCCCCCACATACAGCGTCACAACCCAGCGACTTAGTTTCCCTGCAATACCGGTGAGAGCCATTGTTGCTCTTTGACTCCGCCCCCACATACAACGACACAAACCAGCGATTTAGTTGCCCCGTTCTAGTGAACATTTTAGGGCTCTGATCCTGCTATGGAACAGGCAAGAACAACCCGAAAGATGGCACAAGAACTCAAAGTCCAAGAGCCAATAACTCTCAGCGACCAAGAAATTGCCAGCCTCTCAGAAGCACAATTCAGGACACTATTTATCAGGATGCTCACAGAACTGGTAGATTATAGTCACAAATTAGAGGAACAAAGTCACAAATTAGTGAAACAAAGTCACAAATTAGTGGAATATATGGCTAAACTAAATGAAAAGAAGGGAGATGCACAGGAAACCAATAGTGATGGAAAGGAAACTGGGACGCAAATCAAGGGGGTGGGCCAGAAGGAAGAACAAAACATCCCACCAGAAAGGAATGAAGAAATGAGAATTCAAAAAAATGAGGAGAGGCTTAGGAACCTCCAGGACATCTTGAAACGTTCCAACATCCGAATTATAGGGGTACCAGAAGGGGGAAAGAAACAACCACGAGTGGAAAACATATTTGAACAAATAATAAAGGAGAACTTCCCCAGTCTGGCAAAGGAAATAGACTTCCAGGAAATCCAGGAAGCTCAGAGAGTGCCAAAGAAGTTGGACCCAAGAAGGAACACACCAAGGCACATCATAATTACATTAGCCAAGACCAAAATGAAGGAGAGAATCCTAGAAGCATCAAGGGATAAGGGGACAGTCACCTACAAAGGAGTACCCATCAGACTGTCAGCGGATTTCTCAAAAGAGACCTTCCAGGCAAGAAGGGGCTGGAAAGAAGTATTCCAAGTCATGAAATCCAAAGACCTACAGCCAAGAATGCTTTATCCAGCAAAACTTTCATTTAGAATGGAAGGACAGATAAAGTGCTTCTCAGATAAGGTCAAGTTCAAGGAGTTCATTATTACCAAGCCCTTATTATATGAAATGCTAAAGGGACTTATTTAAGAAAAAGAAGATGAAAAATATGAACAGTGAAAGGACAGCAAACTCACAGCTATTAACAACCACACCTAAAACAAAAGCAAACCAAGAGGACAGCTAGATCAGGAGTGGAACCATAGAAATGAAGAACACATGGAGGGTTAGAAACAGGGGAGTGGGAGGGGGAGAAGGGGGGAGAAGGCACAGAAAATAGCATAGATGGTAGGTAGAAAATAGGTAGTGGGGAGGGTGAGAATAGTGGGGGAAATATAGAATCCAAAGAACTTGAGACACGTGGTTATAAACTAAGGGGGGCAGAATGGTGGGGGAGGGAGGGTGCGGGTGGAAGGGATTGAAGGGGGGAATAGAACAACTGTAATGGTATAATCAATAAAATATATTAAAAAAAAAATAAATAAAAGCTCCTTGGATGGTTCTAATGTTCAACCAATATTAAGAACCAAGCAATGTCACTCACAGCTAATTATTCTGTTTATTTTTCCTTTATGCAAACCTTTTAATTTTATTTGGAGCTGATAATTTTCTTGTTTTCATATTTGCCTCATTTCCTATGCTCTTATCCTAGTTCAACCCCAAACCCCTCTCAGTATATTCATGGTCATCAAGTATAGTCAGTGTCATTTTAAAGAAATCAGTCCTGGAGCCTTCAGAGCATTCCTTGCCTTGCCAGGTTGCTTTCTCTGATGCTCCAGGTAGTCACCTCAGCACCTAACTCCATCATCCTCCTGGGAGTTTCTACTCTCTTGTTGACTCATTTTTGTGGATCCTCCTGGTTTACTACCTTGTTATGGTAGAGCACATCTCTCAATGACTTGTCTAGAGAGAAGAGTTCATAGAAGGTGAAGTTTTGGAGATTGTTTTATAGTAATTGTTTGGCTATCAATAGAAATGGTTGGAGATCATTTTCCTTCAGAATTTTAAAAGAAAACTCAGCCCTGGCTGGTGTGGCTCAGTGGATTGTGCATCAGCCTGCGAACCAGACAATTGTGGTTTGATTCCCAGTCAGGACACATGCCTGGGTTGCAGGCCAGGTTCCCAGTAGGGGGTGTTTGAGGGGCCATCACACATTGATGTTTTTCTCCATCTTTTTCTCCCTCCCTTCCCCCTCTCTAAAAATAAATAAATAAAATCTAAAAATCTAAAAATCTAATTGCCGGTGATGCCAGTGGGAGGTCTGATATCATTCTGTTATTTTATGAAACCTACTTTTCTCTCTCTGAAAGCTTTAAGGAACTTCTTTTTATAAAATGTTCTGAGATTTCCCTATATGACATATAAAGGATCTCTTTTCATCATTAGTGGGTCCTTTCAGTCTGGCAACTCATGTCTTTCAGTTGTGGCAAATATTTTTTAATAATGGTTTTAGTGATTTCTCCCTCTTCATTTTCTCTCCTCTCTTTCTAGAACTCCTTTTATGAGGATATTAGACCTGTTGGGAAGAGTCCTGTAATTTTATTTTCTCTCCTGTTTTCCATCTCTTTGTCCTTTTGCTGTGACTAAGGGAGATACTCTCTTGGCAGGAAAAAGGAAATTTTTTCTGCTATTAAGATTTTTAAAACAGCTATCATTTTTTTTTTGGTATTTCCAGGACCTCTTTTGTTTATATGCTCAGAGTATTGTTTTTGGCATCCTTCTCTTTTTTCATAGATGCAACATCTCACTTTCCTATGAAGAAAATAATGGTTGTTTTTCTTTAAGTTTTTTCCTCTGGGTAATCTATTTCTTACAACTTGTCTTTGCTTTTCTCATCCCCTCCTCTCTCTGTCTGTGAGTGTAAGAGAAAAATATTAGAGGTCCTCTAATATCTCAGGATTTTTCATTGTTCTCTTGGGTATAATGGTTGAGCACTGAAATACTGGGCACTTGTTTGCAGAGACCTGAGACCTGATGACTTTATGTAGCTTCTGGCCAGACCCTTTTGTGGAGAAACTGCACAATGTCAGTGTTTTTAGTGTATAACTTTTTGGCTGGTCAGAGTTCCTGGGAAAACACTCTTCCAGTTCCCTGCCTGCAGGGTATAAGCCTGGCTGCCATATTTTGAGAGCCAAGTAGAGAAAGAAAGTTGGAAGTCCTCACATTCAGTATGCAAACTTTCATTTCATATGACACTTTCAGTATGGTACCCTTCTCTCTACTGTGCCTGACATCCTGCAGTCAACAGAACCTGTAATTTTTCCCCTGCAGAGAATAAACTCCAATCTTCTTCTAGATAGGAGAGGGAGTTTTTGTTTTTGTGGATTTTTTTAATGGTTTTAGTTATATCATCACTCCACTTCACAGGGAAATGGGAACAATAAACTCTGAAGCATTTTGGAGTATCTGTGTTGTAAATCAGGTTTCTCCTTGGTTTTCTTCTTTGCTAGCATAGGATTCAGCTTTCTCCATTCTTGTACACAGGCAGCCATTTGTTCGTTTGCTTGTCTGCTTCCAAAATTGTGTTTCTGTTTCCTCTTCTCTGGTTCTGTGTCCTTGGAAATCTATGACTTAAAAAAATTGCTTTACTGTCATTTTGGTGTTTCTTTGTATGAATCAGTCAGAAACATATATGCTATATCTTCTATAAATGGGTTATTTCTATTATTTCCCTAGAAGATACTTAGTATAATTTCAGTCCTTTTAAACTTGTTAAGATTTGGTTTATGGCCCCAAAGATAGCCTATCTTGGTGACCATTCCATGTACATTTGAAAAGAATGTGTTTCTGCTATTGTTGGGTGCATTGTTCTATTGACGTCAATCAGATCAAGTTGATGGACACTGTTGCTTAAGTCATCTAGATTGTTATGATTTTGTTATTTTCTACAAGTGGACATTTAACTTTTATTGTTATAAATATCTCATCTATTTTTGGTCTTATTTTTTAGCATCTTGGGGTAATGTTATTTTAAAAAAATTTTGGTATTCTAATATGTGCTGAAGGCCATGACTTTGCCTCCATGTATCACTTGTCCTGCAATGCAATGTTTTGATATGTAATGCTCTGATTATCAGTCATTTCTGGAAGGTTTTAATACATAGTTTCCCAGTGCATCTGAATGTGGGAGACTGTTCTGCGTGGCGTGGGCCCAGCTCTCACACCCACGGATAGGTTCTCCCATAAGGAATCAGGCCTGCAATGTGCCTAGGCTGCTTTGAGTCTTGCTTTTTGCTAAAATCTCCCTCACGTGGATTTGTGGAAACATTTACCCCAAAGTAACTTCCTAAAATCCATACTAAACCTTCCAAGGATGAGTGTAACCAGTACAACCACTTTTGCCTTTTCATTTGCAAACATCCCTCTTCTGTGATATGATTACCAGCATCCTCTCCTTTGTTTTCTGTAAAAGGTAACCACCCAAAGCAACCTGTGCATAGTAAATGAAGACCATCAGGTAATGTGTAGAGAAACCCAATAAAGGCTGGTCATGACAAGGGCTTTGGCTTTTGCTTTCCTTGAGAGAAAAGCCATGCTGTCCCTTTTCCTCCACCAGACTTGGTAGTCTGTGTGAATGTCTCATTTCATCCATAATGACACGGACACTGTGGGCCAGTGTCCTCATCCTCTGAACAAAAAATAATATTTTTATAATTTAACTTTAGTAAAGTATCATACAGTAAAATGAACTTTTTTGCTATAAAGAGTTTATATATATATATATATATATATATATATATATATATATATATTGGAATTTATAGAAGGATATTTTTTATTTTTAAGGATTTAAAATTTGCTCTGACTGGTGTGGCTCAGTGGATTTAGTACTAGCCTGTAAACCAAAGGGTCATCAGTTCGATTCCCAGTCAGGGCACATGCCTGGGTTGCAGGCCAGGTCCCCAGTAGGGGTCGCATGAGAGGCAACCACACATTGATGTTTCTCTCCCTCTCTTTCTCCCTCCCTTCCCTTCTCACTAAAAATATATAAATAAAATCTTTAAGAGTAGAATTAAAAAAATTTATCTTTCCACCATTGTCAGAGAACTTGGTCTTAATGTTCTAAGTTTTTGAAAATTTCCATATGGCTTGATAGTCATTTGTAAATATTTTATGGATATTTAAAAAGATGGTATCTTTTCTGCTTATTGGGCATCAACAATATTCTAAGATATCTAGTATATGCAGTTCCATTGTTATTCATTTCCTCACTCTTCTGACTTAATTTGAAAACTAAATTTCCGAGAAAAGTGGTTAGATTGTTCCACTGCAATTCATGACTCCAAATTTATCTTTTATGTTTTTTGTTTGTTCGCTTTATAAGTACTTCTCATTTAAATATTTTGAAGCTATGCTGTTACATACACAAAGTTTGTGATTATTATATCTTCTTGTTGCATTGTATTCATCAATATAAAAATATTTTTTTTGTTCCATTTGCATGTTTACCTTGAATTCTACTCCATTTGTCATTTAGCTAACAGCAGCTGGGGTATTGCTGTACTATTTTTTTTATTTTAAAACATTATTTTTCATTTTAAGAATGTCTTTTGTAAACCACACATACCTGAAATTTATTTTGCTTGTGTATTTGCCCTATCTGAGACTCCCTGACTTTCAACATGGTTATTTAACCACTTTTATATTTGTTGTTATTCCTGACATCTTGGATGCATTTTGGACATCTGATTTATGTTTCCTCTTAACCACAATTTCTCTTTTCTTTAAAAGCCTTTCATTTTACTTATTAATTACTTTGTTTCAATTTTTAGCTTTACTAGTTTGATAACTGCAGGTGCAATTTGTGCTCTTCTATTAGCAACCTTTAAAATTTATGACACATTTCTATATATTTTTCTACCACTTGTAGAAACGATTAGTATCACTATTATTTTCTTACAATAGTTTCATATCTTTCAGGAAATCAGAGAACCATTTTCCTGAGAGACTTTTATGAATACCAAATATACATATTCATTGTTGTTAAATGGGCTTCATTATTATTTTAATAGACATTTAATATTCTGTTGAAGTTTTTATATCTGTTTCTGTGTAGTGGATAATTTGGGCTAATTGATTTATAAAAACAAACAATTAATTATGATATTCACTGCTGTAGTTAGTATATTTGTGCCCATACAGTTTCTATTTCAGTATATAATTTTAGGACTGATACTCTGGGTTGAGTTTTTGTGACAACACAGCCTTCTCCTTATGAATATCAAAAGTTTTTACTCCACTGGATAACATCCTTTTCTGGACAAAGTATAAAGGGATATCAGAAACAATGTTGTGAGTTGGGTAAAATGATCAAGGAGAGTAGGGTAGATGAATGATAAGTATAAAGCAGAGAGGGAGTTCTCAGAATAAGGTCTGGGTAGATAAATAGTGGAAAGTTCAGTAAGAATGTGTTTTGAAACATCAGGGGAATTCTAGAAACAGAATTGAATAGGAAAGGTTAAAAGGTAAAATGATGTCTTTTCTTTATTTGTAGAGGGCAGATGAGAACAGTCACAATGAAGTAGATAGAAACTGATGAATTCAGAAAAGGAATTGCAGCGACTCTCATCTCAGGTGGTAACTGAGTGTCTGGAGCCTACGTTCGCTGAAAGATTGGGTTGAATTTCTTACATGGTAAGTTATCAGAAGACATTTTAACTGACTCTGTGCATTAGTTTATGGACTGGAATAAGTTAATAATAGTTCAGAAGGCTACTGAATAGTGCCTGCATGCTTGCTTACTTCAAATGGTATAATTTTTTAAAATTCAGTTATTTAAAGGTAAGTTGTATAAAAGTATACTTTCCCTCATTTTAGGTAAACTATAACGTTCATGAATGGACCTGTTATAGGTTGAATTGTGCCCTCCCCCCTAAAGATGTTGAATCCCTAACTCCCAGTACCTCAGAATGTGACCTTGTCTGGAAATGGGGTCTCATTGCAAATTTAATTTTAGTTAAGATGAGGTCATACAAGAGTAGGGTGGGTCCTTAATCCAATATGACTGGTGTCCTCACAAGGGGAGAAGAGACTCAGGCACAGACACATGACTGGAAAATGCCGTATGACAATGGAGGCAGAGCCTGAAGTGCTGTAGCTGAAAGTCAAGGATCACGACGGATTGGCAGCTGCTACCAGAAAGCTACAAAGAGGCCAGGAAGTATTCTATTCAAAGTCTTGGAGAAAGCATGGCTCTGCTGATACCTTGACTTTGGACTTCTAGCCTCCAGAATTGAGGAAAAATGCATTTCTGTTATCTTAAAGACAGTGTATGGTACCTTGTCACAGCAGCCCTAGGAAACTAACATAGAACTTACTTATTTTACCAGATTTACTGAATACAGACATGTATTCAGTCATACATACCAGGCTGTGTATGACTGAAGCCAAACAGGCCAACTTAACCTAAATGAAGCAGCAAATAGTCTTTTCAGTGCAGAAGTGCTAATGTGGCCACCAAGTCAAAACTATGATGAGTCCTGAAGGGATATCAAGCTGCAAGAAGCTGCTACACTAGGGCTAGTAAATTATTGGCTGCCCACTTCCTTGCCCAGCTTACAAATGAGGCTGGTAAAGAAAATTGGATCACATAGAATTGAATATCCATTATGTGTAGTGTATTCTAGGAACTCTGAAGCATAAAGACACAGCACTTATTATATTGAACTGCATGAAATTGCTTTTTTTTGCTGAAAGATTTGTTATTGACAATTTCAAATGGTTCAACCTAATAGGTTACACTGGATTTCACAAGGTGACATTATACAGATTTCCAGCAATAAAGGGGAACATATAATGAACTTCAAATGAAAATTATTGCATTTTAAAGGATGGGAAGGATTCCAAAGAGCCTGGGAAATGATAGGTATTTAGGGGTGGGTTGCAAAAGGACCAAAGGCTGAGAGATCTTACTGATTTCCATCCTTCATCAAATAGTATCTCTAATTCACACCATCTTGAATGAACTGCAGGGACTGGTAAAATCATTACATATTTCTCCATTATCACCAGATGATTTGGTAAAAGAGGAGACTAATATTTGTGATTTGGTTTTCAGCACCCTTATGTTTTGGAAACTTAAGGCCGTGAAGGAGGAAGTATGTGTTATTTAACTTTGTATCTTCAGCATTTAGCACAAACCTTGCTACAGAAAAGGTAGTTAATAGCGTTTTTCACACTAAGGAATGTTGGACACACTGTGAAAAAGAGATGTGAAATAAATTAAAATGTCTAATAGAACAGTGCAGTGGTAGTTCATGCAAACTTCTGAACTTCTAGTTTTCATTTTCTTGAACTGTGGCTTTTATCAAGTGAAAAGCACAGGGTTAAAAGCATATGGCTGGTTTTAAAAAACTGCATGTCTATTTTTAGAAACTAGCCATTGTGCACTATTTGTTTTCCCATGCACTAAACCATAATTGGTCAAATCAGTTGTCAAAATTCTGCTTCAGTTTCCAAAATCCAGTGTATTAGGCTTCTTATAAAGTTTCCTTCGGCTGATTTATTTTTTCTTTCCTGAAACAGAGTTAAAGAGATCTTCTTCTCCCCTGGCAGTTAAACCATGAGAGAGAGACAAGGACAAATTGGGTCCTCTCCCAATCCTGCAGACTTCCTTACTCCAGGCAGCAGCAGGAAACATCAGGTAGCCTGAGTGAATTCATTTTTTTGCCATGCACCAGCTGGCATAGACATTCAGAGCTTGAAATTCCTAGGGTTCATTTATCTTCCCAATTTCTTACTTGACAATGAATGGAGAACTACAAAACTGATTCTGCATTTAACACATCATAATGCCAATCTGGATGCATTGTTTTATGAATTATAGCTAAAAGCTTATACAGGATTTGACACAAAGACAATCCCCCACTTATTTGTGAAGCTGGTTAACCATAAGAGTTAGGGGTAGGGCAGTGCTATTTCCTTTTCTAATTTAAATATGATATTTTGGATCAAGTGACATAGAATTTGAATCAGAACTCAAGACAAAGGTATCAGCTGTTAGTTAAAATTAATGGGAAAAAGTGAGATGTTTTTGCCTTTTTATTAAGTAAAGAAGAGTGGCAAAATGGAAATATTTAATAAGCTTGCTTTGAGTATTTTGTTTATTGTAAATCCATATTTTAGATTTAAACTTATTTTGCTATTTGTAATTAAATTTGTGTTTATAATTATAATACTGTCAGTTTTTCTTCTCCAAATCAAATATATACCATTAAGAAAAGCAAATCTTGGCTTGGTGTATCTAAACTATTTTGGCAGATCATCATCTCAATTAGGTTTCATTTTGACTTCATGTCATTTGCCATATTCTGTATTTCTCTGTGCTGACAACCCTTTGCCAAGAATGAAGAGATTACTATTTAGGTTACAGTTGTATCATGAACTAGCTGACCAAAATTGGGCAAGGACTTAAGAGATCTTTGGCCTAGGAAATTTCTAACGTCTCTGTCTGCACTAAAGTCCTGTATCCTGTAGTAGAAGTAGCTGTATGCGCCCCTTATTGGGTATGAAGGGAGAGGAGAGAAGAGAAGACAAGGTGGGGAGGGAAGAGGAAAGGGGTGAAGGGAAGAGGAAAGATAGGGAGAGGTGGGGAGGGGAGAGGATGGGAGGAGCAAAAGGGCAGAGAGAGGTAGACCTTTCTATCTGGGACTGTTGTTATTCCACACATTTTGATTCAGGGTATGATAAATTAATGTTGGGTGAGTTCCAGAGACTTGGAAGACTGTCATTATTTTTATATTACTAACATTTTTTTCTTATGTTAGTTCAAGAAAGCAATTGTATCCATATATATGAGGGTAGCTTTTGAAGAATCTGCTGTACGAGCATTCAAAAAAAAGAGAGGAAGTTTATCTTCCTCCCTTTAAACAGTCTCTGGCTATTTAAATTAAGTTTTTACATTCAGACTTTCATTTCCTATTCATTATGGAGTAGAACAATTGCTGTTAGGATGAGTAAGAAAGAATGTTTTTTTCTCTCTCCCTTCATATCACTGTATGTTCTCCTGTACAGATGGCCAATAGACATATGAAAAGGTGCTCAATGCCACTAATCATCAGAGAAATGAAAATTAAAACCATAATGAGCTATCATCTCACACCTGTCAGAATGATTATAATCAATAAATCAGCAAACAAGTGCTAGTGAGAATGTAGAGAAAAGGGAACCTTTGTGAACTGTTGGAGGGAATGCAGACTGATGCAGCCACTGTGGAAAACAGTATGGAGATACTTCAAAAAATTAAAAATGGATTTGCCTTTTGACACAGTGATCCCACTTCTGGGAATATATCTGAAGGAACCCAAAACACTAATTCAAAAAAACATAAGCACCCCAATGTTTGTTGTGCAGTGCTATTTACAATCACCAAGATATGGAAGCAGCCCAGGTGTCCATCAGTAGATGAGTGGATAAAACGACTATGGGACATTTACGCAATGGAATATTACTTGGCTGTAAAAAGAAGAAAATTTTACCCTTTGCAACAGTATGGATAGACCTGGAAAACATTATGCTAAGGGAAATAAGCCAGTCAGAGAAAGACAAATACTATATGATTTCACTCATATGTGGAATCTAATGAACAAACTGAACAAACAAGCAAAATGGGGACAGACTCATAGATGCAGAGCAGATGACAACTAGTGGGAGGGAGAAGAGAGGGGCTGGAGGGATTGAGCACAAAGGACTCATGGACATAGACAACAGTGTGGGATTGTGGGAAGAAGGGAGTATAAGGTGACCACATGGTAATAGGAAAAATACAATAAAAATAAAATAAAAAGCACATTATGATATCAAAGTGTATGTTTTCTTGTGGTGTCAGGCTCACAGCAGATATTTAGGATATGCCAGATAATCATGGTTAATTTATCAACCTGGATCCCAACGTGCTCACCAGTTTTGGCAACTAAAAGAGAAACCATTTCTGGGGGGGTGGCAGATGCCGGTAAGGTTTCCCAACACAGCAGTCATGATAGGTGTCAGCAATGTGTGGATGATTAGTATGGTGGGATGGCAGTAAACATGAAATGAGCAGAGGTCAGTTAGGATGGCATAACATCATGGGTTGATTCCACTTTGATTTACTGTGGTGAGTAACTCTGGGAACTGAAGTGTCATATTGATTCACCACCATGAACCCCACATATTGAACACAATTTTGCAATGCATACGGTGAGCCCTTCATTTTAGTGGCCGTGTCCTGTAAGTACTAAGATCTAAGGAATACTCAGGCTGCTCTCTAAGGATAGCTAACGAAGTTTCTCCTTATCACCAATACAGACGATAAGCCCTCCATTTCAGTGGACTCCTCCCTTCCTTGACATTCATGCATCACTACCCTATCACCTAGTTGTCTTCAATAGGCAGTAAACATTATAGTAAGTGAGAAATGACAAGCCCAAGTTAGGGGAGAATACTGGGAGGTAGACCAAGTTCACTCACAAAGTGACTGACTTGTACATATCAGCCTTCTGATACATGAAGTTCAAATGTGTGCTTTGGGGCAACTGTAAATTATGACATGTCACACATATTTGATGTCTCTAAGGAAGAGTTGAAACTATTCATTTTAAATTTGAGAATGCCAGTGGTTTGAGTTTGTACATCGTAGAGTGCCTAAAAGAAGGGACATTTCTTTTCATACCCACATTGTTGCAGACACCAGGTTTCTCAACTTCTGTCTGAGCAGTTTATTTTTGCTACTTTAGTATATGTGTCCTTTATTGTTTATGTCACTTAATCTCCTGGAGTATCAGTGGGTCCAATTTCAGAACCAGATGGATCTTAGTTTGGTCTCTTGGCCCTACCACTTATTAGCTGTTTGACTTTGGGCAAGATGCTAGAAGTTTCTAAGCCTCCTGAGTTTCCTCATCTCACCGTGGCTTCCTCACAAGGACTAAAGATTTAATGAAATAAAGTAACATGTAACATAGAACATGGTACAGATTAGGTGCTGAACCAATACTGGTTCCCTTCTCCCTACTCTTCATTTTGTTAAGTAGGATCTTAGTTCACCAATGTCATAGATATCTTGGAGATAATTCTGAAGATTGCTGAATTCAAATAATCTTTTCCAAGTTCTAGTATTTCTCTAATCTAAACAAGGGACTGTGTATTTGTGTGTGTCCACAGTGAGGGTGTGAGGGTGTGTGCTTGCATATGAACTGGAAATATAGATGAACTGGTAAATAAGTGGGCAAGTCCTAGCCTACTTATTTTGGTCTTCGAGTTGGCGCTAAATCAGCTACTCCTGTTAACCCAATTCTAGAAGTCTACTGAAGTGAGAATTAGGACCAATATTTGATATTTGAATGAACCAGGTGAGAACTAATTTTATTTTTTTCTAAGCCAAACTGTCAGGTAGAACCATATTTCTAAAACATTCCTTCACATCACATAAAAAGTTGAAAGCAGGAGCAAAGAAGGCGTATTTCCTTTACACTTACAGTAAATAGAAACCACTCTTGCGGCTCCAGTGTCCCATCTATTGTAAAAATGGAGCCCGGAGACGAAAACACACATTTCTCATTTATGTCAATCATCAGAAAGCAGTTTTGTTTTAAAAGCACGTTTGGAGGCTGAATTATCCAGATAATTGCACAAATTTTCATCCTGGTCTATGATTGTTTCCTTTTCTACTGCCTTACAGTTTTGCCTTTTTTCTTTCTCCTCATTGTTTTGTACTTCCTGACATCCTCTGTGTCAGCTTGGCGCATTATGGGCGTTTATTTTTGTGGAGGTCACTTCTGAAGGAGCATCTCTTCAGCTTCTGTGTGCCCTTAGAGAAGAGGAATTTGAATAAAAATGTATGAGAGGTTGTATTGAGTTGGGGGAAAGGTTCACTGGCAGAGAGGTGAGTCATAATGTGAAAGCTGTTTAACTCAATCCCCCAAACACCCATTCCAATTTTGGATCTTGGACTATGATGTCTCTTGGAGAAAGAAGAACAGTTTGATCTGAACTCTTATTAGGTTCTGAGCCACCAAATTAGAATCTAATAAGCTCCTTTGGAAAGGTTTTCAATTAGTTTCAAACAGACCCACACTGAGCTCATAAGAGGAGACCCTCCCACTCTTTCTAGGCAGCTCATAGTTTGTGGACACAATTTTCAAAGTCTGTCCTTTGTCTCTTTATAGATGCTGGTTTAGATTGGTCACTGTCAGTTGAAGCATAGTTCCTACACTCACGGAGAAAATCCCTATTTCCTTGGCAAGGAGTCAATGTTTTGATGGTAGGGATCCTGAATCCTCTATCTGCAGGGGGGAGGCAGAAGCTATAGAGCTACGTGCTGTTTCATTTACAGTGTGTGGGTAGGGGTGTGGGGGCTTCACTTCCCTCACAATGGTTTTATATGACTCAAAGCACTTTTTCTCCCACCCCACGGGACACACTGAGGGTTCCTGTCAAAACTCCCACATTGTGTCAAGTTATTAAGTGCCACAGCCATGCTTCTGTGACTAGGGAGTCCAGCTCTTTGCTATTCCTTTGGCTAATCACCTGGCTGTCTACTTATTACATGTTTCTTTTCTCAGCCTCCATGGCTTCTGGTTTGGGGATTATTTCAGGCTACTTCTGGGGAATTCTGATTCTCCTGCATTTTCCCCCTTTTGTTTTGACACGTACACAGATTCCTCAACAGCACTGAAATTTTCTGTCAAGTTGAGTTGCTTTATGTCTTTACGAGCAGGGTTTCCTCACTGTTCTGGTCTTCTGATGCATCCTTTCTCAGCTTTCTAGCACTAATATAGATTTATTTGTATTGTTGTATTTCTCCTGCACCTTTAAGGGTGCTAAAAAACAGAAGTGTGTGTTCTCTATTACTAGTGAAATAGTTGTGGTATTTATAGATATTTTACGAAGAAATCTAATATTTTCCTAGCTATAATGAGGTATAGTTGACAAATAAGAACTGTAAATATTTAAGGCACACAATCTAATATTATGATGTATATATACATTGTGAAATGATTACCACAATTGAGCTAATTAACATTTCCATCAACTCATATAGTTTGCATTTGTGTGTGTGTGTGTGTGTGTTGTGATGACACTAACCATCTACTATTCTCTTAGTAAATTTCAAGTTATACAGTACCATATTATTAACTATAGGCATTATACTATACATTGGATCTGCAGAATTTCTTTATTTTGCATAACTGAAACTGTCTCCTTTGATCAGCATTTCCCCATTTCCCTCTCCCAGGGCCCCTGACAACCACCATTCTACTCCCTGATTTTATGAGTTCAACATTTCTAGGCTCCACCTGTGGGATCATACAGTATTTGTCTTTCTGTGTCTGGTTTATTTCACTTAGCATACTGTCCTCCAGGTTCATCTGTGTTGGTGCAAATGGCAGGATATCCTTCATTTTAAAGGCTGAATAATAATAATTATATGTATATAACATTTTCTTTATCCACTAACTCATTGATGGACACTGTTTTCATAGCATGGCTATTGTGAATAATGCTGCAGCAAACATGGGAATGCAGGTATCTCTTTGAAAGAGTGAAATAAATCGAGTATTTTTAAAGGCTAGTCTGTTTTTCTTTGTAGTTCTTGAGATAATGTTTCAAATTCTTCTTTAGGTTACCCCTAAACATAAATTGAAATCTAATCGCAAAATTGATAATAATACAGAGGAGTGGCAGTGTCAGAATTTTACCAAGGTCTCTTACTTTCACTTTTCCTACTCTATTTATCATTGCTTAGATTCTCATTTTCACAGCTGAAATTCCAAAATCAAGGGAATATGGTCTACTATAATTCTAAACCATGATTTATGGAAAAAAACCCCACCTGCTTATTTGCTCTTCATTACTTTAACTTTCTGTAAGAACTTGTTATTTATCATCCACCACAATTTAGGTTGAGGAACAAAACAAAATTGTGGATCCTCTGACTCATATTGTTTTGTGATAATACATAGGTCTGAGATTAGATTGCAGTTTTATTAAGAATCCCTATGGCTTTTTGAAGAATTGCCCCACTTTTTTTTTTTAAAGCAAGCAAAGCCTTTTAAATCTATGGGAGATGCTAAAATTATGATTGATTCTTATGCTTTTAAAATCTCCAATCTTCTTTCTCATTTTGAACTGGAAAAACATATCGACTTTTTTGGTGGAGATGTAGGAACATTCATATTTATCTAGCTGGAGAAGGAAGATTATGAATTTGCAATTTCAAAGCCGTTCCTTAGTCAAAGGGTAATGGAGTTTGAGAGCTGCAACGCAGCCCCAGATAGCTTTGTGGTGATGTGTAAAGAGCACAGAACTGGTTGGAAAACCTGCTTGACATCTTGCTTTCCACTTCTTAGCTGTATCACCCAACTTAAAAGACATAAATTCTTCAAAATATATTTCCTCATATGTGAAAGGAATATAATCCTTGCCTTGTTAATTTTATTGCATTATTCTAAGGATCAAATGACACAGTTTACAAAAACTGTATAGGGAACTGTGAGCTACTTTCTGTTCAGATGTACGATTTTTTTGAAGAAGAAGAAAACAAACTCCTGTTTATAAAGGGATTTGCTTAAACTCACCAGCTAATTAGTGTTATAGCCAGGTCTCCTCAATCAATCTGGTAATATTTCCACTGGAGTGTATCATTTAAACCTTGCTCATCTGCCTAGCTGGATACTCAGAGAATTTACTAAAAGTCTAAAGTTATGTTCCTTTTCATAAAGCCATGAATTTATGAGAGGGAACAGCTGGTTTATTTCAACTTATCTTGTTTTGTCTGTACTGGTGGAATAAACACCTAAAGCTGGTTCTGTTTTTTTCACTTAGTTGTGCTATGATAAAATCTTCCAGATTTATACCTAGAGTAGTATTACCCTATCTTAAGTCTGCCTCTTATCATTACTCTGTATTTTCCAGAGAGGGGAATGGGGGGAGAAAGAGAGGGAGAGACACATCGACATGCAAGAGAAACATTGATTGGTGGCCTCTCGCACGTCCCCACCCAGGGACCTGGCCTGCAACCCAGGCATGTGCCTTGACCCGGAATCGAACTGGTGACCTTCCAGTTTGCAGGCTTATGCTCAATCCAATGAGCCATACCAGCCATGGGTGTTATCATAACTTTACAACACACTTTTTCTATGGACCCTTTTAAAAAAAATTTTAATTTGAAGCCAAGCACTGCAGCCATGGCTTTTATTTTTATATCATACTTAATAAACTATATAGAATTTACTGCTCGTATTTTTCTTTGCCAAATGACTGAAATTCTTGATTGTTTTGTTTCTTTTTATAGCTGTTTCTCCAAATATCAAAAACAGCTGGAAGATGACTTTCCCCTTAGTGGAAGGTCGGTTGGAACAAAGTGGTCCCAATTCTCTCCCAGAGTTTTCAGGATAATTAAAAGGAAGCTGAGTGCTTCATGTTTAATAGAATCATTTAGGTTCATTAGGTAAAAGGATCCAGGATAAGGAAATTGAATATTCTGCTTTAAGATACAATTGATTGAAACTTACAATATTGTTCACTTAAGCAGTAAACAGGCCATGAGTCATTCGAAGAGGGAAAAGTGAAGATTCATGTCCAGCTAGAGAGCTGAGGGGAGAAAAAAGGTGAAAACTGTATAATTCCTTCATATAATATTTTTAGGGACAAGAATGATGCACATTAGGAAGTATAGAAACTGTAAAAACAGTATGAATGCGCTAGCATTTGTAGAAAGAGGAATCAATTTTTTTTCTTGCTGAAGCAGGTATTTTCCCAGGGACTTGTTTTTATTAATAAGGACAAAACTTGGCATGCAAATGATTTGGATACCTGCTTGTTATCAGGAAAAAAGATGAAATTTTAAAATAAACTTCAAATTTTAGAGTGCTTTTAGATTTACAGAAAATTTGCACTGGTAGTCCTCATATACTGCATGTCAGTTTTCCCTATTGTAACATCATATATTGGTGTGGCATAGTTTTCACAACTGCTGAAACAGCACAGATAGATTAGTGCTTGCTAGAGTCCATACTTTACTCAGACTGTTCTTAAGGCTTTTTTCTTCTATCTAATATCCTTTTTCTGTTCCAGGATTCCACCCAGAACACCATATTGCATTCAGTCGTCATTCTCCCCAGGCTCCTCTTGGCTGTGATAGTTTCTCAGACTTGCCTTGTTTATGACCTTAATAGTTTTGAGGAGAACTGATCAGGTATTTTGCATAACGTCCCTCAATTGGGATCTGTCTAATGTTTTTCTCATGGATAGTCCAGAGCTTTGTGTTCTTGGGGAGAGGAGCAGAGAGATGAGGTGCCATTTTCGCTTCTCCATGGGAAGGTTGCTTTTCCTCCTCCCCACTTTCCATACTGTAGTCTTTGGAAGAAAGCCACTATGTGCAGCCCACGCTTATGGGGCTGGGGGAGGAAAGGACTAATTTTAACTATAATAAAAATCATTATTGTTGGCAAACATTCGAATCTGTAAGTGATTGATATCATAATTGCATTTGGCAGCCTCATTTGACTGGTAGACTTAGAGATGTGTGTTTTGCAGCTAACATCTTGGTAGGCAGATTGAGTGGCTCTATTTCTTAGGGTAGGGCCCTTCTTTAGGGTGGGTTTTCTTAGCTCATGGGAGGTGGCCAGATTATGGGTCTGAAAATTCAATCTACCACTCGTACCACTTCTCTGTTGTATTTCATATCCTACCTGCACTTGAGCCAGGTCAGAAGAGTGGTTCTCACACCTTGAGTACGCATCTGGATCCCTTTGCTGGCTTGTTAAAACACCAATTCCAGGGCTCTACCCCTAAAATTTCTGACTCAGCAGGGCTGGGGTGGAGTGTGAGAATTTGCATTTTTAACAGCTTCTCAGGTGATCCTAATGCATTGGAGAACCACTGGGTAGATGACCTTAGAGGGTAAAAACACTTGAGCCATATTATTTTAATCCTGTGCTGAGCTGCTCTCCCAGAATTACAGTTTCTAGTGAGGCCTTTATCTTTCACATGAGGTTGCTACAGGAGAAACGTGTTCGACATCATTTGCTTCAGGCTTTTCTGTGAGGCTGATTCTATGAACCCTGCCCAGACACAGCATCCTCTACAGAACGTCCCATTTCAATCCCTTCACCCTGATCCCTTTCTCTTTACTAAGAACCTGAGGTAAGATGTGTTCTTGTTGAAAGAGAGTGGTATGACACCTTGCTTTGGCCTCTGGAAGGCTTATAGTCCCAATGAACACAACTGTATTAACTCTTCTTGTTCCTATGTTTGTTTATTCCTTCATGTATGGTCCCTGCTCCAATTTATTCCATTAGTTTTGTATTTGTACTGTATATAAGAGATAGCATTCTTTTGGGAAATGAATAATATTAACTGATGTTTACTAAGCCCTTATTTAGACTTTGCATTCACCCGAAGATTTAAGTTTCTTATTATTGCCATTTTATAGATCAGGACATGAAGAATCAGGTTAATCACCTTCCTAAAGGTCACTCAACTACAAAGTGGTGGACTAGGTGCTGAAACTCATGTCTCTCTCACTTGGTGCTTCTGACTTCTTCCTATGGTATAGAAGCAAGAACCCATGTTGCCATTTGCTGGTTATATCACTGGAACATGGTACTTCTTCCAGAATCAGCTTCCTTAGTCCTCATTCCTATGACGAGGGATATGAATACTTTCTCCCAGATTTGTACTATTGAAGAAAAGTCATGGGCATGAAGTGCTTAGCAGAATGTCACATTCATAGTAAGTACTCAGTGAATATGTTTTTTATTGCAAAGCCACTTGCCCAGAAATTATTTTGTTTAATTATTTTGTTTAATTCCTTAATCAATAGCACCTGAGTCAATAAGAGCATTGTGTTTGTAAATAAATAAATTAGGAATGAATAAAGAAAAAATTGTTAACTTTATGCATATTGGCATATGCAAACTGATGTTTGCATCTTACTTAAAATTCTCCCTTTTTTGAGTTTTCTGTAACACAGGTATTTTTAAAAATAAAGTTTAAAAGGCTGACATGGCAACTTACAAAAACTATGCAATTTAAATATCCAGAGATAAAATAACTCCAGTGCCTGGGGAACATAAACTGAGTTTGCGTTCCTAAGAAGCATCTGTCGAAGAACTGGGCATAGTACACCAAACTATAAAATCTTTGATTTGGCACCAATTGTTGATCTTGTGAAGTCAAAGTCACAATTATCTGTCTTGTGATTTTGTGTAAAGTTTTGTCTGTGGAATTCTTTGTCTTTACATTTAATGTTTTGGGTTTGTTTTTTAAACACAAAATGAAGAGCAAATATATTCACTTGTATTATCTAGTAAGTATGTTCTTGTTCATTATGCCATCCGAGTCCCCAAACCGCCCCCCACCATTTCCTTTTACCAATCTGTATTTTGCCCCTTTTTTATCTGCTTATGTTCTACCTTGATCCTAATATTTTTAGGAGGAACCAAGGAGAGGTGGAATGGGAAATGCAGTCAGTGATGCCCCATAACTCTGAATCAGGTCTGTCCAGCCTGGGATAAATTCTGCTTTAACAAAATGTTTTGGAAGCTAATGTCTAGGAAATGAGATCTTTAACAAGGTAGTTATAATTGACTATTTATAATCATTCAAATGAGGAAAAGGGCAGTTCAAAGTCAAATATAATTTTTAAAGGTTCTGTATTCTAGGATTGTCTACGTGTCTGCTGTCTTCTGTTAGTATGAGCGATCCAGGATTGACTAGCGATGTTCAGGGCTCCTCTCTGGTTTGTCAGTCGGCCATTTGCATTCATTATTCCTTCTTGATTGGGAGAGCTGGCTCATTTTAATACTAAAAATTCCCAGCGATTAAAATGCTGGGGTTTTTTTTTGCCTGGGCTCTTATCTGAAAACATTTTCTTGAAGTTTTGACAGCTGCAGACAAAGTAGCAGTACAGTGAGAGGAGCATAAGATTTGGAGACAGAGAACTAGCTTTGAATCCCTGAGCTTGCTAATCAAATTCTGTGTCCACTTCTACACATGTAAGAAATATATATGTGTGTGTGTATGTGTATGGTGTACATATTTGGCAAGGTTGGGGTAAGGATTAAGAGAAATAACATACACACAGAGCCTAGGATGGTGTCGGGGAGATATACGAGGTGCTCAAAAATGTTCATTTCCATTTCTTGGTTGTAATGTGTATTAAATGCCATTGCTTCTATATGAAAATGCCTCAAAGGAGAATGTCTTTAAGAATTTTCAACCTCAACAAAATGGGAGAAAACAAATAAGTTTTCTTATAAGAGGCAAAAACATCTCACTCCTTACAATCATTCAGAAATGACAAATGCCATTAAATGATAAACTGATAGGTATATTTCGCTTCACAGAAATTATACTATCTACAGGATTTCTAATACCTTGAAGTGCAGTTGACACCCTATGACTAGTATTTAAAATAAATAATAGACGACAAAATTAATAGCTAGCATTTTAAGTGCTATAACTTGTCACCAAATATTGTAGCTCCCTATACCATTAGCTGCCACCTCATGTAATTGGTAGAGTAGTACTGTACTTTACCCAATATTGTTGAAATGTTCTGTAACACCCGCAGACAACTCTCTGGCCTATTTTTGGTGCTCCATTTAACTTTTTGCCAAAACTGAATTACTGGGGCTTGAACTATTCAAATGATACCTCATGCTAGCTTTCAGATTGATCCTAATTGCATTAATTGATAGTAATTTCCCCATCCAAAATTTTTGGGAAGTAATTTAGTCTTGGTAAGACTTCTGAAGCCACTAAGGTGCCACACCACCTGAAGACTTAGTGCACTACAGTGACATAAAAAATGCACACCAGAACTCTTGAGTTTTAAAAACAGATTTATTTATAAACCATATCTTTTGTGACAACAATTCTCTGAAACTGTTGGCAAGTAATACTTCTATGGCTAGATACAAGATGCGAGAAAACAGTAAAAAGAATTTGTGTTGAGTATAAAATTTTTCTAGATATCCTATAGAACCCACTTTCTTTTCTCATTTCTCCAGTGATTTTGCTCACCACTCACTAAATCAACAAATTCTGGGGGAGCGGCCATTGGTGAAACAGTCTGTGAGGCATCATTTGTGTTTATGGAGAGAGGAAAGGTAAGTAGGAGAGACAGTGTTCTGGCTCTTGTGTGACTTTGTATTTTACTTTGGAACATAGCTTATAGCCCTCAAATGACAGTAGAATAACAAAGGGTGAATGTGGGTCTGACACAAATAATGCTCCCTTTTTATTACAAAATCATAAGCATGTAATTCTGTATCATAACAATATCATACTGAAGCATACCATACGAAGTTTTAGGTGAAATGGTCGAATTAAAACTATAAATGATCACACCCATATTATTATCCTACCAACTACACTCAATCAGGTATTACTTCTGCTGACTCTGGATGTGGTTGGAGAGTGTGTCAAATGATATAAATCTTTGTAGGCCAATTTGGCAATATATAAAAAACATATTTAAAAAGCGTGTGACTTTTGACCTAGCATTCCCATTTTTAGGAATTTGTTCTATGTATATGTTTGCATACATTGGCAAAGACTTATGTGAAAAAATGGGGTTTTGCAGTATTATTTGTAATATAAACATAGAAACAACTTGAATATCCATCATTAGGAGACTGATTAAACAAACCATGGTCCAACCAGGAGATGGAATAATGCATGAGAAAGAACCAAATAACACTATATATACTGAAATGCATAAGTTATTAATTTTTAATTGATTTTTTTAGAGAGAAAGAGAGAAACATCAACTGGTTGCCTCCTGCACACTCCCTGACTGGGGATCAAATCCACAACCTAGGTATGTGCCCTGACTTGGGGGAACTGATCCTGCAAACTTTTAGCGCATGGGACTATACTTCAACCAAGTGAGCCACCCAGCCAGGGCCGACATAAATTAAGTGAAAAAAATGTTACCAGATTAAAGGGGTCTGTTTGCCTGTGCACATCAAAACATGCTAAGACATGAACAGGAACTTGTAACAAAGAAAGTAAGGTTTTGTTTTTAGGAAGTGGCCCACACCCAGAGTCACAGGTGAACCAATGCCCAAGACCTGGCTCCCTGATGGCTTCCAGGGGACGGCTTATACAGTGAAGAACATTAATTATTGTGGCTAAAGGCATTGGTGTCATGGTCTCTACTGACTGGTCATTGCTTGAGGCAGGGTCATTGGTCAGTGCATCTGATCCTGATGTGGCCATGGAGTTACTTCCTTCAGTTTTGCTGCTCTTCTGGGCCTGGAGCTGAACCACAACTTCGGTCCCGATGTTATCTCTAGTTTGACCCCAAAATTCTGTCTCAGTGGTCAAAGGACCTGAGGCTTTGTTCCTAAGATAGTATGATACTGATCAGATTGTCATTGTCCTGAGGGCTTAATGCTTAAGGGAGTGGATGTGCAAAAGAGAAGGAGGCAGGTGAATTAGAGGGCTGGATGAGGCCAGTCTGAATCGAGAGGAAAGAAAGGAGAAAAGGTCATGTTGAAAAAAATGAAGTTTCTATTTGGTTACAAAAATACAGGTTAAAAAGGTGTATATTATGGACATATATAACATATACACTAATATTGAGAAAGACTTAATGGAAGGATAAGCTCTAAAATTTTAATGCTAAATTTTATTTTTTTATTTAATTCTTGTTCAAGTACAGTTTTAATGCTAAATTTTAGCAATATTATCTCAGTAAAGTAGGACTAAAGGGTCAGAGAGAGGCAGGAACTTTTTCTTTTAACTTTACTGTTAAGCTGTTTATATAACTATGACATATTACTTTTCTCATTCTAAACATATCATAACAGGTGAATATGTTCTAAGACTAGAAAGTAATAAAATGAGAAGCAGATGGTATAGACAAAGAAGTATTGTTACTGTGAGTGATGGTAATAACGGAAATGTCCAGAGTGCTGACCATGTCAAGGTTGGACACCTGACATACATGATCGCATTTAATTTCTCACACCTGAAAATATCGATTTAAAGCTAGGAAACAAGGCATTGCAAGGTTAACTTGCCCAAGATTGCACAGTTAGCTAAATAGTTGGCAGAACCAGGGTTCCAGACTCCCAAGTGCACATGAGGACTTCAAAGCTGTGCTTTTGATCTTTCTTCTACAGCATTCTCTAGTCCTGTGATGCCTGTTTAGGCAGCTGAGGCTCCTGTGATTTGCTAACTAACTGTAATCATGTTATGGGGCTAGGGCAGTATTAGGAAGGGCTATCTGTCTGATAGCATTCTTCTGGAGCAGAAAGGAAGGTTTAATTTCTATAGTGGTTTCTTTCTGAAACCATCCATTTTTTAATAAGAGGTTTGCATCCCAGAGTGCTGATATTTTTAGCAATTTGTAGTAATGTTTCAGCTTTCATTAGAGTGATTGCTTTGCTACACATACGTGCTCATAACTGATCCAGAAGTCAGCCTGCTGGGTAGTTTGGGTAACAGTAGGGTGGTGGGTGAGCATCAGACTAACCATGAATAGGCATGTATTCACCCCCATCTGACCATGCTAGCATGGCTATTGTGGTTTTACAAAGATAAGATGAGTTAAGGTTGGAAGGTGAGTCTGTGGCTTCTAACTGACACTGTAACTATATTACAGTGGAAAAAGCCTCTCCCAGCTGCAGCCACTTTTCATTGCAGAGTGCCCTCTGCTGAAGAAGCAAGGAGACTTACTGAGAATTTTGTACTCAAATAGCACTGCACATTTTCTCTCATTGTTGGTATCACAGGGGAGGAAAGATAGTTTCCCCTCTACTTCTTTCTAGGTTCTTGGTGAAGACATTCTGGGAATAAAAACAGATCCACAAGAGAAAAGCAAACACAAGTTTAATCACATGTATACCTCCTGTATACATGGGAGGGACCCAGGAAAACAGTAACTCCTCCAAATGGGACAATCACCTTAAAGACAAAAGATGTTTGGGGTGGGAGAAGGGAGTCATTTTAGAGGTGACCAGGAAAAGCACGGTAAAAAAGGGAAGGTTGCTATGCAGATCTAAGTCATTGCCCTGTGCATTATTTAGAGTCTCTAGATTTAGAGCCACCCTCTTCTTCCTGGTGCACAGAGGGAGACACCCTTACAAATGAGAATTTCCCTTAAAAATGTAAATGTCTCCTACAAAAGGGTAACCTGTACTTGATTCTTAGGAGCTTCCCCTTTGTCTGCTGTTTCTTAAGAATGAGCAGCTCAAGATAATCACTCTGGCAAAGAGGCATATTCTGGGGTGACAATTTTTTTCCCTTCCTTCACTATGTTCTGCAATTTCCCTATGTATAGGGTCTGGCAGAAGTAAGGCCTGCTTGAGTGTGGTTGGTAGGGTAATAATATCGATGTAATAATTTATAGTTTTAATGTGAACATTTCACCTAAAATGTCACATGGCGTGCTTGAGTATGATATTGTTATGTTACAGAATGACATGCTTACGATTTGGTAATAAAGAAATTTTATAATAAAAAGGGGCCATTATTTGTGCTGGACCCTGTATATTAGAGCGATTACACCCATTTACCTGTTCTTAGCATGAACCTATATTTGCCTTTAAAGCACACCACATATGATACTCCCCAAATCCAAAACCAAAATGAACCCCAATACAGCAACTACGAAATTGCATTGCTTTTGAAGGGGGTTTGTTATATTATAAAATAAAATTCAACTGAATAAATGTGAATATCTAGTTGACTTTATTAATTGAATCATGAATTGGGTAGCATCTCTTCTAGCAACTAGAAGGGGTTGTGTAAAAGGGAAGGTTTTTATAGGAAGAAGGGCGGGCAAGGGAGCTATTAACAAAAGAAAAGAAAGGATTTTTTTAGACCAGAACATCTTCCTTTGGGGAGAAAGGATGGTGAGAGTTTTTATCATGCAGATTGCCACTTCTTTCTGTGGGTGATGAAGAGGACCCACAAGACAGATGACCTCATTGGTTTTGACCAGAAAATTCAAGGCTGGTTGATTAAGATGACATTTGTAGGAGAGGTCAAAACAATCAGGTATTCAATGTATGTTTTGTATTGTTACCTGACTAAGGGGGCCATTTATTTGCCTGTGTGCATTAAAGCCCGATAAGACACAAGCAGGGCTGTGCAGCAAAGAAAGTAAGGGATCGTTTTTTTTTAGGTAGCAGCCTACGACTGTAGTCACAGGTGAGCTAATGCTCAAGATCTGGCTCCCCCATGGCTGCCAGAGAATGACTTGTATAGGGGGGAATGATTAATCATGGTAACTAAGGGATTTAGTGTAACTGAGCAAACTGGGCGTCGTCCATGTGGTGACTTGATGCATGATCCAACAGTTAGTGTTGAAAGAAACAGATTTTTATTAACAGGGTTCCAACCTTGGGGTAGGTTGGGGGGTGGCTGAGAGCACTCCTGCTCAGAGCCCTGTTCTCCCATGAGACCCAGCACTTCCCTTGCTCCCCACCAGGCTATAAACCAAAACTGTGCCCAGAAGTTCCCTGTGTCCTTATCTGTTCTTAACCTGGCTGTGCAAACAGGGCTCCATCCCCTCTGGAAGGTGCTCCTGTGGGTCTCAGAGTTGCCATCCCCTCGCAGCAGCTCTTTCCTTCAGGATCTGGGGTGCGCTGTTCTCAGCCTCCGTGCAGTGGTTCAGAGAAACATGTGCCGTGTTACACTGGGTCATGGTGCAGTCCAGAGAGGCACACCCCCCATGAAAGTGACTTCTCTGTACGTCCTTCAGAGAAGCAAGAGTCTGCAGATCAGCATTCCCAGTCCCCAGTTCAGCTCCAAGCACCTCCCACAAAGGTGCTTGGTTAGGCAGGTCCCCCGCACAGTTCCATCAGCTCTCACCTTATACCCTTTTCTCCAGGCAGCATGGCTTCTGCCCTGCCTCTTTCAGACCTCATGGCTGAATCCCTTCATACTACTCTGGGCCTCAAGGTGGAATCCCTTCTCTTTCAGGCTTTCCTCATTTGAATGCCAGCGCAGAACTTCCTACATGACCTCATTCATATCCAGCCTCTACTACGAGGTGCTAGTTTTTCCAGTTCCCCCATATCTTTTCCCTTCTTTCAGCTGCCCTCTTGAGTCAGGGCAAAAGTTCCCTGTCACACAGGGGCATTGCCTCCCCTGGCTATGTCATGAGTCACTAGACACTGTTAAAGTCATGTATACCTTTGCCGGGGGTGATACCACAGCTATTAACTTGGCATGGTTATGCAAAGTATCTTAAATGCCATATCGTCCACTTCCCCTTTCCCCCAATCAAGGTTTGTGGAGAATATTTCAGGGGACCCCATCTCTGCACCCTGTTACATTACAGTTGTTGTCTCTACTGATTGGTTGGTACTACAGTAGGGGGTCATTGGTCAGCACATCTGGTCCTGATGTCAGCCACAGCATCACCTCATCTGGTCTTGCTGCTTTTTTGGGCCTGGAGCTGAAACAACTGAGGCCTAGATGTCATCTGTAGTTTGATACAAAAAAAAATTCTCTGTGGTCAACAGACCAGAGGCTTTGTTCCTAGGAGTATTTGATGCCAACCAGAACCTTAGTGTCCTGAGGGCTTAATGCTTAAGGGAAGGGAGAAGGAGGTGGGTAAGTCAGGGATCTTTCTGGACGGGGCCAGCTTAAATCAAAGGAGAAGAAAGGAGAAAGGTCATATTAAAGAAATGAAGTTTCTTTTTTTTTATTTAATTCTTGTTCAAGTACAGTTTTCTGTCTTATATTCCCAGCCCTGCACCCCCAGTGCTCCCCACCTCCCTCCCATTTCTGCCCCCCACCTTAGTTATTGTCCATGTGTCCTTTATACTTGTTCATGTGAGTCCTTCCTCTTTTCCCCTGTGATTCTCTCCCCTCTCCCCTCTGGACCCTGTCAGCCTGTTCTGTACTTCAGTGTCTTTGGTCACATTTTACTTGCTCATTTGTTTTGTTGTTTAGATTCCTGTTAACAGTGATATCATATGGTATTTGTCTTTCAGTGCCTGGCTTATTTCGCTCAGCATAATGCTTTCCAGTTCCATAGAAAGAAGTTTCTATGAGGTTACCGTATCTTGGGATTTTAGTACCAGTGATGCCATTTTAAGCCTGTGTTTTTCTCTTCAACAATTTTTAAACTGTTCTTCACTGATTGCTATATAGTATATGTAATTCCATGTTTGTAACTAAAAATTTTCAATGGTTGACCCTGGATGATGTGGCTCAGTGGATTGAGTGCTAACCTGTGAAATGAATGGTCACTGGTTCGATTCCCAGTATAGGGCACATGCCTGGTTTGTGAGCCAGGTCCTCAGTAGGGGGCATGCTAGAAGCAACCACATATTGATGTTTCTCCCCCTTTCTTCCCTTCTCTAAAAATAAATAACTAAAATCTTTAAAAAAATTCAATGGCTGCATAGTATTTCATTGTATGAAGGTAGTGATTTATTTAAGTAATGTCTTATTCTGAGATATTTCAGTTTTATCCATTTTTGCTTTTATATACATTGTTATAGCAAAATATCTTTTCACACCCAAAATATTTATGAGGTACCTGCTTTGTCTTGGACATACTGTAAGAGTAATACTGTGATGTGTTATTTACTCTGGATAAATTAATAAAAATGCTAAAATCTGAGTCAGAATGTGTGGATATGTTTGTTAATGTAGGCAGCTAGTTAGGTATTAACAAAACAGAAGGGAGAAAGCTAGCTAAGCTTAGTTAAGTCAGGAAGTGACAGCTTCCCACTCAGGGGGATAGTTGCATTTTCCCACCAAGGAAATTAATGTCACTTCCTCCCTTTGAGTAGGGAGGAAGGACCGGCTTTCCAGTCTCCCCAGGAAACAACTATTCTGTTCACCCCACATTACTGGGGTTGGGGGGAGGGATAAAAAGTAAGGGGGAAATTCCTTTACTGGTTGCATGTGCAGTAGAAGCTAAGATGGCACAGTGGGATGTCCTTCTACTAAGAGCATGTGCAGTAAAGGCCAGATGATGAGGCACAAACCATTAGGCATGCACAGTAGGAGCCCAAGTGGTGACCGTAAAGAGGAGGAGACAAACCTGGTAAAATCTGGGGGAGGGATTAGATAGGATAAGGGCACGACATTCCAGAAGATCCAGGAAAGAGATTGGATTGGGGAGGGTACAGACACAAACTTGCAAAAAGCCAGGAAAGAGATTGGATGGTTTGAAAGGAAGCCTTCTGTCTCCCAAGCCCAAGGAAATAGAATCAAAGCTTAACAAAGGCCTGTCTCAGTAGCACCTAGGCTTGCTCACCCACTTCAGCTGCCAAGTGGACCAAAACACAGCACTAATCATGGGCAGGATGGAGAAAGAGGACTACTGGAGCCTCGAATGCCTGGCTAATGGCATGGCATCTCTGGGTTCTGGCCCTCCTCCTGGGCTTGGTGCGATGCCAGAGGCTGGACTTCTTTCACAGGGAGGTGGAGCTGAGCCACCTGGTTGTGGATGAGACATTGGGCATGGCGTACCTGGGGTCAGTCCTTTGTTTTTGCTCCAGTAAATGTTGCCACTCTACCTCAAATCTTCCTATGAGTATATCCTAGAAATGCATTCCCTGTGACACTAAGGAACAATCCTACTTCCTAGAGCAACATGTTGAAGTACTAATTTCCCAATATCCTCTTCAAATTAAAATATGGACTTATTTTTACTCCTTTTCCAACAGTTTGGGGAAAATCATTTTGCATTTATTTGATTTCCAATGGGATTTTTTGAATGTGTTTTGGTCATTTTATTTCTTTTTTTCCTTCTTTTGTGAATTAACAGTTATCCTTTGTACATTCAAAAGGTCAGGCATTTATTTCTTTTTTAATGATTTTGAAAGCTTCTGAATGGAGGGGTGGGCTGGGATGGGAGCAAAAGACAGAAAACTGTACTTGAACAACACAATTAAATAAAAAAAGAGAAAGCTTCTGTATATACTACACAGATTAACCATTTGTCTACCATTGTATTCCAAATACTTCCCTAAAGTTTTCTTTCCATTTTTTTGTTTGCTTACATTTGGTTGTTTTGCTAATGTTGTTGTTGTGATTTAAACAGACTCTAAACAATTTTTATGAAGTCGAATTTTTCAGACTTTGTGTTTTGCTTTTGGTGTCACGCTTCGAAAATTCATCTGTACCCTCACAGCTCTATAGATTACTACTTTTGAAAACCTGGTATCTTTATGATTGTGGTGAATATATATTATGCCAATTTAGCTAACCTGCAAGTACATTTCACAGAACACCATTCTTTGCATAATTCCAAGTCCACTTAGGCTAGAAGAGACAATTGGTGTGAGATTTGGAAGGTGGAAATAAAGCAGGGATGTAGGCCTTTATGCTCAGAAGGCTGGTACAGAGTCACCAGGTGCTGTTTCATCTCAGACATGCTGTCATGTATCAACCAGCTTACCGGTTGTCCCTGCTAGATCGTCTTTCATCTCCAACTCCTGGGTAGGTGTGTGTTTAGATCCATCAGGAAGAGCCCCAGCTTCTCCTATAGGACACCTGTGCCATTGAATTTGGAGACTTGGAGCTGAGCTAAACTTAAAGTGTAATTACAGGAAGATAAATATCATTAAAATTATGTCTATAAAAAGTAACATAGGATACCAGTTTCATTTATTCAAGTCTTGGTTGACATATTGTTTCTTAATGGGAATTGACCTGCCTAGAGTTAGGATCAAGGTTTATACACACACACACACACACACACACACACACACACACACACGTATGTATTTATTTTAGATTCCACATAAACAAGAGATCATGCTATATTTGTCTTTCTCTGTCTGATTTATTTCACTTAGCACAATGCCCTGGAGGTGCAACCATGTTCTCAGAAATGACAAGAGTTCATTCAATGACTGATCGTACAACAGAGATCCCATAAGGTTATAATGGAGTTGAAAAATTTCTATTGGTTAGTCATATCATAGCTGTCATAATGTTGTAGCCCAGTGCATTACTCATATGTTTATGGTGATATTGGCGTCCACAAATCTGCCAGTTCTATAAAAGTATAACACATACAAGTATGTACTGTACATAATACTTGATCATGACAATAAATGATTATGTAACTGGCTTGTATATTTACTCTATTGTATTTTTCATTATTTTAGAGTATGCTCTTTCTACTTATAAGTTAAAAAAAGTTTGCTGTCAAAGCAGTATGCCATGTTGTACTGGCAGCAGCCTCATTCATTCCGTGTGTACAGTGTGTCTTAAAAGCATCATTTTCTCTTGTGCTTGATTTGATTTCATGTTGTTTTGTACAATAACATGCTGTATAGGCTTGTAGCCTAAGAGCAGCAGCCTATATTAGGATAGCCTAGGTGTTAGTAAGTTATACCAAATAGTTCTAACATGTTCACAATATATTGAAATCACCTAACAGTAGATTTCTCAGAATGTACTGTCATTAATATTTATTAATATTTATACCACAATTTTTAAGTTCATTCATCAATAGGTACTTAGGTTGTTTCTATATCTTGGCTATTGTCAGTAATTCTGCAATGAACATTGGGTTACTATATCTTTGTAAATTAGTATTTTTGTTTTCTTTTGATAAATACCCAAAAGTATAATTGCTAGATGACATGTTAGTTATATTTTTGAAATTTTTTTGAGGAGCCTCCATACTGTTTTCCATTGTGGACATGCCAATTTACATTGCTTCGTATATATTTTTATCCTTGGAATGACATTTATACTTCTGCTTGTGAAAACCCAAAAGCCCATCACAATTTCCACTGTCTGCAATGTTCCATGTGGTACATAGATGCTTCTAGTTTCTTTCTTTTATGCTTTTCTAAATTCTTTGAAAACCCCTTGATCTTTTTTCTCACCCTAGCTCTGAAACCTACATATTTTACTTTACAAGTGTTTATGAGTTTTACAAGTAATTTACTTTATTTTACAATTTCCAGAATCTTTTATAGAGGGAAAGATATGTTATGATTGAGTTTATTCTGTGTCCAGATTCTCACACAAAACTATTGTGAATTTCCTTCAGTTTTTTGCATAACCTTTGTGAATTATGCATGTAGATGATGAGTCTAAACTTATCTTAAAAAACCAAGGCACATTTTTAGCAAAATTTACCAAAATGTTCATAAACTTTATTGTTATTATTAATGGATATTAAATAGAAATGGGATATTTTTCTTATTAATTGAAGCATGTTTGATAATACTGTTTAATGCCATATACCACGTTCAATTTTTTAAAAGTTCATTTTAAAAGAGAGAACTGTAAGACCATGGATTATAAATTTGTTATATTTTATTGTTTAGTCTATATTTTCATTAGTATAATACCTCATATAGTTAAAACACTACCAAGCATCATCTTTTAAACTCTCACAGTATGCCATATATTCCAAGTAAATGCTGGAACCCATTATCTGTTACCTCATTTGACAATAGGGGGTTTGAATTTTGGAACATCCTAGTGCACTTGGGAAGTGGGGATGTATACTTGGGAAGTGGGGATGTATAACTATATGTACAACTATTCTTAAGATTTTATTTCCTGGGGTGTTAGCTAATTGAATTACTTACTTTTAACATCCATTACTTTATTAGTGAATTAAAGGCTTGAAACATCATTTGTGGCTGGTTTTCTTCTTTGACAGGGCCTTTGAGTTTATCGAACATTTCAAGCTTTTACAATAAGGACAAACCCCTTTATGTCTGTTTTTTGTTTGTTTGTTTGTTTCCTTTTATTTTTGTTTTGCTTAGTTATATTTAGGTACTCTTATAAGAGTACTCTTAGGTACTCTTACCTATATTTAGGTACTTATTCATTTTATTTGTTCAAGAATAAGTAAATATGTTTTTATTTATTCAAAAATAAATAAATGTATTGTTTTCTTTCCTTACCTCATAAATATATTTGCTCTGGTTTACAAAGTTATGAAATGAATATTGTTTGGGGGGAAATGCCAAAATACTTTTTAATATATTATTTGTTGCTTCACTGTATTTCCATCTTCCTTTCTGTTTTACTATGAAGAAGTTTTCCTTTACCTTAAGAATTTGGAGGCTATCAAAACAGTGAATTAAATGACTGTAAATCACCCTCATCCAATATTTTGTTTTCTTTTCCCAGAGACGGGCAGCCTGAAATGCATGATAGTTGTGCAACTACAACATGTCTGTGACCCATCCCATCCTTATGTACTGACCAAGAGAAATCCCAAACCTCTGCACTTGATCTATGAGAGTAAAGATATTGGTCGGTTCATAAGGATGGGTAAGAGCTCTCTGGAAAGCTTGGTACTTTAATTTTTGTTTGGAAGCATGACATTTGATTTTCCTGTATATTTTTAGCTGTGTATATACAGAACATTAAATTCTTTTTTTTCACATTGGGTATGCTGAAAATCCCCTGTTCTCTGTTAGTTAACAATTTTCCTGACCATAAAAGAACAAATGAAAAGTCTGTTTATACAACCTGAATTGATTTTCAATTCAAATGAAAACTTATTTGTTTTAAAGATTTTATTTATTTATGTTTGGAGAGAGGAGAAGGAAAAGAGGAAGAGCGGGAAAGAAACACCAGTGTGTGGTTGCCTCTCACATGCCCCCTACTGGGGACCTGGCCCACAACCCAGGCATGTACCCTGACTGGGAGTCAAACCAGCAATGCCCCTGGTTCCCAGGCTGACACTCAATGTACTGAGCCACACCAGCCAGGGTGGAAACTTATTTTGAAGACATATAAATCACAACAGGGTTACTTCATGTGAGAGTCTGTGCATTGTACCAGTTTATTTCAGGGAAAATATTTTGAATGGGAGAAGTATCAGTTGGACTTTGGCAAATATAACTGGGTCAGTAACTGGGCCACCCAAGCTCTTCTCCTTTTCTCATGAGAACAGTGTTACCCTAGAATCAGCTTTTACTACTGATATACCATGGTGGCCAACACCTCTCCATTGAATTGCACTTATGCAGCAGTTGGTGTTGAATATATGCATATACTTTTGTGATCAATGTCAAGTTGAGATCTGAATTAGTACAGTGGAGAAGTGCGTAATGGCAACATGACTATAAAGTGTTACAGTTGGGTGTTAGATTAATTCATTGCCATCTGTCTTTTTTTTTTTGCTGATGTACTTCAGTGGACACCCCACAAGCATTTTAAGTTCTTTTTACAAATTCTGTGTGTGTGTGTGTTCTAGCACACAACATTCTAACAACAACTATAGCACCCTTCCCCATCCCTAGGGGAAAACAAAATAAAATGGTTCTTTTAATATTTTTGTTGGAATGTCTCATCTTTTTCCTAGTTTTCATTTTATACATCATTTTATATAGAAAATGAGAGGGTAAGTCATTGTGTTGCAAAGGTTACAAGGATTTCACTCTAGAACCCTAAAAAGAGCAAATCTATTGACATTTTTGTATTGTTTTTTTCATTTGAGCTCTTAATATTCAATTGTAAAATATTTCGTGTACAAGTGGGAAGTGCTTGTAAATAATATTAGCTGTTTTAGAGGAAACATTTCTGAAGAAATTACTTACTATATGCAATAGTGGTCCTCAAAACACATTCTTATATGGAATCAGTTGATCAAATCTATACCATAAACAAAAGTAATGGAATCCATACATTATTTTGTAAAGGTAACATGCCATTTACTTTTAAATGACATAGGGAAATTATTTCTGAAAGAGTTTATATATTTACTATAGTTCATGATGAAATAGGTTTTATTGATTTTGGAAAAGGAGAATGATGAGTGAAGGCAGAATTTGCCACCCCCAAAATGCATCTCTTCCACATAAGGATTATTTTAGGCTCATTATATTTTAATAAACTACAGACACAGAAGAAGCTCTGAAAACTGAGTAAAAGTTACCCTTTTGCAGGAGACTTTTACATTTATAAGAGAATCTCTGTTGTAAGGGTGTCTCTCTCTCTCTTTCTGTACAGGAGGAGAAGGATGGCTAAATCTCTAGAAACTCTTTATCAGTGGAGAAGGCAGGACTTAAATCTGCACAACCTTTGCCTTGCTTCCTGTGCCTTTCCTGGTCACCTCCCATAACTGTCCCTCCCATTCCAATGCCTTCTTTTGTCTTTAGCTGGAGATAGTATTTAAGGTGGTGGGGCTTCGGCCATGTTGGGGAGTTACATAGTTTTCCTGGTTATCTCTCACATGTACAGGAGGTATACATGTTATTAATGTTCTGTTTCTTTTTGTCTTCTTAATCTCTTTTTTATTTGGGATGAGGGGGTTAGGCAAGAATGTAATAGTAGAGAAAAAATTCACTTTCCTCTCCCACAGTTGTTGAAATATATTTTAAAGTTACAAGAAGACCAGAATGGGAAGTAGCATTTTTAAAAATAAGAAGCCTGTTTTATCAATTACCTAAGTGTTTGTTATCATTTGTCATTGAGTTTATCTAAGAACTCTAAGTTCTGCAATAACTAAAAGTAGCCTTTTTATAGTAAGCAATATAGTTATTTCTTTTGCTAGGGCCCCTGCTTTTGTATTTTATGTATGCATTTTTGTGTTGATGTTGTTAAAAAGAGAAACAAACAGGCTCAAAATGGAGTCATTTGTACTAAGTCCCACATCAGCAAACCGAGACTTAATCCATGACCTAGCCACAGTTTTAGCCTCTCCTAGGAATGTTACTTTTAACTAATCAATCTGGAAATACTTGGTCAGGACTAGTGAAGTAATCTGCCTGATAGACCCCAGCCCTTTTGCAAAGGAGGATGATCTTGTCTGAAATAATGTACAATTTGCTAGAAACTTCCTTTTTCTCACCCCCTTCTGTGTATAAAAGCCTTTTATTTCAAACAGCTCCTCAGAGCTCCTTTCTACTTGCTAGATGGCATGCTGCCTCATTCCTGAATTGTTGATTAAAACCAATTAGACAATTAGATGTTCAAATTTACTCAGTATTTAAAATTGATTGATTGAATTTTAAAAATTGATTGATTTTATAAAGAGGAAGGGAGAGAGAGAGACAGAGAGATTGAGAGAGGGAGAGAAAGAGGTTTGTTGTTCCACCCATTTATGCACTAATTGGTTGATTCTTGTATGTGCCCTGACTGGGGATCAAACCAGCAACCTCAGCATATTGGGATGATGCTCTAACCAATTGAACTACCTGGTCAGGGCCACTCAATTGAACTTGTCAAAAAAGTTTGATTCATTTCTAGACCTTATAATTTTGAATGTTTAAAGGTGTTTTATTCTAAAGGTGACACACTTTATTGACTCTGTGTGAGTGTGCGCATGTGTGTGTGTGTGTGTGTGTGTGTGTTGAAGGTTTCCTACCAGAACTAGTACTGAAAATGAAGTCCTGTCCCTTGGCTTTCAGCATCCAGATATGTAATCAATGCCCTTGGGAAAATATTATGTTACATATGATTACTACATGAGTTAAACCCATAGCTGCTGGGGTATAAGCCATTTGAAAGTTGACATGCTCTTGTTCTTCTTTGTGTGACATACTGTAACATTCTAGAACCACCTGTTTTTATCAGTTTAACACCATATATCTTATTTTATAGATGTCTAGATTTAGTTTTACAGACCCTGGTTGACAATATTTCTATTTAACCAGATAACACAGCCCTTTTTTTGGTTTCCTCCTTTGTGAGTCTGACCCAGCAATACTTGCTTCTTGATCCAGATAAATGTTGTTATAAATGGGTACTTCGTGCCTGGGAAGTTCTTTGAATTCTTAGAAAACAAGATTGCTTCTAAATACCAAGTTTTACATTATCAGTTGTTTGCTAGAATGTGCTTTGTGTATATGTTGTCCAACCTAATTTGCTCACTAAAAATCTTTGCCATCTTGCCTGCTGAGACTTCCTTTTCACTGCTTTGTGTTGGCCTCTGTCCCCTCTCTGCCCATGCTGTGATAAAATCACTATGGTTAAAGCTAAAGTCGAAGCTTTTAAAAACCTAATTAAGTATTGTTTATTTTCCTATCTATGATAAAATATCACTGACCAGAAATCTAAAGAGCACCAGGGAGAAAAACATAAATAACTTCCCCAAATGTAAGGCTACACATCAGTACAGAAAAAAAGCAACTCCTTCAAACATGCCACCATGCTGGGGCGCTCTCGTGGGGCTTATGTACAAAGTGATGCTTTTGTAGCCACTGGTCAGAACTGTAATTGAAATAGTTGTTCCTTCTAGTACTACTATTATTGCTGGCATCTCAAAGATGAGAATCATTTTTTATCTCTTTACCTTAAATGGATGCCATAGCAAAAATGGACTTATTCATAAATTCCACAGATTGAGAAGAACCTCAAGCTGAAAACAGGTCAGCTTTAGCTTGATAGGCCCTAAATCCTGAGCATTTCAGGAAAAAAAGATTTTTCTAGAAGTTTAGACAATTTTGGTGAATTACAAAGTCCTTGAACTACTGGGTCTGTAACTTTTCAGGAGGGTGGAAAATCACCAAGAAAATGAGTAAGGAGACTTATTGCATTGCCATATAGTTGCTAAAGTTCAAGTGGTAAACAAATAAAGGATGGAAATGTCATTCTAGTTTCTAAATATACCATAATTTCTTTATGAGATTCCTCTTATCAGAAAACTTCCGCCCTTAGGACTCTTTGACATCTAATTTGTTGAACTGTTTATAAAACATAGAGATGTGAAGATGCATTAGATGTTGTTTACAAAATATTCATCCACCAAACTAGAAAGAACTCCACTTTGAACTCCTAGCTGTTGAATATAGTCTGATTTTGCTATATTATTTAGGAAGCTTGCTTTGATGTTTCTGTTTTAAAAAATATTTTATTTATTTATTTTTAGAGAGGGGAAGGGAGGCAGAAAGGGAGGGAGAGAAACATCAATGTGTGGTTGCCTCTCATATGCTCACTACTGGGGACCTTGCCCATAACCCAGGCATGTTCCCTGACTGGAAATTGAACCAGCAACACTTTTTTTCACAGCCTGGCGCTCAATCTACCGAGCCACACCAGCAAAGGCTGATGTTTCTATTCCTAGGAAAAACTGAACATGAGACTACTGTAGACTGTTTACTTTTAGAGAGAGGGGAAGGGAAGGAGAAAGAGAGGGAGAGAAATATCAGTGTATGGCTGCCGCTCATGTGCCTTCTACAGTGGACCTGGACTGCAACCCAGGCATGTACCCTGACTGGGAATCAAACCTATGACCCTTTGGTTCTCAGGCTGGTGCTCAATCCACTGAGCTACACCAGCCAGTGTGACTACTGCAGACTGTGTAGTAGATTAAATTTTTGTTCAGCAAATAATCATCCTACCCTCTCTCTTTTTCTATGGGAAGATTGCATACCACCATATTCCATTGATATTGGGCTTGGTTGGACCATGGGCCTTGCCTTTGCCTATGGGGTGCTGGTGAATCTCCTGTAAGTGGAGGCTTGAAATGCCAGTGCAGTTGGACTTACACTATGTAAGCCTCTGCCATGAAATATTCTTGCTCAGCTAGCTCTGTGGCCCAAGGAGGATATTATTCATGTGAACCACACTTGAACCCAATCTGTGACTTAGAATTAAGCCTGCGCCCAGTTAGTTGAACTCACAGCTGATCACACAGATGTATGAGCAAGAAATAAATCCCTATTGTTATATTTCATGAGTTGGGAGTGATTTGTTATACAGGAAAACCTAACTGAGACACTTGGCATTAGCAATTTTAACATTTACCATTTCAATTCTCCTCACACATGTCCATGAAATTGAGAAACTTGAATTTGCTACAGCATGAAATTGAGTTTTGAGCACTCATCTAGCACTTCCTTTTCAGTGTAATTTTGTTTCCTATTCATTGCATGCATATTTCATGGGGGCAGGGAAAGGGTTGGTATTCTAAGGTGGTATTGGAGAATTAAAGAGTTTGGGGCTTACTTTTGTGTATTACCTAAGACTTACTATACCTTTAACTTTAGGGTGGGGAATCTGTGATTTACATTACTTAGCTGTATATATTTCTTTTGGCATAGCAGATGAGAAGGGCTTATTGCTTCATTTTCCTTCATTAATATGATGAGGTGTGCCTGTATAAAACATGGGGAATATGAAGAGCTTCAAAGAATGGGTCACACAGTAGAGGAACCTGAAGTTCCTGAAGTAGGTAGATCTGAAGGTTGGAAGAATGAGAGCAGAGAACTCTGAGGGTTTTTTTTTTAGTTAGGTTCTCCTCAAAAGCTAAATGGCTTTTGTTGTTTCTCTTTGAGAAGGCAGAGAGGTAAGATAGCAGATGCTACTGGTGCAGATGTGCATAGCAGAAGCTAGTTATTAGCACACCTTTGTTAGCTCTCCTCCTTTTTCTGTCTCTTTTTTTTTTTAGATTTTGTTTATTTATCTTTAGCGGGGAAGTGAAGGAGAGGGGGAGAGAAATATCAATGTATGGTTGCCTCTCATGAGTCCCCTGCTGGGAACTGGCTTGCAATCCAGGCATGTGCCCTGACTGGGAATTGAACTGCGATCCTTTGGTTCGCAGGCCCGCACTCAATCCACTGAGCTACACCAGCCAGGGCTTTCTGTCTCTTTTCTACTCACAGTGATTTCTGGTATCACTTACAAAATAAAAGACTTGCACCCAAATCCTTGCCTTAGGGTCTGTTCTTGGGGAACCCAAAATTCTAGATTGTACTCTAATGTGACTTTTGTCCTGATTGATGAATGAATCCTATGGATAGATACAGAAGTAGTCTTTATTTTATCATTGGGATTTATTGAAAAAAAAAGGCTGAACACAATACTCTTAGTAATTTTTAAGAAAGAAAGGATAGCACTAGCTGGTGCGGCTCAGTGGATTGAACTCTGACCTGTGACTTGAGGGGTCGCTGGTTTGATTCCCAGTCAGGGCATATGCCTGGGTTGTGGGTTGAATCCCTGGTTGGGGGTGTGCAAGAAGCAACCGATTGATACATGAATGTTTCTCTCCCTCTCTTCCTCCCTCCCTTCCCATCTCTCTAAAAATAAATAAATAAAATCTCCTTTAAAAAAAGAAATAGAGTCATGTTTAAGTATAAAATACAGAAATATCAGAAATAAGCAGTCATCCATTAATTATTCAATCAATATTTATTGTTTACTGCTTTGTTGAGTTTATATTCCAAATACCTATTACATAACAGGAAAAGGTTCTAGAATCAAGGAATGAGCGAAGGGTAGAATATACCCATTCCCTCTAGGTGCCAATAGTGTCATTTTAGTCAGACACATAGTGAGCATGCCACAGCGGTATGATATATGCTGTAATAGAGAAATTGACTAGGTACTGTGGGACCCAGGGGAGGTGTAACTAACTCACTCTTCCCAAAGGAGATGGTTGATAAACTGAGCCTGAGAGCAGTTAGTTTGACAGTGTATGGGGAAAGAAGTTCCATTCAGGGAGAAGGGAATAATCAAATGCTTAGAGTTGTAAAAGCATGCATACATTGGAAATAGGAAATTTTTGGGTCTGCCCGAAGTGAAGGGTATATATGGCACAGTATAAATGAGTATAAGGAAAACCCAGGCAACTGGAAACCTTGCCTTGGGCCCTGTTCTTAGAGCACCCTGTTCTCATCCTTCTGTGGCTATATCCTCTTTCTGAAGTGGGAAGTCCATGGAGCTAATGGGATATATCCACCCAGACTTGAGTTTCCCCTTTCAAAACAATGCTCCAGGTACCTGAGACTTTGAAATTTTCTTTTCAAATATGTCAATCCACTTTCTGGGCCTACACAGTTTTATTCCCCAATTCTGTCTTTCTAATGGAGGGTTATGGTACTGGTGTTGGTACTCTTGGGTCTGAGCAGTGGCCAAGAGGCATCTGTTTGGGGGATGGGGATAGAGTTTAGTCACATAGCTTGGGGTGTCCCTAAGTTTGTTAAAGAGGCTCCTCATGGCATGGCAAAGAGCCAGGTAGACAGAAAGGGAAAGTGTAGGCTGTAGTCAAAGGCCTCCAGTTTACTCTTGCTCTGGACTCTGCAAATGTGAGTGGCAGGCTTGCATGAGAGCCTTACTTTTAGTTGTGACCCAGGAGAAAACCTGAGTCCTGAAGGGGGTAACAATAGGGTAAAGCTTCCTAGGAGAGTGGAAAACGTTCAGAAAGGCATCTGTAAAAATGAAATCAAGACACAAATGGTTGAAATGACACATACCACATTATGTATGTTTTCACATAATAAAATGATTTCAATGAAAGCAAGAGCAGATATAGGAGGATTGGGAAACCATGACTGTCATGAAAACTGTCTGTGCAGCTGTCATTTTTTTTTCTCTTCCTTTCAGCAGGCTACATATAGAAGGAGAGAAGGCAGTGTTGATACAGGGTTCAGCTGGGGGGGTGCAAAAAAAAAGATTTGGAATGGTGTCCAGAACTCAAAGTGTATAGGAACATTGGAGAGACATATAAGATGTCCTCACCCCATCCCCCACAGGTGTGAATTGGGGGAAGGGACACATGGAGCAGGAACATTCAGGGCTGTTTTGTACAGCTACAGCCTTGCAGCTAATCCATGGCATGGTCATTTAACCCACCTTTGGCAGGTCACTTGGATATGTTAAATTGCTGTGGCCAGGCTTGGAGCTAGGGGGCTGAAGTCACTTCTCCCCAAGATGTAACTGGGGGCAGGCCCCCCAAGTTACAGCACCTGTGTGGGAGCTTGGAGAGGATTGACTCTAGGACATGGGGCCATACCTGCCCAGACTCATGATGGCAGCCCAGTAAACTTGGTATAATACAGGAATGCTGGCAGGTGTAATTGATCATGGGAGGAGTTGGAAATAGCGGTACAGAGGAAGATGGGTGTGGGGATTTAAACCCAGACATGGCAGCCATTGAGGGGAGAGCCATGTGGTTTCAGCAGAGTAAAGGTCCCCTCTTGGCCAGGTGAAAGAGAGAGCCATGTGGTTTTGGCAGAGTGCAGACCCCCTCTCTCCCAGGTGAAAGGGAAAACCACACAGCTTTGCCAGAATGGAGATCCCTGTGGCCAGGTGAAGAAGAAAGACATGCACTTTTGGTGGAGTGTGGACCTCTGCAGCTTTGGTAGAAGAGGCCCACGTGGCTTTGGGATGTTCCCTTTGGCTGAGTGGCCTGGAAAGCAGGAGAGACTTTGACTGGAACTTGGTACAAAGAACTCTTGCCAGTGGAAGGTGCCCTGTGACTTTGGATTGATTGGAGATCCTGCCTGGATGGTCAAGACAGCTGACGATACCAGTGGCCTGGAAAAATGGACATGTGCTCTTTTCCTGATTTATGCTACCCAGAGTTAGGACAGGGGGAGAAGGGAGCACTGTGTGTGTGTGTGTGTGTGTGTGTGTGTGTGTGTAGGTGTATACCCTAAAGGACTTTGATATTTTAATGGAGGCATTAGGCCCGAATAGCATTAAATAAACATTTCGTTTCCTTTTCACAAATCTCTGGCATTGAGAATGTCTTTCCAATTGGTGATGGACAGATGAGCCCAGTAGGTATTAGTATACCGTCCTTGGGAGGGGCCCCTGTTGTTCTGTAGCAGTTTTTTGGCATCCCTCGGTGGGCCAAGTATTGCCCCTGCCTTGGACCTCTGTTCGGTAACAGTGTTACTAGACTAAAGGTGTCCATTTGCCTGTAGGCATCAAAGCCCAATAAGACATGAGCAAGAGTGAGCAGCAAAGAAAGTAAGCCCAGAGTCACAGGTGAGCCAATACTCAAGACCTGGTTCCCCCATGGCTTGCAGGGGATGGCTTATATGGGGACGGATTATTAATCATGGTGACTAAGGGAGTTAGGGACATGGTCTCTACTGACTGGTCAGTGCTAGGGCAGGGGATAGTTAGTTGGTCAGTGTATCTGGTCTTGATGCAGCCATGGGCCTGATTCATCTAATTTTGCTGCTTTTCTGGGCCTGGAGCTGAAACATAACTGAGATCTAGATGTTATCTCTAGTTTAACTGAAACTCGCTCTCTCTGTGATCAGTAGACCTGAGGCTTTGTTCCTAAGGGTATTTGATGCCAACCAGAACCTTAGTGTCCTGAGGGCTTAATGATTAAAGGAGTGGATGTGCAAGGGAGAAGGAGGTGCATGAGTCAGGGAACTTGCTGGACAGGGCCAGTTTGAATCAAAGAGCAAGAAAGGAGAAAGGTCATATTAAAGAAATAAAGTTTCTATGTGGTTACTGTATCTTGGGATTTTAGTATAAGTGATGCCATTTGGGGCCTGTGGTTTTCTCCTTAACAATTTTTAAACTGTTCTTCATTGATTGATATATAGTATATGTAATTCCATGTTTGTAACTAAAAATTTTCATTGGATGCACAGTATTTCATTGTATGAAGATAGCAGTTTATTTAAGTAATGCCTTATTCTGAGGCATTTCAGTTTTTCCTTTTTTTTGCTACTGTAAAGATTATTATAGCAAAATACTTTTTCATATCCCTTCCAAAATATTCATGAGGTGCCTGCTTTGTCTTGGGCATACGAAGGGGGGATGCCACCAAAGCAGAATTTATTTATAAAAATTGTGTATGTACTCTTACATGTTTAAACTTCACTCACCTTCAAAGTATGCTCAAAACAGTTTTTGGACTTGTTGATTTTCATGCCTCTTAGTGCTTCTGCTGTTTTTTTTTTTTTAAATTTTTTTCATCTCTTCACATCAGCAAAACAGTTCCCTTTGAAGACTTTTTTCATCTGGAGAACCAAAAAAAGGTTGCTTGGGGTGAGATCAGGTGAATAGGGAGTGTGAGACACAGGGGTCATACCATTTTTGGTCAAAAACTGCTGAACACTCAGTGCAGTGTGGACAGGTGTGCCTGTGAATCACCCATTATGAAACGGGCAAATGCATTGAAAGAGTCTTCAAAAGAAATTCACCGAAGATGAATGCAGCCTCTCACAACAACACCAGTTGGTGCACTGATACAGATGGGTTCCTAGAATACTCACTTAGCAGGGGAAGTCTGCATTACAAGGGGTCCACTCTCCAGAATATAATTCTGAGTTTTTTTTGGGGGGTGTCCTCCTAATACTTTGATCATCACATACTGTGATATGTTCTTTTCTCTGTATAAATTAATAAGAATTTAAAAATCTGGGTCACAGTGTATAGATATGTTGGAGTATTTATTTCCAAATATTTTCTTCAAATTAGAATATAAATTATTGTTTCTCCTCTTCCGATAGTTTGCAGAAAACCCTTTGGCATTTATTAAATATTTGATTTCCAGTGGAATTTTCAAACAATGAGTTTGGCTATTTTATTTTTTCTCTTCTTTTGTGAACTAACAGTTATTATTTTTTGGAAAGGTCATATGAAGTCTCAGAGAGTGGCTGCTGTCAGGGTAAAAAGCAATGAGGGGTGGCAGATTCAATGAGTTGGAAGTGCTGGCAAGAATGATTGAGATGGTTCTTCATGGAATTCAAGTTTTCTGGGGAAACACATGGAACTGGAAGGTTATGACGACCTGAGAGAAAAAAGAAGGATGAAGGAGATACAGGTAGTCTAGATAAATTAAATAGCAAGTGTTGTGGAAGAATAGATAGGCTTTTAGCCAGTAGGAACTTGGAGTTTGGTATTGAAGGGGAACAGAATTTGACACCCCAAAATATGTCTCTTTTTTTTGCAAAAGGATTATTTTGATCTGATTCTTTTTTTAAAAACTGCAGATACAGGAAAAGGTCTAAAAACCCAGTAGAAGTTCTATGGTAAAAAACATTTACATTTATAAGAGAAGTTTCCATTTGTAAGGGAGTCTCCCTCTCTGTATCAGGAAAAGGATGAATGAATCTATAGAAATTCTTATTACTAGAAAAGGCAAAAATTAAATCTGCATAAGAACCTTACCCTTGTTTCCTGTAGTTTTCCCAGTCACCTCCCATAACTGCCCCTCCCAGCCCAACATCTTCTTCTGTCTTTAGCTGGAGATTGTGTATAAGGTATTGGGTTGGACCATTTTGGCAAGCTACTTAATTCTGGGGAGGTCTCTCTCATGTATATGGCACGTACATGTGTTATAAAACCTCTGTTTGGTTTTTCTCCTGTTAATCTGTCTTTGATTCCAGGGAAATTTCTTCCAAGAACCTGGAAGGATAGTATTAGGATGGGCAGGGTAGGACAAAATGGCGGCTGAACTACAGCCCAGAAAAGATGGCTGACATCAAATAAGGAAGCCAAAATGGTGGGCTTTGCCAAAACGGATATCTGCATAGCAAACTGAGCCCGAGGAGAACCACCAATGATGTATTGCCACTTTGTTCAAAGGGGACCAATCCCCAGCTCCCACGAAGAGAGCCAACCAAAGTAAAACCCCACCACATTCCCTGCTTAGACACAACTTCTTTGGCTCCACTCTGTGGACCAGAGAACCTCGCCTGGGTCCGCAAACCCCAGTAAAGCTCTATACTGCCTGTGTGGTTGATTGGCATTTCTTCCTCCGTGGAGCCTAAGAAAACCTTTCAGAGAGAGTTTGGAAAATTCTCCCTTCTCTCCTAAACAATATTTCTAGCGGAAAATTACTTGGAGAAATAAAGGTTCAGAGTATGGTCTTAGGAGATAGTAGCCGAAGTAGAATGGGATTGAAAAATTGTGGATCTTTGTGGCTGTATAAATTACATGAGCCATCTTCAATGATGAAGTTGCCTAGCATGGTAGTGGGGCTTAGGTTTGGAAGGAGGACTGTAAGTTTTCATTGAGTATGATGTTGCTGCTCAAGATGTATAGGAGACTACGGGGGGGGGGGGATGCAGAGGGAAGTGGAGCCAGGGAAGGCAATCTTGAAGCTGAAATGTTTCTACAGGATGAGCAGAGTGATGGTTTTGAGGAGCAGTAGGAAGCAAGAAGAATCTGATAGGTGTACAAAAATCACTATATCATGGTTACTGCCCACAAGTGCTTTCAGGGCACTGGAGAGGCAAATACATAAGAAAATTTAATATGATGAGGCAAATGATTATAGAATAAAAAGTGGATGCTGTAATGGGATAAATGTATTCCTTTATTTTGTTTAAATGTTTTATTTATTTACTTTTAGAGAGACGGGAAGGAAGGGAGAAAGAGAAAGAAACATCAAAGTGTGGTTGCCTCTCATGTGGCTCCCACTGGGGACCTGGTCTGAGACCCAGGTATGTGCCCTGACTGGGAATTGAACTGGTGACCCTTTGGTTCGCAGCCCATGCTCAATCCACTGAGCTACACCAGCCAGGTTCTTATTTCTCTAATATAATGCTTTTCAGGGCTTCCTGAAAGAAATAGGTCATAGGAATATGGTAAAATGAGTTACTTCCACTTGAGAGGATTTCAAGATAAATAGTGATATCTTGGGTGAACCAGCTTGCAGATGATTGATTAAAAAACTAGTGATGAAGAGAAAACAATTAATTTTGAGAGAGTAGAAGAATGTTTAAATTTTTGTAAATGTAGCAATGATGTGCTGGTAAAATGTTTAAAAATTAGCTCTTCACTTTTAAAAAAGCCCTCACTGGTAATACAGTACAAAACATAAATCAGCCTAAATTTGAAGATTTAATTGGCTTAATTGCATGACTCTTGAACAGCACAATATGCCATCCAGTAAATAGAGAGATGCCATAAGGAGTTGCGCCAAAGGGAAAATTTATATAGGAGACTGGGCAGAACAAGAAAAGAAAAAGATTGCTTCTGATAAGGTAACCTCTCTTTGAGGGAAGGATAGTAAGGGTCTTATCTGGCAGGTTATCTCACTAGCATTGACCTGGAAATTCCCATGTAACATTCCGCCCTTGGGAGGGGCTGAAACTATAATGAGGTCTTTGTTTGCTGTCCTGGGCAAGGGGCCTCACCCTGAGCCTGTTTCTATTTCTTTAACAAGTGTTTGCTGATTCCTAAAGTATTGGGTTGGCCAAAAAGTCCCTATGGTTTTTTTAAATGTAAAATAAAAGACACATTTTTATGTCCACCAGTAACTTTATGGTGTGGATATTTTGAGTATGCCCACTCTCTCCTGTGTGGTAGAACATTGGTTGTTCTCCATTAGTGTCTTGATTTGATTGCTGTCCACTTCGACTGGTCTACCGACTGTGGAGCCTCGTCCAGTGAGGAATCCCCAGCTCGAAACTTTGCAAATCTATTTAACACATCCAATCAGTCACAGCACCTTCTCCATACACTGCACAAATTTTTGTTTGCCTTTCAGTTGTGTTTTTAGCTTTCTTGAAATAAAAAAGTATAATATGCCAGAAATGTTGTGTATTTTCTTCCATCTTCAATATTAAAATGGTTACACAAAAATTTACCAATTTTGATAAGTTTTTTAATGCCCACTTATATGATATTTGCCACAATACAGTCTAACCAAATTGTTTCGATTGAAGTTGAAGACAGCTAAGCACTGCTAGAGCCATGGTATGGAAAACAAACCAAACAAACTTTTTGGCCAACCTAGTATGAATATTCCTGTTATGGCTGACTTCAGGCTGCCAACATAACATCCCCCCAAAGCAGGGTTGGCTGATGTGCACAACTGACTGTGGCAGGCTTGTATGAGCCTGCTTCAGCACACCATTGGATCAGAGAATAAAACTTTTGAGAGATTTTTAGTAAAAGAAAGAGTCGGTTGGGGATGGGGAGATGGTGAGTGGTGAAGCTCATATTTAGGTGACTGAGAGGGTTTCCTTTTGGGGCAACCATCAAAGGTGTCAGAGGCTTGGTAAGCTCAGTTGTCCTTGAGGTACCAGGCAGGTGCAACCTAAAACCTAAGTCTTTTCTCAGAATTGCTGATATAATATTTGTGAAATTTCATTTGGGGATCTCCCAAGAAGGTTTTGCCTAGGGTAAGTAGGACATTATTTTTCAAAAGCATCAACAGAAGTATGGAGGCGCCCAAGGAAACAAGAGCCAGCAGCCTAATGTGTTTGTCTGCAAATGCTGCAGGCTGTAGGGGCTGCTGAGGGCTCAAACGAACCCCAGAGCCACAGCCTTACTCCAGTGAAATGGCGTTTGCCCAACCAGACACCTTTTTCTAATTCACAAAAAGGCATCATCTATGGAAGCTGCAGTCCTGAGTGCACGTCCCTCCCCAGGAATATTTGCATTTTTAAGGAGACATCTGGACACAAGGATGACAAGAAATATATTAACATTGATGGAAATTAATGCATTGACACAGGATGGTGAGTAAGATGTTTTCCATTGGGGTGGCCTCTTAAATAATATACTTATTCAGATGGTTGACTCTGCTGATGGTCTTCTTTAGGCTTCACAAAGCTAACCACTTCCAAACCCCAAATGAGTCTTCTTTTTTTGTTTACTCACATGAGTAATTATAAATTTTCCCAAATATAAGGCAAAATCAAATTACAAAAGTTTCCCCCCAATTTTTGTAAGGTAGAAGTTTAACAGATGGCCTGGGCAATGCCATCAGTACATGTGAGATCCACCCATTGCAATGTAGAAACCCAAATCTCACAGAATTCTGCTTGTTGACACTTTAGAATTGGATGGTTGTCTCTGGTGGTGGCTCTGCGGACATCTCTTCAATTCATCTTCACTGAGAGAGTTTAATCTGTGTTCCTTGCATGATGCGTGACCCTTAGGCTGTGCCAAATTAAATTTAATATCCTCTTGGAGGAATCAATGAATGCTGTTTTCCTATTTGTTTTGAGATGTTTTGTTTCTGTAGCAATAGAGTGAAAGTCAGTTATCACCCTTGTGGCATCAGCGCTCCAGCACTTAAAAAGTGTGTAATGATAATTATGGATTTCTAAAGCATAGTTCAGTCTTTGAATAAAAGATTTGTATCTAAGTAGGATTTTATGTTAAGTTCCAAGTAAGCCCTGTGTTTCTACAAGAAACACATAGAAATGCTTAGTTTTTCCTAACAGTAGTTGCTGATCAGTGTTTATTGGATGAAGAAAACTCAAAATGTGTGTGGCCTAGGCAGATTAAAGATAAGGCAGCCTTGGCCTAGCTGGTGTGGCTCAGTAGATTGGGTGCTGGCCTGAGAACCAAAAAGTCACCAGTTTGATTCCCAGTCTAGGGCACATACCTGGGTTGAGGGCCAGGTGCCCAGTTGAAGGTGCACGAGAGGCATCTGATCAATGTGCCTCTTGCACATTGAGGTTTCTTACCCTCTATCTCCCTTCCTTCTCATTTCTCTAAAAATAAATAGATAAAATATTTTTTAAAAAAGATAAGGCAGCCTTTAAGTTGGAACAGTTAAGTTGTACGTTCACTTTGTGTTTGTATTTGAAGACCACAAAGTGCCTAGTTAGTTAATAAGGTTAATAGTTTGGGTTTTAAGAGCCAGAAAACACATTGTTTTGCTCATGCAAATAGAAGAAATATGAGTATTAAATATTTACTGTCTAAAATTAGACATTATGGAATAGTGCCAGTATAAGCCAGAAGCTTCAAAGATGAATTTGACAGTATTTATATGTAGTGTTGATTAGAAATACAATCTGCATTTACAACGAACTATTCCATTTTAATGGAAATGTCCAAAAAACATGGCCACTTAAATATTCACATGGTGCTGCCAGTGGTGGTTGTAGTTTTAAAAGTAGTGTGAACAGTGTTGTATGACAATGTCAGGGGGCGGTGGGGGGTTGGAGGGATTGTCCTTCTGTCCTTCTGGGTTCTTTGGCTGGTCCATACTCAAATGAACACAAAAAGCATATTAACAAGAGAAAAACAAATTGAATTATGTATGTATGCACCCCCCTCATAAGAATGTGAGGCCCAAAACAAACTAAGTTGAGTAATTGAGGCCTGCTTGTCATTCTGAGCTATGGAATAGATAGGGGTCTGTAACTTTGAAGGGAGGAATACAGTTCACAGGAAGATGAGAAGAGCGAATGTGTGGTAAACAAATGTTTGTCCTGCCATGCAGAAACAAAAGGGTATAGGGACTGTGAACTAGCCAGCCTTATAGAAGGCTGCCCCTCACATAGCCCATACTTGTAGTTATCTCTGAGAATAGCTCTTTTTCTATACCAGGCCCTCTATCTAAATTGTTTTGGGCATTTAAGGAGAAGATAAAAAGAAAAACTTCCTGAGTCTTCTGTTTGTTACAAATATATGGTGGTGGTGGTGGGGGGGGACCAAAAAACCCCCAGGATTTATTTATAAATATTTGTGTATTTATTCTTACATGTTTAAACTTCAGTCATGTTCAAAGAGCTCTCCATTTGAGGATATACATCTATTGAGATGATTTTTCCACTGCTCAAAACAGGGTTTGAACTTATCGATTTTGATGCCTTTTAGTGCTTTTGCTGTTTTCTGTTTCACCTCTTCAGATAGGCAGAATGGTTCCCTTTGAGGACCTTTTTCATCCGGGGGAAAAAAAGTAGTCATTTGGGGTAAGATTAGGTGAATAGGAAGTGTGGGGCATGGGGGTCATGCCATTGTTGGTCAAAAACTGCTGTGGTCTGGGCAGGTGCACTTGTAAATCACCCATAATGAAATGGACAACTGTGTTGAAAAAAACTCTTCAAAAATATTAATGGAAGCTGAATGCAACCTCTCACAACAACACCAGCTGGTGCACTGATACAAATGGGTTCTTAGAACACTCACCTAGTTGGGGAAGCCTGTACTATAAGGCGCCTGCCCTTCAGAAGATAATTCTGTGTTTTGGGGGAGGTCCCTCCGAAACAGCGTGACCCCCGTGCCCCACCCTCCCTATTCACCCAATCTTGCCCTAAGTGACTGATTTTTTGATATGCCATTATGACAGTGTCACAAAGTGACAGGAACTTTTCAGCTCTACTATAACCTTATGGGACCACCACTTTATGTGCAGTCTATCATTGACCAAAACATTGTTACTTGGTACATGGCATTACTCTCAGATCCAGCTGACTGCTTTAGAGACTAAGTCACATTGGTTAGGTGAACTGGTGTTTATATGATGTTATGATATAAAATGCTTTGTTCAAATACAGTTTTCTGTCTTATATTCCCAGCCCTGCCCCCCGCCCAGTGCTCCCCACCTCCCTCCCATTTCCACCCCCACCTTAATTATTGTCCATGTGTCCTTTATACTTGTTCATGTGAGTCCTTCCCCTTTTCCCCTGTGATTCTCTCCCCTCTCCCCTCTGGTCCCTGTCAGCCTGTTCCTATTTCAGTGTCTTTGGTCATATTTTGCTTGCTTGTTTGTTTTGTTTTTTAGATTCCTGTTAACGGTGATATCATATGGTATTTGTCTTTCACCACCTGGCTCATTTCACTCAGCATAATGCTTTCCAGTTCCATCCATGATGTTGCAAAGGGTAGGAGCTCCTTCTTCCTTTCTGCTGCATAGAATTCCATTGTGTAAGTGTACCATAGTTTTTGGATCCAGTCATTTACCAATGCACATCTAGGTTGCTTCCAACTCTTGGCTATTGTAAATTGTGCTGCTATGAACATCGGGGTGCATAGGTTCTTTTGGATTGGTGTTTCAGGGTTCTTAGGATATACTACTAACAGTGGAATTCCTGGGTCAAAAGGCACGTTCATTTTTAGTTTTCTTAGAAAATTCCATACTGTTTTCATAGTGGTTGTACCCGTCTGCAATCCCACGAACAGTGAACTAGGGTCCCATTTTCCCCACAACCTCTCCAGCACTTATTGTTTGTTTCTTTGTTTATGATGGCCATTCTGACTGGTGTAAAGTGGTATCTCATTGTGTTATTTATTTAATTATTTATTATTATTTTTGGCTGTTAATTTATTTTTATTATTTTTCCTCTTTTAAAAAATTTTTATTTAATTATTTTTTAAGTACAGTTTTCTGTCTATTACTCCCATCCCATCTCACCCCCCATGATACCCCCCTCCCTCCCATTTCCACCCTTCTCAGTTGTGGTCCATGTATCCTTTATATATGTGCCTCTAAATCCCTCCCCTATTTCCCCTGAAATTCTCTCCTCTCTCTCCTCTGGTCACTGTCAGCCTGTTGTCTATTTCAGTGTCTTTGGTTATATTTTGTTTGCTTGTTTGTTTTGTTGTTTAGCTTCCTGTTAAAGGTGAGATCATATGGTTTGCATCTCTCTGAAAATGCTTTGGAGAAGTGAAAAACTTGTCCAACTACTCTAACATTCTTCTCAATTGCTCCTTTCTTCAGTCTTTACAGAATTTCAAATAAAATACATATTCTATTTCCTTAAAAGTCTAGTTTTCTAATGAGCCTCTTTGTTTTTAAAAAAGTTGTATTTATTTATTTTTAAAAAGAGGGAAAGGGAGGGAGAAAGAGTAGGAGAGAAACATCAATGCGTGGTTGCCTCTCATGTGCTCCCTACTGGGGACCTGGCCTGCAGCCCAGGCATGTGCCCTGACTGGGAATCAAACGAGCGACCCTTTGGTTTGCAGGTCGGCACTCAATCTACTGAGCCACACCAGCCAGAGCTAATGAGCTTCTTTCTGATGTATCTCTTACTAGATGGCACTAGTTGTGTTTATAAATCAGCAATATCTAAACTCAGCGAAAACACCTTCCTCCATGTTCACCCTGAATACCACTCCTACCACCCCCCCCAAAAAAAGCCAACTTCTGATGAACTCTAAGAAGCTCTCAGAGAGCAATATAGTTGTTTAGTCTTCCTTAAAAGAATTGCAAACCAAGCCATACTTATACCTGGATTCCATACGTAACTCTCATTTTTGACATAGCTTGTGAATTTTTAAAATAGTGCAAGGAGCTTTTCATTACACAAGTACTCCTCCAGGACCTTTTCACTCTATAACTCTACTACTATTTAGACAGGGTGTTGTAATAGGGGGTAGAGAAGGGGTCCTTGAAAATAGCATCATGTTCCCCACAAGCCTGAATTGGGAGAAGGGAGGAGTGGAAAATAGCAGTTAAGATACTTTGAGTAACCATCGCAAGTTAATAGCTGTCCTGCTGCCCCAGGCAAAAGATGTACATGACCTTAAGTGTGCATTATGATTCATGACATAGCTGGAGAAGGTAGATGTCTATCCCAGATGCCCCTGTGTCATGTGGAACTCTTGCCCTGACTGAGGATAGCAGGTGAAAGAAGGTAAAAGATACAGGGGAACTGGCCAAATTAGGTCATTGTAGAAGGAGCCAGATTTTTAGTCACATAGGAAGGTGTGGGCCAAGCATTTAAAATAAAGGCAACCTGAAAGGGAAGAGTGCTTTTCTGCCATGTGGCCTGGAATAGTAAGGAGGAAGATGCCATGTGGTCTGTAATGAGGTAGCAGCCATGCAGGAGGAAAGAGTGTAAGGGGAGAGCTGATGGGGCTCTGTGGGGACTTGCCTCAGCAAGCATGGATTCATGGGACATGATTGGAGCTTAACTGGGACTGGGAATGCTGATCTGTGCACTTATGCTTCTCTGAAGGACAAACAGAGAAGCCACCGTCTTGCCCCTGAGACACATGACCCAGTGTAACACGGCACATGTCTCCCTGAACCATTGCATGGAGGCTGAGAACAGCGTACCCCAGACCCTGAAGGAGAGAACTGCTTCGAGGGGATGGCGACTCTGAGAACCACAAGCGCACCTTCCAGAGGGGATGGAGCCCTGTTTGTGCAGGCAGCTTAAGAACAGATATGAGCATGGGGGAACTTCTGGGCATAGTTTTGGCTTACAGCCTTTTGGGGAGCAAGGGAAGTGCTGGGTCTTGTGGGAGAATAAGGCTCTGAGCAGCAGTATTCTCAGCCCCTCCAAGGTTGGAATCCTCTGAATAAAAACTTATTTCCTCTAACAGTAATTGTTGGATCACATATCAAGGGGCCACGAGGCTGAGCCCCAGTTTGCTCTGTTGCAGTGTGACCCGATGAAACACTTGCTGGGGGTAAAATAGGGATTTTTTATATGTGCAATAAAACTTGTATAGGTTGATGGATGTTTTTCATTTCTAAGAATGGCAATTTCCTGTTGGATGGAGGAAAGGGACCTTCACTGAGCAGTAAATAATTGAATGGAATAAAACTCCATCACTTTATGATAACTTACCTGACTTTTGATCCTGTTTTAACCAGTTCATGGGCAGTTTCTTCAACTCAGACCTTCTTTTCATGCTTAACTGAAACTGGGTAAATATACTAACTCCTAGCAAAATATGGCAAAGTCAGCATTGTTATTTCTATTTTAGTTTTCTAGATATATGCAGTCTTTTTTTCTTCTCCTAACCACATCTGTCCTAACAGCAGTACATGTTAAAGTATACTGTCCCTTTTCGGTCACTGGGCCGCTAGCTTTGTCATCTGTGAAAGCTTCCCCAGAGGTTGGTCTCTTCAGAAGCAGAGATTTTTCTTAACTGGTCCACCCAGACTTTTTTGCTCAGAAGATTCATCTAAAAGCAGAGGTTATTATATTTTGGCTCATACATTTTCTAAACAGGGCAGATTTGGCCTCAGCTCATTTCTTCCTTACCCATGGGTGTCCTGAGAAGCCAGCCAGTGAGAAGAATGGAGGTCCCAGGAGGGCTCCAGGGTCTCAGAGTCAGCCTAAACCACTTTTGCTATTTACATTATAAAATGATGTGATTAAAAGTCAGTTGTGGAGAATAATGCCTCCCTGATTGTGTTGTAGTGTTGCTGCTACCTTGCAGAATAGGAGCTCAGCCAAGGTGAGCTTTGGATGCCTTAAGGCCCTGATTTTTTGACAGATTTGAGGGACTCTGCCTAGCAGGTTTTACTGATAAATTTGCTTTTCTCCATGTATAAGCAGCACTGACAAAATGAATCAATGGGCATGTTGTAGAGAGAGTGGGGTGATCATAAGGCAAGGCAAGTGTACTGATGTTACCAAGGTACCTCTCTGGAAATACTAATGCCAGCAATGTTCAGTGGTGGACAGTAGATGAGTAAGATTTAATAGCCATAATTTCCGTTCGTCCAGGCTTGGGAGCATTATCTACAACTACAATGGAGCAATAAATGACATATAAAAGTATCCCACATGCATTATGTATGTAACTTTTGTATTTTAGCAAGTAACTTTGAAGTTGGTTACTTCTTAGACCATCCTCATTGTTCCCCAAGTTGGCATTCAGTCTTATGCTTCTCTTCACTTTCATGTCTTTGCCCACAGAGAGTTAGAAAGTCTTTTGAGCACAGGAATCAGGCTTTTTCCTGTGCCTCTACCATGTGACGCAATGCTTTGCACCTGGTAGGTATTCAATAGAGATTTTTTAAAAGAGTACACAAAGTGAGAATGCATTTACAATGTTAGGAAATTATACAGGGGATAAACTTTTACATGGAGTGGTACCCGGATTTGGTGAATGACTGAAAGCATCACATTTGTTCATTTAATGTAGGTCTTTGTTGTCCTTACAATCCTGGCCTTTTGCTTTTCTACTATTTTTGCTCACGGAGAGCTCATCATCTCCCATACCTTTCATCAATCATTTCCATATTGATGACTTTCCAACCTAGAGTTTAAAGCTTGTCATCTGGTCTAATTTGTACTTGCATTTCTGGCTACCCTCTCAAACTCAATCACATTCAGAGCTCTCACTGGAATCAGCTTTCTCCTCCTAAATTCTATGTTGGCCAATAATTTTACCATTCATCAGCTGGGAAATGCTTTCTTTTTGTTTCTCATTACTGCCTCTATGACTTAATTTCACTGCATTTTGTGCACTTGTTATCTCTTGGATTAATTTCCTTTTTATTCTTCTTGACAACCACTCAGTCTAGACATGACTTCAAGCCATTCTTGCTTTGCAGCATCCTAATTAGTCTTTTTGACTCTCTTCACTTTCTTCTCTGGATTATGGGTTGACAAACCTTTTTTTTTCCCCAAACGGCTAGATAGCACACAGATAGATTGGAACATTGCAAATGTGTTCTACTTTTTTTGTGGGGGGCGCGAGAGAGGGAACCAGGAATCAGGACCATTCCTCCTGACTTCTCCACAATGCGGGGGGAAGGGTGGCAAAGGCAAATGGAAACCACACAAACTTTTGGCCATTTTGAATGGCCTTTTCCTTGATTAGCTGTCTGTCTGGTTGCTGTAGATCTTTGAGTAGTTTTGAGAGCTTTTATAAAGTTATTGTAGTCACTCTGTAGTTTATTTGAAAATTGTTTCTGTGGAAGAATGGGGGCCTGGAGATTCCTAGTGTGCCATCTCACTGTGTGTCACTCACAGAATATGAGTTTTGAAACAAGGGAGAACAAACATTATTAAAGAAGCAGAGTTTCATTGGGAAAGTATACACTTAGGCCCAGAGGCTCAATGAGCTTATTTCGTGAGATGCACTAGTAACAGCTGTGCCCATTTTTGCCTGGAATAGGAGCTGGGCTCAGAGGCCCATCTGAGTATATCTGACCAGTAGGTGCGTGGGTCTGAAGGAGACCATTTACAGGAGGAAATGAGATGATCTTTGGAAGTAATTCCTCCTCAGGTGTAGTGATCGTGTCTTTATTTCTGGTGCTTAGCAGAACTGTGGCCTGGAGTAGACTCTGCACCCATTTCTGTGGCTGTGCGCCTTTGGGTGTATATGTGTGTGAAGGTGTGAGCTATATTTGTGAGCTCGGGGCAGGAAAAATATCAGTATACTATAAAAGATTGTCTTAGGTATTTTTTGTGTGTTTTGGGGTAAAATATGATCCAATGATTTGATGTCTGATGCCACGAATTCCTCAGGGAAGTTCTAACTAGTAGTCCCTTAGGTTAAATTTCAGACAAGGTAAATATGACATAGACTCGCTCATAAATTTTAGAAACCACTTTTTGACTATGAGTATCAAAGCTTAGTGACTATATACACAGGGTCCAGCAGAAGTAACACCATTGAGTGTGGTTGGTAGGGTACACGAATATCTCACACAAGATGGACAGCAATTTGAACATTTCACCTGAGATGTTATATGGCATGCTTGAATGTGATATTGTTATGTTACAGAATTACATGCTTATCATTTTGTAATAAAAAGGGGGCATTATTTGTGCTGGAATATATATATTTTATACTACAAAATCAACTAATTGATTTATCTCTTGGTATAATGACTATATTAATGAAATGACCCCTAATATATTAAATATCTTTACTTCAAGAATATACCTATCCTTGTTATGATATGATAGGTAATGCTACAGTAAAAACAACAACCAACAAAATTCCTCTACCCCTCAGTGGCTTATTTCTGACTCATATAAAGTCTGTTGTAGTTCTAGAGATTGTCTAGGGGTGTTTCCTTCCAAGCAGTGGGTGACTCAGAAATCTAGGCAGGTACCATCTTGATTCTACCTTCATGACACATGGCTCCACATTTGCCAAGGACAGACACCAGAGAGGAAGAGTGATGTAGGATTTGCTTCAGGTGAAAGTGAAACATGGCTCTTCAACTCAGTCCATTTGCCAGAATCAATCACACAGTCCTGCCTAATGGTGAGAGGGCCCGGTACACAGGAAGAAGAAAGGAATCAGGTTTGTTGAGTACTAGCAATCTCTCCAATTCCTTACCCTTGTAGTGTATTGGGAGGTTTACATTGTGATTCATTTTTGATCTGTTAGTTTTGTAAAAATTCTGATCAGGTGCAATACAATCTGGTTGCCATACCAGACAGACTAGATTACTTCTAAGATTCCCCAACCAAAAATCTATGGTAGTTTGGAAATTCATTAAGAGAAACGGAAGTGTTAGATGAAAGAGGTGACTGACCAGTGAGATCAGCCTACAAATGGATGAGATGTGTGTGTGGTTTGTTCTTTGTGGAGCCCTCAGTATGGATTCTTTTTTGAGATTGATTTTGTGGTATGTGAAGTTGCGATGTAGTAGAGCATGTCTTTTTCATCAAGATTTGGCTTTGATATCAAGCAATTATACATTTTCACTGTGTTTTCAACTTTTTCTCTATTCCCAGGTTCAAGAATGCTTTCTCCCCCTACCCTTTTGGTATGTCTGCTATGGTGGTATTTAACTAATGAAATCTGAGTATAAGAGAAAGTGATTCAAAGTTTAGATCCTAACTGTCTCAGTACTTTGGGCTTGTGTCAGGTTTCCTAAATGCCATATTTGCATTTTCTATCTAGTAATTGCAGGAGAGAGGGTCAAGGAGAGGAAGCAATAAGTACGGGAACATCTGGGTCCTATTGTGTGGCTACAATCAGTGCCATCATTAATCTTTGAGAGCCTCACCCCCGTTTACTAACAAAGAGTGAGTTCATCCAGAGTAACACAGCAATCAAAGTTAAGTGGAGAAGTTAATTGGAATCCAGCAGCCTCCATATCCCTAGTCTGCAGCCATTCCTCTGTGTTGAACGCAAAAGTATTCCATTTGCCTGGTTGTCTTTTTGACTGAGAAAGAGAGTGACCGGGGCAAGTGATTGAAAAGAAAGTGATGGATTTAAATTTTGGAGTTATTTGTATTTTCCTTTGAGGTTGGAGACTTAAGCCACTGTGGCTTGAGAGGAAGAAGGACCAGGGATCTCCTGGTGCCACTATTCCCTCGTTTTGGTCTTCAGAAGTTGGAGGCACAAGATTAAGCAGCTTTCCACTGGGGAAGGAAAGGAAGGAGGAGAGAGGAGGGGTAAAACCTAATGGTCTCCACAAATGCTCATAACATTTAACTTTTGGATTTTACTAGCTTGAAACAGTTCTCAAGGTGGCTGGTGTGCTGTGCTATCTCCCACAGGGTTTACATGAGGGTATGGTTCACACAGGGCAAGAGTGAAACTCAGGGTCTGTGGCCATGGGCTTGCCTGTAATTTCCACCCCTGGCCGCATCTGTTAGGGAGAGGGGCCATTCACAGGCAGGTGGACATCCCATCTGGACTCCCCTTAATCTTAGTAACACCTGCCCTTAGGCTTAGCGGTATGCCTGCTATGGCACTGTCAGCCTGGGGGTGGGGGTGGGAGGACTAGACTCATGGAAGTGACCTGTTATAGACTTAGGGAACTCTAGGTCTTCAGTATTCTAGGTGTGGGGAGGATTTGGTTTCAAAGTGGACATGTCCCCTGGAACCTTCCAATTTCTCATGCTGCCCAGAGGGTCCTGGCCAGAGGAAGGCTAGAGCTGGTCTGTCTAAAGTGAGAACCCAGGAGAGTGTTCTGATTGCCCTAAGGACAGTCCTGATGACCATATGATGCTTTGAAACACCTCAGCTGGAAACAGCAGGTATTAATGAAGCTAGGCAAAAACACAGGACTAGGGGGAAATAGTTGAACTTGTTTCTCTTCATTTTATATAAACAGCATTCCAAAGATAACATGGAAATTCCCTACCTGCTGGCCCACTCCATTACCTTAAGTAATGAAATTAATTGTTAATATTTTGAAACTTCAAAGATTGGCCTCCTGTATTTTCTCACAATCTGGAAAAACTCCAGAATAATAGCCTTTATCCTATCTTACACATGGGGATGATGCATCCATCACCTAGACAAAGATAGGCTTAGGCAGGTGGGAGTAGGTAGTGATACTGTCCCCTAAGTACCACTTCAAAAGGGTGACAGGTGGCAGCCCTGTAATTTTTTCCTCTTATTAAGACAAAAGCCAAACCAAGAGCAGAGGAATGAAAATGTCTGTCAGAAGATCTTTTTCTTTAGCTTTTGCTTAGAGAGACCCTAACTTGAAGGCATTTTCGAGCCTTCTCTCTTAATGACTATAATTAATGTTGCATGTACTATGTCCCACTAGGGATAGAGAGAATGACCCTGAGCCAAGGTTGCTGACTTTTCTGAGAAGCTCGTTCAATGTGAAAACATTATGGTACATCAGTGCTATAATGCCTTCTACTCCCCATACACTGCTAATGAAACAATCGCCATCCTCTTTCACTCATGTCTGTCATTTAGTCATTCATTTTAATATGATAAAATAAAATATTTGTTTTTGCCCATTGCACAAACTTTTTTCTCTTACTGTATTCCAAAATGACCCCTTTAGTGTTGTGGGTGAAATCGTAGACTAGAGTTAGAAGGAACTTTGGTTCTTATGTCAGTGAACTCCCCAACTAATGCAACTTTCATCCGTGGTAGTACTAAGAGACTGCTACATACCTCCCCTCCTTACTCTGAATTCTCAGACAAAAACCAGGAAAAGAGAAACATTCCTATTTTCTTCCTGAGTCAACTGCCTTTTGGGGCCAGGCGTGTTAATCATCAGTGGTGTAGATTTTGTCTGAGAATTCAGAGCAATATGGGTGATGCATACCCACACATTCTAAAGAGAGGGGCACATCTGTGCAGGACTTGCTAAAGAGATGATCAATTTAGTCTTATATACCATGACTGGCAATCAAACCCACAACCTTTTGGTTAGGGGATGATGCTCCAAGCAGATGACTGCACTGATCAGGGCTCCTCTCTGCTTTTAACCCCTTTCTTTATATTAATTTGGCTTTTAAACTCAGGTCTCAGCTTAAAAGTATATTCTTTCAGAAAGTTTTGCCTGATCTCTCATGTAGGAGATAAATGCTCCTTATATACTGTTAGAGCTCTCTGCGTGTCTCCATTTCACATTTACCACACTATGTCATTATGCCTGTTTACTTCTTTGTACCCTCAATGGGCTGAAACCGCTTCAAGATAGGGAAACACTGACTTTGGTACTTGTATTGACTCCTGCCTATGACAGAGGCACATCAAAGTCTACTTATAAATAATCGTTAGAGTGATTGATTAAATGTTACTCTATTCAAACCTGAAAGCCAATTTTGGATATAGATTATTTTAAGAGGGATACAAACAATAAGTTCTTGATTCCAGTTTCTGATTGTCTCCTGATACATGCTCCACATTGAAAACATGATTTTATTCCTCTTAAACTCTCCTTGTTTTATATGTATTAACATTTTCAGTCTATTATCTGAAAGTGAATACTGATGCAATAATTCAGTGGTAGACTTTTGTGACTATTTATAAGTCATGAAATGGAGAGAGCTTTCAATTGGATTATAGCATTTTATTCAGAATAAGTGTATAATTGATTGAGTAGTATACTTTATAAAATTGCTTTTGCTTTTAGTACATTCCAAAGTTCTTTGCCTTTGGCTTTGTCCTTTTGACCAAAGCCCCTTCCAGAATCAGACACTAGGTAACCTACGTTCTTCAGGAGAGCACTTTGCCATCATTTGTACACTAATTATTTTTTTTAAATTAATTAATTATTTATTTTAGAGAGAGGGGAAGAGAGGGAGAAAGAGGGAGAGAAACATTAATGTGTGGTTGCCTCTTGCACGGCCCCTACTGGGGACCTGACTTGGCCAGCAACCCAGGCATGTGCCCTGACTGGGAATCGAATTTGTGACCCTTTGGTTCTGAGGCTGGCACTCAGTCCACTGAGCCACACCAGCCAGGGCCCTGTACACTAATTCTTGTATTAGCAGTCTTCTGTTTTTAAGTCTTCTGTAATGAATTTTTAACCAAAAGCAACCTTTCTCTGCTAATGAGAACCTTCTTGGCAATTTCTTCATCTCATTTACAGTTTTCCCTTCTCCTTTTTCCTAATAACATTAATTTCTAATTATATATATAATTTTGTTTACTGCTGAAAATTTTAATTATACATAAAGTTAGAAGAGAGGAAGAAAATCACCCAGAAATGAAGTCCTCTTAACATTTGGGTAATTTTTCATACCACCATACTGCTTATTGTTTGAGTCCCTCATAGGGCAAGATTAGTAATGCTTTGCCATGGTTGCTTCAAATATTTCCCCCTGATTAACTTTTAATTTTTTGACTTAAAATTTTAGTTATAATAGTTTAAATATATGGACTTTGGCCCTGGCTGGTGTGGCTCAGTAGGTTGAGTGCTGGCCTGTGAACCAAAGGATTGCCAGCTCAAATCCCAGTCAGGGCACATGCCTGGGTTGCAGGCCAGGTCCCCAGTAGGGGGTGTGTGAGAGACAACCACACACTGATGTTTCTCACCCTCTCTTTCTCCCTCCTTTCCCCTCTCTCTAAAAATAAATAAAATCTTTTAAATAAATAAATAAATAAAGGGACTTTGTTGTGGAGTGAAATCTATTTTCCTGCTTTTAGGCTTAGAGATGACTTTTTCACACAGAGTTCATAGATTTATCTATTTTCATCTATCTTTTAAGGTTTCATTTTTTGTAGTTCATTATAATTCATATGTAATTTAATTTTATGAGTATATTGATTATTTTCTAGTAGTCAATATTCTTTAAATTATATCAATCTTGTCTATCTTTTCCTTTGACTTACAATGTTTCTCTGAACAAATATTAAAGTCTTTTATAGACTAGTATCTATAAGCCATTCTCGTTTTATATGATTGTGTATTATTCTTGTGCTAGTACATACTGTATTAATTTTTACAGCTTGTGTGACTAATGTTTAATGTAGGTATGTCCCCTATAACTTTTCTTTCCCCCAAATTTTGCTAGCTATTTTTACCTCTTCTTTCTTGCTAAATTTTGGTTAACTTTTGTAAAGTTTCAAATAACCATATTGGGATTCTGATTTTTTTATTACTATGTTAATTTGGAAATAGTTGGCATATAGATGAAGTATGCATTCATTATATAGTAGTCCCCCCTTATCCTTGGTTTTGATTCCACAGTTTGTTACTCTTGGCCAACCGTGGTCTGAAAATATTAAATAAACAACTCATAGGTTTTAAATTGGTGCCATTCTGCGCAGTGTGATGAAATATCTTGAGTCCCATTCAATCCTGTCTGGGAGTGAATCATGTGTTTGTCCCACGTCCCAGCGCTATAGACACCTCCAGCTTGCTAGCCACTTAGTGGCCATCTTGGTTATCAGATCTACTGTCACAGTACCACAGTGCTTGTGTTCAAGTCACCCTTATTTTACTTACTCATGGCTCCAAAGCACAAGAGTGGTCATGCTGGCAAGTCAGACCTGCCAAAAGAAGCCATCAAGTGTCTTCTTTAAGTGAAAAGGTACAAGTTCTCAGCTTAATAAGGAAAGAACAAAAATCCTATTCTGATCTTGCTAAGATGTACAGTAAGAACAGATCTTCTATCCATAAAATTGTGAGGAAGGCAGAATAAATTCATGCTAGCTTCTCTCTCACTCTTCACACTGCAGAGGTAGAGCCACAGTGTAGGGTAAGTGCAGAGTTAAGATGGAAAAGGCATTAAATTTTTGAGTAGAAGAATTGACAGAAAATGTGTTTCTGTTGACAGAAGTGTTGCTCCAGAAAACATAGAGCCTGTATGAAGACTTAACAAGGGGTCACACCAAACCACTGACTGCAAGTAAGGGTCAGTTACACAGACTCAGGAATAGGTTTGGCATTTTGTCATTTTACATCATTACAAGAAGAAGGGTGAGTACATTACAATAAGATATTTTGAAAGAGAGAGAGAGAGACCACATTCACATAATTTTTGATACATTATGTTGTTATAGTTCTATTTTATCATTAGTTATTGTTGTTAATCTATTACTATGCCTAATTTATAAACTTTATCATAGCTATGTTTGTGTAGGAAAATACATAGTATATGAGTGTATAGGGTTTGGTACTATCTGTGACTTCAGGCATCCACTGGGGGTCTTGGAATGTATTCCCTGTGGATAAAAGGGGGGCTACAGTATTGTAATGTTTATACATATGATATTTATTCTGTTTTCCTATGAAACATACTATCTCTCATGGAGGTTTTCTGTTACTCATTGATTCTATAGAGCCTAAATATTTTGGGTGAAGATATTTCTAAGTAAATTATGTATTTCTCTGTTGTTACTATAGCAAAAATCAACTTTCTTTTTGTCTTTTGTGTTTTAATTAACTAATGCTGGTGGTTTGAAAAATATTCGAAGACATACTTGGTATATATATATGTATATATATATATATAGTGCAAAATGGGTGATAAAAGCAGTGAGTTTGATTCAGAGGAAGGAGTCAGTGTAGGCTGCCATAGTTGACTAAATTCATAAGGAAGAAGGACTTTCAGAATGGATGAAAAATATGAGGCAGTTGGTTTGCTATGCCCGAGTACACCTTGCTCATCTCCACAACTTTGCCCTGAATTGTTGCAACAAAGAGGGGGTAATGGACCCTTGCCCCCCCAGTAATAGATTAACAACAATAACTAATGATAAAATAGAACTATAACAACATAATGTATCAATTCATTCTTATGCCTGATCATCCCGGATCCCGCTCTAGCCGGGCAAGGTCCTGCACTGCCTCCCCCATCATAGGTTTTCAGGCTTAAGTGGATTAGATCCAGGAAGTGCTTCTCCCAGAGGACATGGGGACTTGGGCTATGTCAGAATAGCTGGGGGGGGGGGCAAGGGTTCATTACCCCCTCTTTGTTGCAGCCCCCCCCAAGTCCTTCCATGATGACCTCCCAAGTGATCGTGTCTGGCTTAGGTTGCCTCTCCTCTGAGGAGTCATACCCATCTCTGACTAACCGACCAAGCATTGGGGGCAGAGATGGATGAAGCAGAAGCAGTGCTTCTGCCAGAGACAAGCTTAGTCTCCTTAGTGGCTCGCATTCTGGAGGTTGCTCACTCAGCCTTAGCCATGGGGAGCAGTTACAACTCCTGAAACCAGGCAGAGCGGTTCCCAACAGGGTGCCTCTTGCATACCCCCAACTGAAGACCTGGCCCACTATCCAGTCATGTGCTGTGTTTGGGAATTGAACCAGCAATCTGCCAGTTCGCAGGCTAGCACTCAATCCACTGAGCCACATCAGCCAGAGCCCTGTTCCTCTTCTTATAAAGGACAGCAATACTCTCAGATTAAGGCCCCACCCTTAATTTAACCTTAGCTGTTTTCTCACAGGCCCTTTGTCTAAAGATAGTCACATTGGAGGGTTAGAGCTTCAACATATGAGTTGGGGGAGAAGATACAATTATTCAGTCCCTAGCATTTGGTTTGCAGTGGAGGGAGCCTGGTACCAAAATGCTGACTTGGCTGGCAACAATGAGAAGATGGAGATGTGAGAGAAAGTTTGAAGGGGGATGTGGGAGAAAAGAACATCAAAGGTTACTGTTGAATCCTTAGTTTGGAAAGCTAGAAGAAGAAACCTGATTTTCAAGTTCAAGTTGTCTTTTAAGTACATTACTGTGAATATGCTTATTATATCACCTCTTCTGGAACACATGTTTCCAGAAGGGACTGTGAAGATAAAATTCACCCAACTGGGTAAATTTGGAATTTTTGGTTCATATTATCATGGCACCTGTTTGCATCCATATTGTGCATTCAGAATGTAAAGTTTTAGAGAATGGTCCTATCGCCTATTTGAAGTGAATTTTATAACTCCCAGGGGAGTACCTTGTTCTTTTGTGTGTGTGTGTGTGTGCATAAACACACACATACATATGTAGTACTTACTTCTTGAAGATGAAAAATAATCCTTTTGACAGCAGTAACTTGGAACAGTTTTGAAAAAAACAACAGAAGTTCATGAAACAAGTGGCTATGAGTCCAGGTTAGTTGGGTTTTACTTTATTTGAGAAAAGATAGCATTGATGTTCTAGGAATTGTTTTGAGTGTTATAGAAGCCTTTGAATAGGGTCATGGAGACATTTTTTTTTTGGTAAGGGTGGGACAAAATGTTCATGCAATTGAGAGATCATTTTGAAGTTCTTTTGTAATCCAGGGGTCAGAAAACTTTTTTCTGTGAAGGTACACATGGTGAATATTTTAGCCATAAAGGCTGTAAGGTTTCTGCCAGCAACTACTCTACTCTGCCACTGTGGTGTGAAAATAGCCACAGACAACGTGTAAACGAATGAAGATGGCTGGGTTCCAATAAGAGGTTATTTAGCAACATAGGCTGGATTTGGCTCATGGGATGGCTCCTGGTCTAATCCATTTTGCAGAATGCTTTATAAATTTAATCATTATTGAGATCAGTATGTTGAGGTAGATGAGTGACATATGTGGTTACTATGCTTTGAAAGATCAAAATCCTGCAATTTTTGAAAAGACCTGAGAAAATTTTGCCAATGTATTTTTCAATAATGCAAGAACTTTCTTCTAGTATATTATTAGGTGGTTGGTACCTTGGAGGTGCAGATTGGGGTAATATTTGAACTTGAAAACATTTTCAACTATCATTTTAGTTACTCCTCTGTTTGGCATTAGTTAACAGTGACCAAGTAGACTGACTTACATTTCATTTTCTTTTTATTCTTCTCAGATACTAGTGTCTCTGCGATACCTTCTGCAGTCTCTCAACTGGAACGAGTGCCTTTAGGAAAAGGACACATAGACATGGACAGCAGTGTGGTGATTGCTGGGGGCAGAGGGGAATGAGGGGGATAAATGGTAATGAAATAATACAATAAAGATTAAATTAAAAATGAAACAAAAAAGAATGCCTTTATTCTTGGCATTATATTTAGTTTTGTAGCTATTTATGACATTACAAGTAGTACTGTAGCACAAAAGTTAGAATGTGAGTTGTGGAGCCTGACTCTCTCTTACTGGTTGTGTGAACTTCTGCAGGTTACTTAAATCTCCATGGCTTTCACTTTCCTCGGAAATCAAATAGTGATAACAATAGCTCCCATTTCATAGGGTTTTTTAAAAAATGAGGATGACATGAGTTAATATGCATAAGCAAAGCATTTATAACAGCGAATGATATGTAGTAACTGCTTAATAAATTATCATTAGAGTCTCCCTGTGGAGCTGTAACTTTTTGAGGGCAAGGACTACATTTTGCTCTTCCTTGACTATAAAGCAGTTTTCATGGAGCCTACTAATATTTTTTCTAAAATGGGGAGCTAGTAAAGAGTCTTGAGGAAGTGAAGGAGTAGCATAATGTTCTGAAAAATGGGTGGAAGGGTGGGTGGAAGACTAGGCTAGCCAGTCTTGACCCGTTAGGGTTCACCTGAGAGGCTACTCAGAGCTGAGGTTCAGCTTCAATGTCATCAAACTACCTATTCTTCGGGAGATGTAACCAGGAAGATGTTATTACTTGGTATCAGATCCTTTCCAAATGTCACTTCCAACTAGTTTCTGTAGAAGAGCTACATCTTAGGAGTGTCTTAATGAGAAGGAGGAAAAAAGGGTAAGGAGCTGGGGCATAAGCCTTGCAATTTGCTGCAGACAGTTTGTGCGGGTACCGGGAGTGACTAAAAGCTCAACTTGCTTTGTAAATTAGCTCAAATCTTATAAATTAGCTAAGGGACCTGTGAGCATGTGCCAAGAATAATGTATGTGTCTGTGAGGAAGCCCAATGTCAGCCCGAGCCATCTCAATGTCTTCATGAATCAATATATTCTTGGCATTGCTGCTTTTAATTTCTCTCAGTTTAGTGTAGTGGGCAGTGTAATAGCTATTTATACTGTTACTATTTATGCTAACTTGAGTCAGATTTTATGAGAACAGACAGTTATTAAATAGTCTTGATATCCAGCAACCCTTGTCTGCCACCCAATAGTGCCGGTATCCCTGCTCTTGTCCCATCCTCATTCCTAACCCTGGTACTTGTTAACTGTAGTTCTGGGCTGTCCTTCTACTTAGTACACCATGCTAATTTCTTCCTGAAATCACCAAAGTTCTTTAGTTTCCCTTTTTCTCCCTCTCATGTTCAGACCAATTCAATTTCATTGAAATTTGTGCTCAATTTCGCCCTTTATTTTTGCATCAGTTTCTCAATCTTCTCCCAATATGGACATCCTTGTTTGTCAAGGCTTAAAGATTATCCACAACTTCATAAGTAGCTAATTTTTTTTGTTTGTCATTGGCCCATTTTTTCTAATGAGAGGAACTTTCTCAGGTTGTTCCTGAAAATTTTTAAGAGCCCGACCAACTAGGAGAATCCAGAACTTCTAGAAAGCTGGTTGGTCAAGAATACTAGGCATTCTATAAGAGACTTAAGCTTAGTACAGGTTTTTCTTAAAATATGTATATAATCCCTTGGGTTTATCATTCACTGGTTTTGTAAAAATATATCTTCTTACTTTGAATGCTAAACTTAGAAATGAGCTTGAAATAAACATTGAGGTTCTGGGGCTTAGTTTATTTTCTTGTCAAGATCTTTAATAGTTCTTTTCGTGTGTGTGAGAGCAGTTGACTATTATGATAAAACCCATCTAATTAGCTGTCAATATTTGACAGTGTACTTTTTAGCAGTGCTATTCATTCAACTCAACACAGCAGTCATTTCATTCAAGGAAACCACACCAGCCATTCAAATAAGAGAATACTGCCAGACCCTATTAGCCAATGTATCTCATTAATATTGTGACTGACCCTGTTCTGTTTAGCCATGGCTGGTGTGGCTCATTGGGTTACGTGCTAGCCTGAGAAACGAAAGGGTCACTGGTTCGATTCCCAGTCAAGGCACATGCCTGGGTTGCAGGCCAGGTCCCCAGTAGGGGGCGCAGGAGAGGCAATGACACATTGATGTTTCTCTCCCTCTCTTTCTCCCTCCTTTGCCCTCTCTCTAAAAGTAAACAAATAAAATCAATAAAATCTTTTTCTAAAAAAGCTATTACTGTTTAGAACTCATCCTGGATAAGATAAAAGGCAGCTTTATATATGTTATTTTTCACCTAGCAACATGTAGATTTATCTTTTATTGCCATCAAACACATCACATACAGCCTCATAAATATCACTGACCTTTTTAAAAAAATATTTCTCTTACTTTTTAGTTAGGCCATTACAGCTCTGTTATTAAATTTCTGGGAAACTGAGCATATTACTTTACCTCTCTGAATCATATTTTCTCATTCTTTGCAAAATGGGAATAATGACTTTAGGTGTATTGGTCAGCTTTTGTTGTGTAACAAAGAAGTACATTGTTTCCAAGGCTTACAACAAAACACATTTATTCTGGCTTGCATGTTGGCAGGTCAGCTGGGGTGAAGTTGATCTCAGCAGGGCACAGAAGGGTTTGCTTCCTGGCTGTTCCTCATGTTCCTAATTCTTCTGAGGCCAGTTTACTAGGACATGTTCCTTTCAGGGAGATGGTAAAAGCCCAATGGTGTGAGGACATTTCATTCTTCTGGTTTTGTGGTGTCTGCTAGCACCCCACTGACCAAAGCAAGTTATGAACTCACAATCCATGGCATGAGGCAGTGCCCCTTTTATGATGTGGGGTGGGATAAGGAGTGAATACTTCCTGAACAATGTCTAATCTGTCATACATGATGATTGGGAAGATTCTATGAAATTACGTGCTGTATATGATAATTCTTTGTGAATTGTGAGGTACTAGATGCCTTTCAATTTATGCCATTTATAAATTCTCTTTCATTATAAATTCTAACAAGATTCCTTTTGATAGTGACCTACCGTGTATTCCATAACTTCCTACTAAGAAAAGCCATATGCAACACTTTTTAGCAGCTATTGACTTAGAGTACCAAGGTATTATTGCACATTATTATAGTGGGAGGCTAAAAATCAGGAGTATCTATTACAGTCTGGGATGTTTAAACTCCTTCTTGGCTTTCCATAAGACTTTAAATTCAAGGAGAAGACAAGCCAAGGAAAGAGGATTACGCTTGAACAGTCTTCGTGATAAAATAGTAGTAATTACTTTGAGCAAAATCCCATAATAGTTTGTTCGCACTTTGCAGGAAACCAAGTGGCAGACAGATAAAACAAATTACTTTACTCAGGGTAATTAGCAAGTGATTATAAGGTTCTGCCTGCGTTTTCCCCAGAGTACAAAGATCATGCCCTGTTTTTCGAAGAACTTTATGTTGCTTACTACCTAATCTGTGTAAACTCAACTGCAGAATCTGACAGCCACCATGCCATGAACAATGAACCGCTCGGAATACTTGGGGGAGCAGAGTGATGTTAATTTCTTGATGAGGGTCGGGAGGAAGAAGAAGCACAGCATTTTCCTTTTATTTTTTATTTTTTAATATATTTTATTGATTATACCATTACAGTTGTTCTATTCCCCCCTTCATTCCCTCCCCCCGCACACTCCCTCCTTCACCATTCTCCCCCCCCCCTTAGTTTATAACCACGTGTCTCAAGTTCTTTAGATTCTATACTTCCCCCACTATTCTTGCCTTCCCCCTATCTATTTTCTACCTACTGTCTATGCTATTTTCTGTACCTTCTCCCCCCTTCTCCTCTTCCCACTCCCCTGTTGCTAACCCTCCATGTGTTCTTCATTTCTATGGTTCCACTCCTGATCTAGCTGTCCTCTTGGTTTGCTTTTGTTTTAGGTGTGGTTAATAACTGTGAGTTTGCTGTCCTTCCACTGTTCATATTTTTATCTTCTTTTTCTTAGATAAGTCCCTTTAGCATTTCATATAATAAGGGCTTGGTGATGATGAACTCCTTGAACTTGACCTTATCTGAGAAGCACTTTATCTGTCCTTCCATTCTAAATGAAAGCTTTGCTGGATAAAGCAATCTTGGCTTGTAGGTCTTTGGATTTCATGACTTGGAATACTTCTTTCCAGCCCCTTCTTGCCTGTAAGGTCTCTTTTGAGAAATCCGCTGACAGTCTGATGGGAACTCCTTTGTAGGTGACTGTCCCCTTATCTCTTGCTGCTTCTAGGATTCTCTCCTTCATTTTAGTCTTGGCTAATTATGATGTGCCTTGGTGTGTTCCTTCTTGGGTCCAACTTCTTTGGCACTCTCTGAGCTTCCTGGATTTCCTGGAAATCTATTTCCTTTGCCAGACTGGGGAAGTTCTCCTTTATTATTTGTTCAAATAAGTTTTCCACTCATGGCTGTTTCTTTCCCCCTTCTGGTACCCCTATAATCCGGATGTTGGAACGTTTAAAGATGTCTTGAAGGTTCCTAAGCCTCTCCTCATTTGTTTGAATTCTCATTTCTTCATTCCTGTCTGGTTGGATGTTTCGTTCTTCCTTCTGGTCCATTCCATTGATTTGAGTCCCAGTTCCCTTTCCATCGCTATTGGTTTCCTGGACATCTCCCTTCATTTCAGTTAGTTTAGCCTTCATATGTTCCTCTAATTTGTGACTATGTTCCTCTAATTTGTGACTATAATCTACCAGTTCTGTGAGCATACTGATAAATAGTGTCTTGAATTGTGCTTCTGAGAGGCTGGCAATTTCTCGGTCGCTTAGAGTTATTGGCTCTGGGACTTTGAGTTCTTCTTGCACCATCTTTTGGGCTGTTCGTGCCTATTCCGTAGCAGGATCAGAGCCCTAAGGCGTTCACTAGCGCAGGGCAACTAAGTCGCTGGGTTGTGACGCTATATGTGAGGGCGGGGTCAAAGAGGGACTATGGCGTCCTGTCTGCCGCCTGCCACCTCGGACCTCACCGGTGCCACAGCTGCTGCCATCACCTGGCCCACGCATTTTGTCCCACTGCACGCGAGTGTGCCACCGCCATCAGCCGTTGCCCCCTGGGGCCTGCGTGGTCCGTCTCACTGTGCGCGAATGTGCGACCGCGGTCAGTCTGCCCCACACCCCAACTGGTTCCGGCTGCCTGTGCGCCTGGGTCGGGGGACCTGTCCTGCCCGACCCTGCTCGCTGCTGGCTCCGCCCCTCTTACCATCCCCGTTGAACAGTTAGAAGTAGTCGGACTTCTGTATAATTCAATTTTCTGTCCTTTGGTTGTGTCTTTGTTTCTCCAAACCTTTGTTGTATTCAAACTTGGTTGTGGGAGAAGGCACAGTGTTTCCACCCATGCCTCCATCTTGGCAGAAGTCCACTTCCTTTTATTTTTTTACTAACTTGTTTGCCACCTTTGTTAGTCTCCAGGTCACATTCCTCTCTCTGTAAGTATGATACAATTTCTAAAAATTAAGTTCTACATGCTTATGTACCCAGGTCTATGATTGTGAATTAAAATATGTGTCTTGTTGCCCTGGCTGGTGTGCCTCAGTGGATCGAATGCCAGCCTGCGAACCAAAGGGTCACTGGTTCGATTCCCAGTCAGGGCACATGCCTGGGTTGCAGGCCAGTTTCCCAGTAGGGGGTGTGTGCGAGGCAACCACACATTGATGTTTCCTTCTCTCTCCCTCCCTTCCCCTCTCTTTAAATAAATAAGATTAAAAAGATTTTAAATAAATAAAATCTTTAAAAAATTGTGTCTTTAAGTCCAGAGCATTTCATTTGAGAACAATAATATCATTGAAAGAATTATTCTCTTGATGGAGGTCGTAGAAAATTCAAATTAATTCCTAATCAAAAATGACTCAGTAAAACAGATAGTTTACGTTAATGTTTTGATTGAAGGACACCAAGACCTTCAGAGTAAGGTTGCTGCTGACTGACAAATAAGGGCATCTCTCTATACTGGTAGTGGGGGAAGATCGGAGCAATGCAGGGCTCTCTTTGGACCTGGCCATGTCAAGCTTGACAAATGCCTAAGACAGTTCATATTTATTTGTTGATATAGGACATTGAAAATCTTCTTTAATTCACATATTCACTGCAAAGGAAAATTTATATTTTGATAGAATTGAATGTTCTCTTTTCAATATATAAAATTCTGACAATAGTTTACACCTTGACTAAATTTTTTAACTTTCAGTCTTGGAATTTCTTTTTTTTTTCTGAGTAGAGTGAGTTTTTTCTAAGTTAGTCAAGTCTTCCTAAGTGTTTATCATGTCTTCTTTTTTTGCAAGCAGTCATATTGTAGAAACATTTGGTCACTTATTTTGGATATTTGCAGGTACAGAGTTTGTTTCTATCCCATCCTGATTCTCCAATGCTATTTTGGACATGTTGATTTGCTCTTTTATTTTATAAAAATAGAAGGGTTGAAATGTCAATACATGGAAACCATTTGAGAGGAAAGAAATGTCTGGTCATATTGCAGAGCACTGAATGTTCTTGGCCTGACCTTCCCTGCAGTGGGTGTGCAAACAGGGCATCAGTCCCTGCCAGAGGAAACACACTTTTGTTTAGAGGCTAAGACCTTAAAGAGGTGGATTCTGATTATTTTCTCCTAAAAGAGTTGCAGTTGAATTATTTAGGCATTAAAGTGAATTGGTTATGTTCCTATGTTAAATCCATGAGTCACACTGTAAAATATTACAGTTCAGATTTGTTCTTTTTTATTTACAGATTTTGGTAGATTGATTTCATTCCTGGCCCTAATTTATATGCTTTCTGGTATCCATGCTGTATACTAGTGTCCACCCAGATGGACTCTGGACTTGGTCTTGGGGATGCCTAGTCTAGGATGGCTTTGGCTAACATAATTAGGTTTCCCTCATGCTTCTCTCATGTTCCTCCAACAGCCTAGTCCAGGTGCATTCTCAGAGTGGAGGCAGAGATCCAAAAGAATGAACGGAAATGCACACTTACCTTTCTAAATTTCTGTTTACATCAGACTTGTGATATTTTTCATTGGCAGCTCTTTTAGTTTTTCCCCATAGCACTTGCCCAGAAATAATTTTATCCAGTAAATTTTTAGAAAACACATTTTCCCATGAGAGCAGTGCTACATTTAGCAGATTGTATTTTCCCATGGGAACAGTCAGAGATGATTCTGACTTTTTCATCTTCTACTTGATATTTAGCCTATTGATTACATTCATGTAAAAATCATTTCCAGTGGACCCCCCATTTCACTTGATTAAACAGGCCCTTTACAATCCGACCCTATCCTATTTCATCCATTTCACCTGTCACTACTAACTTTATTTTATTTTTTTAAAGATTTTACTTATTTACTTTTAGACACAGGGAAAGGGAAAAGAAAGAAGGAGAGAAATATCAATGTACAAGAGATACAGTGATTAACTGCCTCTCGAGCACTCCCTACTGGGGATTTGGCTTGCCACCCAGGCATCTTCTCCAACCAGGAATCAAACCAGTGACCCTTTCATTCTAGACCAGTGCTCAATCCACTGAGTCATACCAGCCAGGGCTGTCACTACTGATTTTACACTCTATATTCTAGGTACACATTTTAACAAACATTTCCTGAGTAGGAATGCTCTTTCTTACCTCTCTGCCAATCTCTGTACTGTTTCATTTACCTAGAAAACTTTTATTCCTATTCCAAACTCCAATGTAAATGTTCTCTCCCACTTTTCTCCCCCTTCTCCAGGAGAGCTGTTTTATAGCAATTGCTCTAAGTATCTGTGGTTTTTATAATAATTGTATAAATAGAAATAATTATAAGTATTTATTTATGCCTTTCTCCAAATTTAGTGTGAATATGTGAAGCCCTGGTGAGTTTCTTAATCACCATTTTATTTATTTTTCATCCCAAGTGGCAAGCCCAATGGTCTGTGTTGAAAATGTGTTTGTTCAAATGTGATTGAGAATAAATGAATAATTATGACATTCTGTTTTAAAAGCTAAGATGTAAGAATTGTAAGCTTCTAATTAAACTTGGAAGATTTGGAACTAATAGAAACGTTAAAGATCATTTTGGCAACCATTGTTTTATAGATGAGGAATGTTAGTTCTGTATTTAAATTGATTCATCGCTCACCCTTAGAATTTTATACCATGGCTTGTTTGATTCCTGTTATGTTTTAAAATGAGCATAATATTATTGCATTATATTTTTGCCATCAAAACTCACTAGACATTATTATTCCATTGTCTTCTAGAAGTGGAGGGAGATGGCATTCTGATTTCTCCCATTTAGACTATTTGCTTTTACTGCTGGATGCTGGTAGGGTTCTTTTTTTAATCCTTGAAGTTCAGCAACTTTTCTGAGCTGCATATTTTTCTCTAGCTGACTACGCATATAAAATTCAAAATTTGATCACTGAGATCATGGACCTTAGGCTTCTGACTGTCTGACTGCTACTACATGTATTTTTGAATGCCTAAGATTAAAGTTTTTGTTTGAGATAATTGTAGATTCATGTGCAGTTGTAAGAAATAATCCAGAAAGATCCCATATATCTATTACCCAATTTCTTTTGTTGGCGAGGAAATGGCACCATGTGGTGGACCAGTAGAGTCAGACTAGTACTTGGTTCAGCAACCTTGGTCCTTGAGTTCTGTCTAAGAAGGAATTCAGAGTCAAGACTCAAATTATAAGAGACAAGTTTGTTTAGAAAGTCACAGAGGTAGAAGAAATGAGCCAGCAGGATGTGGGCTGACGGAAAAAATTTACAAAGGCAGAAAAAGGGCCCTTGGTTGGAGTTTAGGAAAAAGAAAGAGGCAAGGAAAATGCACCTGAAGGAAGTGGGTGGGGAAAAGTGCAGGCATTCACCTTAGAGAGACTCCTATTTCTCTCTATTTTCATAATTTTTTCTGGAATACATTTTGTCATATGAAGTTGTAGATTTGATACTTTGTTTATTTTAGAAGGATTTTCTATTTTTTATTTTGATTATTCTGCTCTCTTTCTGGTATCATTATTATCATCACCTTGCCTCTCTTCCTTCTATTGTTCATTTATTTGCGTTTGTCTCTTGGACTTTGTGTTATTTTCTGTGCCTCTTTTCCACATTGTTGACTCTCAGCAGAATGTATTTTCCTTCTTGTTCTTTTTATTTTGATGTAGCTTTATTATCATCTTCAATTTTCCCCCTCAGTTTTGCCAAATCACTTTTCATCTCCTGCTGTTATATTTATTATTTGAGCTATTTCTTCTAATAGTCCATATTTCTTTACTTTTTTTGAGATTATAAAGGTGCTCACCAGAACTTTTCTTCAATTTCTTGGGAATTATGCATCTGAAGTCCATCTTTCATTCCCTTTGCATGTTATATTAATTTCCCCCATATTTTAGAATATCCATGTATATAGGCCTGTTGAACTCTTTCTACTTCTTTCTTTTCTGCAGGTAGGTTATGATTGCCTGATTTAGCAAATAAAAATTAAAAACACCCAATTAAAATTTAATTAAAAAAAACATAACCAGTATATTGTAATATAAGTGTGTGCCATATGATGTTTGGGCCATACTTAACTTGAATATTATTTTAGTATAATTCTAAAGGGTACTTTCCCCATATTTCTACTTGTATCCCCTGCTTTGGAAGCATATTTCCCCACAAAGAGCACAGAAACAATATGAGAGATCAACATGGATCAAAGTGGAGCCTCTGAGCTCACAAGTCTTTCATTTTATTTCTTAGTACTTACTCCTCCTTTTTTATAAGAGTTTGCTGCCGAACTCATTGGTGTTCTTCCTTTACCTCTGGTCTCACTTCTTTTGATTTAGACTTTGCGACAGAAAATAAATATAGTGGAGTTGTGGAATTCTTTCATTAACCTGGCTCCCATGATATTTTGTGACTTGGAATTGGACTCTGGTTTCCTCGTACCCCACCCGTATCCACAGTCTTCACTAGTCCAAGTTCAGAGGACTCAATTCAGTCTCTCAAGATCTGTAACTTCTAGGATCTTTTCATACTGCTCAAGAGCAGAAGAGAGTTTTGGCTTTAGGCATCCTTTTTAATTTAAGTACACAATTTACTGAATTTTGGCAGATATTGTTTAGCAACTGTGGGTTGGGATTTTGCTATTTCCTAGGTTCATGTGGGTGGATATCTTTTCATTTATTCTGTTTAAGGATTTTCAGGGAGAGGGAGATGTAGAGTAGAGATCCTTTTAGTATACCATTGTCTGTCAGAACTTTGTGGGGTGATTCTTGCTATCTTGAATCATCATCATTATCATCATCAAATATTTGTTGAACATTTACCATATGACAATCATAAAATTAAGTATTTTATGTGGGTTTATAAAAAGCTACCCTATTATTATGCCCATCAATTTACAAGTAGAGATTTTTAAAAAGCCTGGAGAGTTTAGCTGACTTCCTCAAAATTGCACAACTATTCAATGACACAGACACAGGATTTGAATCTGGTTCCAGGATTTTTCATTATATCTACACAGCTCTATCTCCAATATCAAATAAGGGCTTTTACTAAAAGAGGAAAACTTTTTGGGTTCCAAAATTATGAATTTTCTGGCATTCAGTTGGTTAAAATACATGTATAATAAGAATGAAGATATGGGCACTATAATCAGATAACCTGGTGGTTATAGATTTGGTTAAGTGGTTGGTAGAAACACAGTCTGGATGGGGCCATGAGGAGGAACCACTGTACTTGACTGCCTTATATGGGTGTCCCATTCTTTACTCTAAGGTAAAGGCCTTCTGGGGTCTATTTTCTGTGTTCTCATTGATCGAATAATTATAATGAGCTGTGGAATGCCAGGAGCTCTGGCTTTGTGGAGACCCAGCTGAGGGATCCCGAAGGGACTGAAAGTTCATCCTGAAAATTCAATATTTATGTAGCAGCCTTGTGGAATTGACTCAAACACTGTATGAACTGTGTCTTACTACTATGCAATAGTAATGAATATTAGTGATCTTTGCACAACACACAGGACCTACTGGAATAAAGACAAGTTAGGAAAAAAATCAGATTGTCTGTGACCTACTTTGTCTGTAAGGCACTGGAGAAAGGTCAAACACTCTATCCTGTTCCAATTTTGCACTCATCCTTTCTGCAAACCCTTTCAAAAGAGATTAGTTTCTTATAACTTTATTACTGCAATAAAATGTACAGCCAGAATTCTGGGATGAAAGAGCTGCTGCTATGGCTGCTATAATAGAAGAAGCCGTAACTTAAGTGTAGGCTTGAAAAATTGCAATAAAGGCAATCTTTTATATAGAGAGAATACCTTCTAATTTCTCACAGCAGAATATGCACCACGAGGTATTTAACATCATGGATGCTGACTTCTTTGAAGAGTGACCCCTGCAAGATTTTTGCATAAAAGCTATTCTGTGAATATTTTTGTAACATAAAGCAGGGCATCATTAATTATGGTTCATGTTTCTTTGATGACATACTAGTCTTTAACCAGTTAATACTAGGTAAATACAATGCTTCTGGGATGAGCATTATTTTTGAAATTTTCCTTCTTAAAAAAAGACATCAAACCATTTTTAACCCTGTCTTTCCATTTTGCTTCTCTTGTGTATCTGTTTTATTCATTTCCCTTCCCTAAGAGCTGGTGTGATAGAAAAGGTTGATCCATGTTTTTGTCATTTCTTTTCACAGATCATAAACTGTATTTTTGTCATGATAAGCAGTGCAGATGTAGGCAATGGATTTGCTTCAGGGAAGGATAGTCACAGTCAGGGTCACGCTTCTGAATTTTCATCGGAGGCCAGGGCAATTTTTGTGATGTGATCCATTGACATTGTCTGATAGACATTGTCTTTGCAAGCTAGAGAAACTTGACTCACACATTCTTTTAAATGATTTTATTTATTTATTTTTAGAGAGAGGGGAAGGGAGGGAGAAAGAGCAAGAGGGGGAGAAACATTAGTGTGTGGCTGCCTCACATGTGCCCCCTACTGGGGACCTGGCTCACAAGCCAGGCAAGTGCTCTGACTGGGAATCGAACTGGCAACCCTTTGGTTTGCAGGCTGGTACTCAATCCACTGAGCCACACCAGCAAGGGCTTGACTCACACATTTTTATATGCTTTAGTTGTCTCAAAAAGTTTCTGTGAAATAAATGGCAGAAGAGATTTTGCACAAGATGGGAGACAGTGTATTAATTGATATGAAATGAATGATGAGGCTAAGCAAAATTATATACTTTTTACATTTTAATATAATATCTAACATAATAATATTTGTGCTGATGCAAATTGAGAGAATGCATAGATTCAAGTCCTCTAGTCCTCTAGTACACTGTTCAGTCATTTTATGGCAGTAACACCAAAATTATACTTGTATGTTGCTGAGAATTTATGAGAGATTTTTTACCTCATTATTTCTACCATCGCTTTCCTCCTAAGTAATATCTCTCACCTGAATTAGCTTTTATTCAGCTCATCTAGTGCTTTCATGGACATTACCTAATTGGCTCTTCACAGTGATTTTAACACATGGGAATGGCAGGTATGGCTAATTTCATCTTACTAATGTAGCAACAGAATCTCAGAGACTTTAAGTCACCTCAAAAGTGAATAGAAACCAGAGGCTCAGAGCTTCTGGATTGTACACCAGAATAGATGAAAAGCAGATGGTAGGCTGGCTGAGAGAATCTCAGGACCAAGTGTGCTCTCATTGTGATGGTCACCATGGGCAGAGTGAATGGGTCTTTAGCTCCCACCACTACTGCCTTATGTAAGCTGAGGTGTAACAGAGACTTCTATATTATGTAAAAGACATACACCATCCATTCAGACTGAAGAGATGTCTGATATGATGAGAATTCAGAAAAGCATTCCATCAGAGGCTATTTGAAACAATACAGTGTAATCCCAGGACAAATTATTTTGCATCTCAATTTGTTCTTTTGGCTAGGGTGAAAACTGACCACTGGACCTACTCCTACATATCGTTGTGTCAGGAGCCGAGGTGCTCTCTTCATCCAGTCTGGGGTGCCTTGATCCCTGTGGGTAGAATTCACCCATGTTGCTAGCCCCAGATTGGATGATTTATACCAGAATTTTAATCAGGAATTGAACTCCCCACTGGAAGTTTTGCAAACCACATGAACCAGTTAACTGTCCTCCCACATATTATTCCTTGTAATTTTGTGCTTTTGCCAAAGTCACTCTCCTGCCAGAGATTCTTTATTCATTCTGTTGTTTTCTCTCCAGCTTTACTGAGATGTAATTGACATTTGTGTAAGTTTTAGTGTGATTATTTGATAAATGTATGTATTGTGAAATAATTGCCACAATATAGTTAGTTAACAAATGCATCACCTTAGGTACTTATCATTTTATTTTTAGCTTGGGTGTTGAGAACATTTAAGATTTCCTCTCTGCTATCCAGATAGTCTTCTATGTTGGTGCTCCATTTGAAGTCCCATCTTTTGTTGGAAATCTTCTCAGTCAAAATTTAGCACCTAACCCTGGCTAGTGTGGCTCAGGGGATTGAGTGCTGGCCTGTGAACCAAAGGGTCACCGATTCAATTCCCAGTCAGGGCACATGCCTGGGTTGTGGGCCAGGGCCCCAGTGGGGGGCATGCAAGAGGCAATTACACATTGCTGTTTGTCTCTCTTTCTTCTTCCCTTCCCCCTCTCTAAAAATAAATAAATAAAATCTTAGAAAAATTAGCACTTAAATAGTCTCTCATTTATCTTGATCCCATTCACATTTTATGGAGGCATCATAGTTTAATGTTTGATTTTGTCATTCTCTTGTGTCATATTTGATTTACCATTCTCTCAGTGTATTGTGCTTTGTCTTTCCAACCAAATGGGAAGATTCTAGAAGACAGGCATTTGAACTTTGAAGATCTCATGAGGCATCAAATGGAAACTCAAGCTGGGTAATTTTAGAAGAGTTTAGTGAAGGACTTTTTACAAATGTGTGAATATAGAAAGAGATCATGAAGCAGTAATCCTATAACATTACCTCCCCTAGACCTGATGTGGCAAGTCGGTGTATAGGCTTCTGAAGCCTAGAGGCAGAGAGAACAGTGTGGAGAGGGCCACCTGATGAGAGCTGTGGCCCAGCCAGCCTCTAGTGAGGCCACAGGAAATAAATGCTCATCTCACTCCCCTCTTACCATTTCATTTCCTGCTGATGTTCTTTATTGGTCAAACCCACCAAGAACCCAGAGGGCAAGTGAGCCCAGTGATGTGATTCAGGCTCATCACCTTTCCAGGGCGCAGGGAAGAATGCACGATGGTGAAGAGTGGATTTGAAAGGGCAATAACCGGTGGTAAAGAGTGATAACCAGCAGGAGCATCGTGCCATTTATTACTCTTGTTTGGCATCTCTCATGTTTCTAATACACTGTAGAGCTGACTGACAATTTCTAGAATCACAATGGCGGAGCCATAAACACCAGACATTGCACATAATTCCTATAGTCACTTACCAAAGAGAATCATCACGGGTTTTTCCATACATAACTCACTGAACAGTACTTTGATTATTCGTCAAAATTTTTTGGCTACAGCTAGCCAAATATAGAACCATCATTAGAAGCATCATCAAGAGTAGAAGGAACAAAAACTTCTGAGTATTCTTATCATGATATATGGGTGGCACGTGGCAAATCTGACTAGGATGATTCACTATTTATTTCATCTAAAACCAGTGTCATAGCTTCCTGAATTTCAGTTATTCCTCTGGAAAGACACGCATTAGTTGGAAATTCTGCTCATCTCCAGAAAAAATGGTTTTTTAAAAAAGATTTTATTTATCGACTTTTAGAGAGATGGGATAGGAGGGAAAAAGAGAGGGAGAGAAACATCAATGTGTGGTTGCCTCTCACATGACCCCAGTTGGGGACCTGGCCCACAACCCAGACACATGGCCTGACTGGGAATCAAACCAGCAACCTTTTGGTTGGCAGGCTGGTGCTCAAAACACTGAGTCACACCAGCCAGGGCCAGAAAAATGTTTTAATTTTATTTTCATATTTCCAGTTATTTAAATTTTAATTAATGCTACTCATCCCCCACATAAAAGACTCCCAGCACTGTAGCTCTTTGCTTACTTTTGACAAAATGTATCAGGGCAGATCTCAACATCTCAGCAAAACCAAGAAAACATTTTCAGTTAAGGTTCCAATGGAATCGACTGAAATTAAAGTCTGTTGATATATATAATGGTAAAAAAAACAGTTTTCATCTGGTAAAAAAACTTGGGATGAAAGATATTAAAACACTGTGGATCAGTGTCAGAAAGGCATCTGAACAAATGCTGTTGAACATCAAAGTCACTTCAGGTGTCAAGTGCTTTGAGAGAATATAAAGAAAGCCTGATGAATTTCATCCTGGGGTTAAGTAAGAAAAACTCTGCTAGGGATAAGGAAGGAAGAAAAGAATTTGTGTGGTACTAAAATATACGCTTGAACCACAAGATGGGAAAGCGAATTAAAAAATCTCAAGGTTGCAAAAGCTAAAGATGCTTCTAAATTCAAGGTTAAGTAATGCACTGTAAATTTTCTTTATTTGCCCATAGGCACATAAATGTTATTTATGCTTTTGATCATTTTAATGTAGTATATGAAGTTGATGTTTCTTGGAGGGGAGTTGTCAAACATGAGAGAATTATACCAAGATAGCAGAAGGAGAACTGATAGAAATGATAATTGACAAGTTACACAGATTTAAATATTTATTGATTTCATTTCAACAAATAATGATAATTTTGCTATTATTTACAGTTATATTTGCTATTATTTACAGCTATTATTTTTGGGTACATGCATTAGGAGAAGGAGGGGGCCCGGTTTTTTTCTTAAGAGCTTGCCCTGCCATTTTTTGGTTTAATCAAGCAAGTTCTGTCCTCCATCAACTTCATGTGACTTGGTTTCAGGTCTCTTTCTTTGAAGGACCTAGGGTGTCCCATAGAAAGTAAACACGTAAATGAAACTTGTTAAATTCCAAATGTCTACCTCATCTCTGAGTGAAAGGGAGCTCACCTGTCAACTTTGAGGCCATTCAAACTCTATTCCTGCACCAAATATTCATGAAGCGTTTACTATGTTATCAGTTTATGGGCACTGGAGACATAGGGCTGAACACTACAGAAGAGTCCCTACTCCCGTGTATCAGACATGTGAGTGTCAGGAACTAGGCATTAAATAAATAGATGAATGAGGTATTTTCAGTGTAATGAGAGAAAATGTGTACTTTCTAATATTTAAGTGTAATAAAGAAAACAGTAAGATAATGTGATAGAGAGTAACTGTGTGTGAGAGCTATTTTAAATGGTCGTGGTCTTGGAGGGCCTTTCTGTAGGGGAATTTCAGTTGAGACCTGAGTGACAAGAAAGAGGCTGATACGAATAGATGAGAAGACAGAATGTGGCTGAATTGAAAAGCAAGCACAAATGCCCTGAAGCGGGAACATACTTTATATTCAAGGCAAGCAAGGAGTGGTTGACTGTGTTTACAGAAAAGCCTAAAATGGTATTAGACTTGATACTGAAAAAATTATATTGGTCTAAACTTATATTATTAAATGGTTCCCAAAGTGCTAGGCCTTTTGAAATGGGTTGTAGCTTAAATATATTTCAAATGGTTAGGGAGAAAAACTAAGTTTCACAAATGGGATAAGAATTTTAGTAACAAATCAACTTATGTTTATTGAGCACCTACTAGGTGCTATGTACTTTGTGAGCAAGCTCTATGAGAAAAATACAAAGTAACATAAGATACAACTTTTATCCTCAAGATTAGCAGGTTTCAGATAAAAATTATGAAACACCATGCCCTGGCTGGTGTGGCTCAGTGGATTGAGTGCCAGCCTGCGAACTAAAGGGTCGCTGGTTTGAATTCCAGTCAGGGCACATGCCTGGGTTTCTGGCTGGGTCTCCAGTAGGGAGTGCTCAAGAGGCAACCGCGCATTGATATTTCCCTCCCTCTCTTTCTCCCTCCCTTCCCCTTTGTCTACAAATAGAATAAAATCTTTAAAAAGTGATTAAACATCAAACATGGGTACAAACAAATCATGAAGTGGTAAAGCAGAAACAAAAGTTGCTTACAGATCACAGTGCTCACAATGGCTTCTTGAGGGAAATGGGATTTGAACTGGGAGGAAGTAAGAGTTAAGTGACTAGAGACTGGCGGGGGTTGGGGTAAAGAGCAGGAGTGGTGGGGATTGGCAGTTTATCAAGTACTTCTTATTACCTTCCTTTCTTCATACCATGAAGTTGAACAAAATTTTCAAAAACTGATTTTACTTTTGGCGTGGTCAAAATACATATCTAAAGCATGAAATAGGGTGAGGCTTTTTTTCTTACAGGAATTCTATGTTGTTTAATAGCATAGGCTTTCTATCCTTCTAGATGGCAGCTTACCACATGAATAAAACTCTATTTTGATGATGCTTAACAATTGCAAACAAATGTAACTTAATTCGGTACTGACAAATAAGGGGGGTATGATGTAATAAATGCCCATTGTTTTTTTAAAGGTTTTTAAAAATGTTTTCTCTTTAAAGATTTATTTATTTATTTTTAGAGAGAGGGGAAGGGAAAGAGAAAGAGAGGGAGAGAAACATCAATGTGTGCTTGCCTCTTGCACGACCCCCACTGGGGATGGCCCACAACCCAGGCATGTGCCTTGACTGGGAATCAAACCAGCGACCCTTTGGTTCTCAAGCTGGTGCTCAATCCCCTGAGCCACATCAGCCAGTAAATGTCCATTGTTGAAATCTATCTCATTTCTTCTACGGTGAAGTAGATGACTTTGGTTGCCAGTGGGCCCCGTGTATCAAAGCTACACTTTCCAATGTTTTCTAAATAGTATTCCTTGAAGGTAAATCAAGGTTGTTGATGTATCCAAAGTTGCTAGATGCCTCTCAGTGGGACCTGCCTGACACTGAAAAGAGACTGAAAGCAAAGAAAGAAACACAGCTCAGTTCAGTGAGCAGTTGTTAAATCAATAGTATAAATGGACTCAGCACTTTATTGACTTTCATGGGTCATTGTGTCAGGTCCACACTGTTTGTTGAGGGTCAGTTCAGTAACTTGTTCTTCCCTTTTCTCATCTGTTTTCCATTGGAGCCACAGTTGCTACAGACTGAGATGTTACTTTGTATGTGTGCATGTGTGTACATGTGCGTCTATTTTCTTGAGGTCTTAGAATGGTTCTTAAAACTGGCTAGTCATAGAAGGTGGTGTTTCCTGAGTGTCTTACCACTGGTCTGGCTTTATACCAGATGCCTTCACATTTAATGTTTATAAGTCTCACAAGAGATATTATTTTTCCCCTTTATGCATGATATACCTTGGCCTTACACATGTTCAAATAATGTGCCCAAAGTCTCACAGTAAACCTTAGAGCCACGTGTTAGGCATAGAAAATTATTTTAATGAAATCTAAATGAATGAAGTTTTCACATGAATAGAAACTGGCTAATTATTACAATTACTTGAGGTCTTATATGACATACAGATGCTTGGGACTCACTCCAAATCATGTGGAGAAGGATCTCTATGTGCTGGGGCCCAGGCACCAGTATGTTTTTTAAAAACTTCCCCAGTACTTTTCAAGTTCAGTGAGTTTTGAGATCCACCGACCTCCCAGGAGAGGACGGATGCCTTCATTTGTATGCATGCATTTCTGTCCGATGCTTCAAATGAAGTCATTAACCGAAATGCATTTTTAGAGTTTGGGTCATTGAGTTTAAAATAAAATGAAATACATTTCTGGGTGATAGAACAGTAAGGACATGAGAACTAGGGTGATGTATATACACAGGATGTAGCTACCGACTGATGCAGCACAGATACCGACCCAGAGAAGGTAAGTGCCCACATCACAGCTGCGGAAACACACATAAGGAGCCGTGACTTCACAACGTCCTTATACCACATGTAAGGGGGTCACTGGCATTCAGCTCCTTGTCCCATGATCAAGAGGAGAACCATGTGTGGCCACCCGGCTAATCATACTGCACTATCCTGACACACAAGGGTGCTGAGAAGTTCATATTCCTTTGTGGAATAGAGTAAGAGCAAAAAAAAAAAAGAAATGCAAAAAGTCTTTTTGCCTGTAAAAGGCCATGCAATGGTGAGGATTCATTCATGTTCCTCCTCAGGGAAGTGCAGTGACTCTGTAGGTTGAACTCCTGTTTAGACTGATATAAGAATAAGAGGTAAAATGGTTGCAGATCATATACAATTTGGACTTAGATATCAGATTTACACTGCGTGATCTGGGGAAAGGCTCTTGACTTGTCTGAACCTCTTTTTCTCTAAAATGTGGACAATGAGAAAGCTGGTATAAGAATTAAAGGTACTTTGCTCATAAATTCATTTAATGAGCATTTATTGAGTAAATAGTGAGTTGGCCAAAAAATCCATATGGTTTTTTAAAATAGACATTTTTCACGTTCACCAATAACTATTGATTTGGATATTTTCAGTATGTTGGCTATCTCCTGCTTAGTATAATGTTGATTGTTTTCATTAATGTCACCTTCAACCTGTCTATCCACCTTCAACCTGTCTTTCTCCCTGGCATTGTCCAGGGAGAAATCTCCAGCATGAAACTTCACAAAACACTTTTGACACATTTGATCAGTCACAGCACCTTCTCCATACAGTGCACAAATCTTTTTTTTTACATTTCAGTTGTGTTTTTTACCTTGAAATAATAAAGTATAATATGCTGGAAACGTTGTATATTTTCTTCTATCTTCAACATTCAAATTACTACACAAAAATTCACCAATTTTGATAAGTTTTTTTAAAGCACGCCAGTATGACAGCTGTCACAATACAGTCTAACAAAATTATTTCAAATGAAGTTAAAGACAGTTAAACACTACTAGAACCATTGCACAGAAAAATAAAAATGAATATTCTGGCCAACCCAATACCATGGGTTGGGTACTATTCTAGGTAGTAGGGATAAAGCAAAGAGCAAAACAAAAGTCTCCAGCATTTGTGGAGTATGCAGGAGTGTAGTGTAACAAAGACAATGAATAGGTAAATGAGCAAAGATATGGTATGCCAGGTGGGTAATAGGGGCATTGGAAAAAAAAAGAAGCAGAGTAAATAAGACATGGGTTCCTGAGGGAATATGGAGATATTGAAATTTAATATAAGGAAAGCCTCATCAATTAGATAATATTGGAGAAGAATCCTGAATGAATTAGGGCAACTGAGCCAGGTAGGTATCTGTGGCAAGTTTACTGAAGGCAGAAGATATAGCAAGTGCAAAGGCCCTGGGGTGCTATCATGTGTGGAATGCTCAAGAAATTCAAGGAGGCCAGTATGGCTGGAACGGAGTGAGACAGAGGGAGACTGGTAGATAAAGTCAGGGTTAGTAATGAGGTAGCCCTTTTCTGGCTTTAATGTGCATGCAAATCCCCTGGGGATGTTACTGAAGTGTGGATTAGGATTCAGTGGCTCTGGAGTGGAGTCTGAGGCTCTGCATTTCTAACCTCCTTCAGGTAAGCAGACCACACTCTGAGCAGAAGGTACAGGGCCATGTAAGTGTTTGTAAATAAAGATGTCACCCTGAGTGGGATGGGAAGCCATGGGGAGGTATAGAGCAGAATGACATTTTGAAGCGATCACTCTGGCCGCTGCCATAATGAGGTGTGGGCAAGAGCTCGGGCTGGTTTTGTAAACAGAATGTTCTGGGTTTCAGTCCCAGAGATACCACTCACTCAACTGTGTATCTTTGGCAAGTTGCTTAAACTTCTTTTTCTCCCCATTTGTTATTCTGAAAAATGTTAAACCTAGAGAAAAGGTGAAAGAAAAGTACCATTAGCACATATATCCTTCACCTGGATTGATCAGCTGTTACTATTTTCACTATATTTGCCTTTCCTTATACTCTAAGTACATATTATTATCGTCAACTGTTTAAGAGTGAGGTTTTAACATAATGACCCTACATCCCTATTTCATCATGGACCATCCAACAATAAGAGTCATCTCCGACATAGTCAATTATCAAGTTCAGAACATTTGATATTGATACAATTATCTAATATAACTCTTCATTTAAATATAACCAATTTCCTCCAAAAATGTTCTTTATAACCACTGTCTTCTTCTGGTGCAGAATCCAATCCAGGATATTATATTGGATGTTATACTGCTTTAAATATCATGCCTCATTAGTCTCTTGACCTAGAACTGAGTCTCTTGACCTTGGCCTTTTTATTTGTTTGTTTTCATGCATTGTTATTTTTGAAAAGTCTGGGCCAATTGTTTTATAGAATGTCACCCATTTTGTTTTACAGTTTTTAATGATTTGATTCAGGGCATGTGTTATTGGCAAAACACTACATAAGTGATGTTGTGTCCTGCTCAGTGTGTGCACCTGGAGTCAGTTTGCTTCATTCTGGTGGTGGTAACACAGCTCTCTCGGCTAAGGTGTTATACAGCCAATTTCTCCACTGTAAAGGTACCCATTTTACTTTGGATTTAGTTAGCAAGCTATCTACCAAGAAATACTATATAAGTATCCTTTTCCCTAGCAAACTTTCACCAGATGATTTTCTACCCATTCATAATTCTCATCTGAGTAAATATTTCTATAGACTCAGTCATATAGATGGTTGAAAAAGGGCGATTTTCTAACTGTTGTTACTTTTATATTATTTGGCACTCTACTATAAAGAAGAGCTTTCTCTGTACCCTCTCTATGTTTGTGTTAATGCATACATGTATGTATCTATCTACCTTTTATTTGTCATGATATGAATTTATGATTTGTTAATTAAAAAATTCAGCTGTGTTACAAACCATTACTATCATTATTTTGATGGTCAAGTTGTCCCAGTTTTGCCAGTAAAAGCCTATTTAATCTGCTTCCCATGTTTTTATTTCTTTTTTGAGTACTTCCTTATCCCCTCCTCCAAATATTCAAGGTTCACCTCGTGTTTAACTTTCCTCAGCCCTGGATTGGCCATTTCTCCCATGATCCCTGGTTCCTTGTAGTGAGAAATTATACCTGTTTAAGTACCATTATTTTAAAAATTTATAAAATGGGATAGCAATATACCAATACTTGCAGAATTGTTTTGAAGATTAAATGAGAAAAGCTGCATAAAAGACTTCACATGATATCTGGCACATAGTATGTGCTCAATAAATTAATTTTGCTTTAACTATTTCCAAGGCAGTATAAAAGTTGAAAACATGGCTGGATATTTCAGGGCAAAAAATGAGAAGTACAGTAGATGAATTTAGAAAATGTGAATTATGATGTCCTCTGAAGGAAAGCAAAAAGTTAAGATTTTTATAATAGGTCCATAAATATCTGCTTTGCCTCTTGATGCATAGATGGGAAGCAGTTTGCCATCACATGTGGCATTTTAGCATAAATAGTTACTGATCTTGTGCTTAAGTCCTTATGCAAATATCATAGAAAATAAGTCATACTCTCAAGTAAATGAATTCTTAGTTTTGATGATGTGGGAAGAGATTTTACATAAGACTGTAAATCCTAAAGCATTTTATTTCAAATTGTGTGCAAAAATTCTTTTAAGAAGGGGGATTCACATGGAGAGAGATTGGTCCCATTTCAGAGCCAGTTACAGAACCAAGTAGCATGAGAATGTAATACTAGAGACTTGCTGTAAAGAGGAGTTTGCATTGCTTCACCATTTCTAATTTTCCTGACCATGATCTTTGCTTGGAGGGTGGCTCTTCATGTGTGTTAATCTTTTCTTAAAAATTACCTTTACTTTTTCTTCATTATTCAAATAATAGATGTTCCTTGGAGACACACTGGAATATACAAATAAGCAAAAAGAAAAAAATTATCTTCATTCCACTACCAAAAGTTAGCTGGAATTAACATTTAGCTGCTATGTTATATTTTTGTATAATATGCACTTTAAATACAGTATTTATGTATTTGTTTTTTGACAGAGGGGAAAAGAGGCAGAAAGAAAGGGAGAGAAATATCAATGTGTGGTTGCCTCTTATGTGCCCCCCACTGGGGACCCAGTCTGCAACTCAGGCACGTGCCCTGACTGAGAATAGAACTAGCAACTCTTTGGTTTGCAGGCCCGCACTCAATCCCCTGAGCCAGACCAGCCAGGGCATATTTTGTATAATATGTACTTTCATGTGTATATTATTTACATAGGTGTATTGTGCTGCAATATTGCATGTACCTGCCTGTTCTTTTAATAACATTAAAATATCATTTCATGTCAATGAATGTTTTATACCTTTGTTGTCATGAATACAAAGTAGTTATATGGTTGTATAAAAATTTATTTAACCAACACCCCATTGCTAAGCATTGTTTTTAATAGTTCCCTATTAAATACATCCTTTTGCAGTTTAATTAATTATAAATCCCTTTTGTCTCTTCCATTAGATACAGAGCAGGGGTGTCAAACTCATTTTCACCAGGGGCCACATCAGCCTCATGGTTGTCTTCAAAGGGCTGAAACAATTTTAGGGCTGTATAAATGTAACTGCTCCTTAGCTGTTAAGGAGTTGAAAATATATTCGACCCTTTGAAGGCAGCTGCGAGGCTGATGTGGTCCCTGGTGAAAATGAGTTTGACACCCTGATACAGAGCTACTTGAAATCCTGAAACATAGCTTGCTTATCTAAGTACCCCTAATGCACAGTAGTGTGTCTGGACACTTGACACTGAATAAGTATTTCTTAAAGGCATGCATACCCTTATAAGTATCTCAAGCTCATTCTAATCTTTAGAATTTTGTGTTTGTGGTCAGGTACTTGGTAAGATAGAATCTAAAAATAATTCTAGCAAAAGAAACTGGAAACTGCTTCTCCAAGGTGAACAAGAGCATGTCCTGGGAATTGAGATTCTCCAAATCTCTTGTAACTCCCTAAGTAGTGACATTTTAGATATACAAATGGAAGGTCGAGAGGCACCTATAATTTCTGTATGAACTAATCAAGGTTGCGTCTCATGATGCTCCTTGGTACACTGAAGGGAAGGTGAGGGCATTTGCATGAGGGCCAGGAAGCACGGTGAGCATAAACGCATTGACATCTCCCCACATACTGGTGAAATTGAAAGAAAGGTACTAGACCTTTTGATTGATTTTGATGGTGGTGACTTGGGTCTCCTAGAAGAAAAAGGTTTCAAAGGGAAGCTCACACCAAGAACAGAGGGAGGAGTATTCCTTTTTCACTAGGGCTCTACAAGGTATTGGCAGAGGCCTGGTTCTCACACAACTCGTAGTAGAGGCTCTGAGGACCTCTGAACCAGCTGTTTTGACCCAACAGTTTTGAGGATGAAAGGAAAGCATGCAAGTAGACACTTTTTAGGTTATAACCCTGAGAGTTCCAGGGATGTGGTGCTCTTGAGTCCTGTACAAATGTGTAAACTTATACAGCTCTCATTGTAGTAGTGAAGAAAGAGAGCCAACTCTGTGGGGTGAATTTTCTCAGCAACGTCATATAATAGTGGTGACGGCAAAGAAGTGGAAACTTGTTCCTTCTGCTGGGCTGTGAGAGTTTTTGGTCTCCTTTAGCCTAATTTGGACTGAGTCAGAGGCCACAGTTATTGTACAAATGAGTGGAATGGTGCTGGTTTTTATTTTATTTTATTTCATTTATCCTTAACCAAGGACATTTGTTCATTATTTTAGAAAGAAAGGAAGGGAAAGAGGAAGAGAAAGAGAGAGAGAGAGAGAAACATCTCTACAAGAGAGAATCATTGATCAGTTGCTTCCTGTATGTTCCCAGACCAGGCATTGTACACGCATGGACCAGGGATTGAACCTGCAACTCAGGTATGTACTGTGGCTGGGAATCAAACCCATGACCCCTTGACTACTAGACAATGCTCCAACCAATTGAGCCACACTGGCCAAGAGAAGATGGTGCTGGTTTTTAATAGGAGACACCAGAATCCCTGTTGGCATGGGCTAGTGGAATAGTGGATAATTAGGAAAATAAAAGAAACGTGAAACATATTCAAAGCTGGCAAAGCATGTTGTCTAAAAAGGAGTACCCTATTATTGGTTTACCTTTACCTATTAAAGCTATAATTTGTCTCCAAGTATATCAATCAGCTATTGTTATGTAATAAAACTCTGTAGCTGAAAAAAAATTTGTCATGCATCTGCGAGTTGCTTGATCTGAGCTCAGCTGTACTTCACACTGCAAGTCAAGATGAATTTGGCTCCTCTTGGAAAGCTACTGCCAGGTCTGGGGTGCAGGCTGAGGAAGCAGCAGATACCTGGGGTTGCTTTTCTCCCCAGGTTGTCAGAAGCACAATGAGGCGTGCACTACCATGGCAGCACATTTCAGGCCTTTCTTTGCCTACAAGCTATCTCTTAGGCAAAGCAAGTCACAAGTTCAGATGCAGGGAATACACTCAGTGTCTGATGGAGGAACTGCAAAGTCACATGCCAGAGTCCGTAGGTAGGGTTTGGGCGAAGAATGTGGCCAGGAAGTCAGTGGATCACTCCAACGATGACATCAACTTCTCTGAGCTTTTTGTTTTCTATTTCTATTCTCACTGAAATTTCTCTTTTCAGAGCTCATTTAGGGGAACTTTATCTTAGGATTTAGTTGAGTTTGTTTTGGATTGTTTATGTTTCTTACTCTTCTTTTCTCAGCTAAATTGTAAGCAACTCCACATGGAGACCATATCTTATGTGCTTTAGTATTTCCTGCATGCCCTACAAGAGTGGTGAGCAGATAGTACGTACCAGTAAAAACCTAAGTAATGCATCTGTAAAGTCACATAGGAAACATTTCCTGGGGAAAAATAAATCTTACACTTGCTAAAATCTTAATATGAGATTCTCATAAAAGGTAGGCTATAAGCATACAACACCTTCTTAAAGAATTTGGCATAAACTAGACTGCCTACACCTTTTTCAAATAAATACAAATCGGAAAGCAGAAAGAGTTGTGTGTTTCTGGGCTGCCTACTGCTGTAATATTAACCATTTCTGGTATAATGGCAGGCTGTCTCCTCTATAATCAAAGGAAAAAGTACAGATTGACAATTCTTTCAACTATTGAAATGTCTCTTAAAACCAAAATTGGTGGTAACAGGCATTTTGCATGCACTGGTTATTTTGCCCTGATGGATTTGCAAATTTCTTAGAGCATAGAAAATATAAACTGCAGCTTATTTTTAAGTATAAATCTTATGTGAAGCAAACGAAGTCACACTTATTTATTCATCTATTTGTTTGTGCTATTAGAAAACCACTTTGCACTGGATGTGAGGGAGAATACTTATTAGGCTAATAACAGCAGAATCAGAAATGAGGCATGTAGACAATCTGCCTCGAGAAAATAATGTGGAGTTATAGAAGGTTAAGAATCTGTAAAGATCAATGGGAGCCAAGAGCTAAAAATAGATAAGCAGCGCTGAGAAAAAAAGGGAAAAGTAAAAGAAAACATCAAGGAACCACTAACAGTGTTTAGGATGGTTATTTGGGCTCTGTTCCCTATTGAAAATACCTCAAATCTTATTAAGAGATTTTGAGAAATTCCTTTAGCTATATCATTTTTATTATGCACAATATCTAACCTCTTGGGGTATTTTGCTTTCCCTCTTTAACAGGCTCTCTCTCTCTCCCCTCCTCTCTCTCTCTCATACAAGCACATGCCTTGGACTTATGTAATGAAACACATTGTCAATTTATGAGTACAACTAATTCAGTAAAATGTATTAATGTGAGTAGTAAAAATGAAGATGGTTGTAATGGCTAAAGCTCATTCTTAAATACAATGCTTACACTATCCGAACGGAAAATGTTAAGTATTAACATTGAAAACATCCTCATATAATTTGGGAGATAATGCAATATGCTTTCTTTGACAGCAATGTAGATATTTTGATGAGAGTTTTGTTCCTAACTTCCTCTCAATTTTCAGTGGAATATCAGGAAAGATTTTACTCCTCGTGGAGGCATGTATTCAGTGCAAAGCTGGAAGACCATGGCATGAGGCCAGGCAGCTTTATTTGTCCAAAGAAATCATCATGTCTGTGCCTTCCTTGTCCCTCAGATCCCCAAGGAATCTCAGAATTCATTTTCTGCATTCTAGAAAACTAGGTAAAATTTACAAAGAGCTATCCTTTTTTTCTCTAGGCCTCTAGTATTCCTAAAATTCTTCTTGGCCCCAGCGTATAACTCAGCCTATTTTGAAAGTTGATAAATAATAAAATATAATATTTTGTCCTCCCATGTATCTATTATAATTTTGGAGTTTTTAAAATATCCTTACCATATCTAAGTTTAACAATTGCAGCCTGACTTCTGGTCTTTGGGAACTTGGCTGAGGACTGGATCCATATGGGCACAGATCCACAGTCTGCTCTGGCTGCCATATCAAAGTACCGCAGACTGGGTGGCTTAGCAATAGAAATGTTCTTCCTTGCAGTTCTGGAGGCTAAAAGTCACAGATCAAGGCATCAATAGGGTTGATTTCCTTTGAGGCCTCGCTCCTTGGTTTGTAGATAGCCATCTTCCCACTGTGTCTTCACTTGGTGTTCCTCCTCTGGGCTTGTCTGTGTTCTAATCTTCTCTGCTTATGAGGACACCAGTCACATTTGCCACATGACCTCATTTTGCCGTAATCACCTCTTCAAAGGCTCTATCTTCGCATGCCGTAATTTTAAGGTATTGGAGATCTGGAGTTCAACATAGGAATTTGGGGGGAACACAGTTCACCCGTAACACACACTTCTCATCAACATGGTACAAGAATCTTTAGGCCACTTTATCTGTAGAGAAGAACTTCTGCTTTAAGTTATATTTGTCTGAATCACACCAATGCAGATATTTGTGGTTCATCCTATGTTTGGCTAGCCAGATGGGCCTTGGGGGTTTAAAAAAAGGGTTTTAGATATTGTAACACTTTCACTAGGTAATTGAGTCCTATTGGACAGGCTGCCTGGCAAATCTATGTTCACATTGAATAAAGGCCCAATATGTTCTTTTTTCCACCTTTTACTCCCCACCTTACCCCAATCAAGTGACATGAAGTTTTCTGGGAGAAAAGATTATAAGTAGAAGAATCAAGAAGAAATGGCAAATTTTATTCCTAAAACTCTTCCAGGCTTTCATCAAAATCATTCATATATATATTCTGAAGATCTATTGTCACAGTGAGAATGGCACAATATAACACTTTTATCATATAACTTTTCTTCTAGGTGCAACGCTACAATACATGAGATGTTACATGTCCTCCCTCCTTTCCTTTCTTCCTGCTCCCTCCCCCCTCTGTCATTTCCTTGATTCTATAATTTCCTAATCCATATGTACAAGGAGGCAGGGTCAGCTTCAAGTAAACTGATTGCTAATGCAATTCATTTTCCATTCATTTCTCCGTGCTCACTTTGAGTCATCTGATGAGGACACCGAAGTTAATGAGGACATGGAATGAAGAGGAGCAGGGAAGGATGATAAGGAAAGAAGCACAAGACTGAGAAGCATGGGGAAAAGGGATGGGCTAGGATCTCAGTCAGGGCCAGGCTGGAACCCAGAAGCAAGGGAAAGAATGAAATCTTCTCCCTGGGCCTCTCAGTGTGTTAGAATGTGGCAGATCTCATTACCCGATTGGATATTTCTGACCAAAAGATCTCAGTTGAAGCAAAGATGTTATTCTGAAGATAATGTGAGTACAGGAATGACTATATAACTTTGGCACATTCTTTCCTTGCTGTAAAGAAAAATACATTATTTAGTTATAGAAGTAAGACAGTTTCCATAGGTATGAGGGATAATCTACAAACAAGATATTAGAATCTACCAATGTAGAAAGTAGCCAGTATTCATGGGGAAGATACTTCCCCCCACTCCCCCACCCCAGAATGAAAAGGGCCAGCATGCTGTCACAGGGGATAACTGTGCAGTTGTTTGCGGGTCATGTCATTCGGTAAGCTGACCCAATGCTATTAAGAAGGAATTATAGAAAGGGCATTGTTTTTCTACTTGATGGCCAGAAGTAATTTTAATAGATTCCTGAATACTGTCTCTAGGCAAGCCAGGACCATATGGAAATTATCTTTACTTGTTAATAATGTGTTGCTGATGGGAATTGTAAAGAGGATTTATCTTAATCATTTTAGGACTTAGCAAAAGGACTGCTGATAGCTGGGGGCTAAGAGGATTAATTACTTCCAGTGAGTTCAGTTGCAAGCCCTAGTGAAAGTGGGGTCTTTATCTGTCAGGAAACAACATACCTGCTCCAACTGTCCCCATGGCATAGGTGTTAAAGGAGCCTAGGACCCTGGCAAGGTCAGAAATCAAAATCCAGTGACAGGTCAATAAATAGTCTCAAACAGCTCTTACTGTTCTGCATGTTAAACTCACTAAAGCATTTAAAGTGCTGGGTTTGGCTTGGGCAGTTATTTATTCTACAGTCCTGGGCAAATTACTTCACTTTGCTCTACCTCAGTGTCTTTATCTGCAAAAATGGCAATAACAGTAGCAACTATCTACCTACAGTAGCACTTTGAAGGGCAAGTAAAGTGATGTATGTCAGTATTACAGCACTGAGCCTGACACACAGTGAATGCTCAGTAAATTACATTCTTATTAATATTATTATTCTTGTTATTGTCATGCTTAAAATCTGCATCTGCTTCACTATATGTTAGAGAGAGGAACCCAAACTTACAGAATATTGAGAGTAGAATAGGCCTAGGCCTAGATTTTTAATGGTATACATTGTAAAATAATGGGTCTGCAGCTTGGAAAATACAATTGACAACATTTCCTGCATAGAGAATCCATGATGTTCCAATACTCTCCAGTTCCTTTAACTATTTAGACAGCAACTTAAGATACAATTCTCGTGCTTTGTTTTATTTTGCATGTACCTTTGCGACGCAAAAATATTGTTCTTATCTAAATAAGGGTTTGTGGTATTTTCTTTGGTTATTTTTAAAATGTAAAGATTTTATGATCAAATTGAGCCTTTGCTTGTTACTTTTATCCAGTCTAACTATTTCCTAAAATTAAACATCTGTAACCCTTCCAATGAATAAGTAGGGTTTATGGGGTATAATTATAAAGCAACTTTATTTTTGTCTCCCAATCCCTCCTTAAATTTATTCTGTGGGGCTTGTTTTTTTGTTGGCCTTTGATGAAATTTCAGAAAAGTCCCATGATTTTGATGGTAACTTTTAGGTAACAAATCAACATGTAGTCAATAATTAATTTGCCCTGTCCAAATATTAAATTTCATTTGAACATGAAGCTTCTCTCTTCTTGTAGTCAGCTCGCTGTAGGCTGGTTGCCAGTGGGTGGGGATTCTGTATGGTTTGTTTTTTCTTCTTGTAGGTTAATCCCTCCTCCCCCAAAGCAATTGCAGACCACTCTGGGTTAGAAGTAAGGAAGGCAGAAGGGCAAAGAGGACAGAATTCTTGCTTGCCTGCCACTGTTTGGTAATCTAGCATCAATACCCTCTAGATTTCACAGGTGTTAAAAGTTGAGTCTTTTGGGGGCCCTTTATGGGTTCATCGGAGACCCTGTGGTCCTTTGCCTGTCTTCCTATAATTGCTGGGGATCTCTAACATGGACTTATAGTCCCTTTGATAGAGAAAATGCATCTCTACCCTTGGCTGACTGGCTGGTTGGCTGGTCACTAACTCCTTCCTGAGCACTTAGTTACCTGGTGGCACTTTCAGCTTCTTTCTTTTTTTAAAAGATTTTATTTACTTATTTTTAGAGAGAGAGGGGGAGGGAGAGAGCAGAAGAAGAGAGAGAGAAACATCAATGTGTGGTTGCCTCTTGTGTGTCCCTGTGGGAGACCTGGCCTACAACCCAGGCATGCGCCCTGACTGGGAATTGAACAAGCAACCTTTTAGTTCACAGGCCAGGACTCAGTCCACTGAGCCACACCAGTCAGGGCTCAGCTTCTTTCTATTTGCCCCTTCAGTGGACTCTTTTGGACATGACATGTGATGAAGTTCCACTGACTCTCTCATGTGAAGACTACATGTTTCTCCCCAATTATGGGCTGCACATGAACCGCCCCCCCCCCATGAAATGGTCTTTCTTTCACTCCTGTTTGAAGCATCATACTAGCCAGATGCTGCATCTTTACATTAGAGATGAGCCTGACTCTTATCCAGGGTGTGTCTCAACCTGCCTGAGAAATATATGGAGCTTTTTAGGTGATCTTGTTATACTCCTTTCTCTAGGTTTGAGAAAAGTGGTCACAGCAAATCAATTTATTTTTCCAAAATATTTCTTCTCATATTTGATTACTTTTACTCCTTTAATATCCTCAATTTGTGTGTCAGGTTAAGAATAGAACAACAGGTTATTTTTCTTTGGTTCTTAACAAAGGGGTAACATCCTATTATTCAGGAAAATACTATTATTATGTGGGTACATCACAAGACAAGAAGCTTTATTCTAAACTAATTTATGGTTCTGTACTATGTCCCATTCTTTCCTTATTTTCTTTATATTATCTCATAGAACATATGTTATATAATACATATATATATGGATATAGATAAATAAATATATAAACTTATCCTCTTAACTGTTTTTAAATGTATAGTTCAGCTGTGTTAAGCATATTCACATGGTCCCAAAATGTGGAGCACATTTTAAACGTCCCTTTGTAGACTGAAAAAAAAATCTAGCTTTTTCTGTGAGGAACTTTTAAAAAAGCTTTTTGATTATTGGTTGTTCATCATTTAATCAGGCTTCTTCATGTAAGGGGACCTGTATCAGGACAGATGTGGCAAAAACAGGGATAGAATCTCATGCAAACTCAGTTCCGTAGTTGTTATATAACCATGCCCAGCCTCATGGTTGAGGTTGTCATTGGAAGGCGAGGTAGGAACAGAAACAGCTCTTGCAACCTCTGTCTGCTTCCTGAGTCTCCATTCCACAGCTATCCTAGTAATAAAACTTGAATGTTCCTAGTCCGCCTGCTTCCTGTTGAACTGATACTATCTGCTGATTGTTTTCCTCTGCTTCATGTGTCATTTTTTCCTACATCATAATTTTGGTTTTCTCATAGTTTCCAGTTCATAACAATTTCTGTTTACTGTCTTCTGGCTCTGAAAACTGTTCCCAACTCCTGCTCATCCTTCCCCAGTGAAATTCCTCTTTCTCTTGGTATTGGTATTTCCTAATTTAACTTTTCAAGAGGAAATTGGATTGTCTTTGGTTATCTTTTCATACAAGGTGGGGACTGTTGGCCAAATGATCAGCTACCCTTGGGTCAAGATGTGGCCTTGTATGGCTGCTTTTTGAGTGGAGGCTGGCAGGGGTGGGTTCTGAGAAGGAGCCGTGGATATAGCGGATATAGCAGGCAACATGAATTATTTTATGTACTTAATAAAAATCTTCATGTATGTGCTTTGTGTGCCTGGTTTAGGTGTCACTGTGGACACACAGTGCAATGTGGCTTGACATGTGAGATGAGGTTAGCTAGAGGAGCTCTGCAAAGGGTTTCTTCATTGTTACAGACTCCTAGGAAAAGGCAGCATTGTATTTTGCACTAGACATGTCACATATTTACGTGTCAGTTGGAAATGTAAGGAAGGCCCGTCTTGGAACCATGAGCCCTGAACTAACCAACCCTGATGATGCCCTACCCTGGGATTTCTCATTTTGAGAGATGACAGCTTTTCCTGATTATCTAAACATTTTGAGTAAAGTTTATTGTTATCTGCAGGCAAAGACATACTAATTGGCATAAGCACAAAGTGTTGTAAGTACACAATGAGAAAACTCATTTCTGACAATTTACCAAGAGGGTTATTAGACTATAGGATGATGTCAGTCAATATGTTGTAACAATTTTACTTCCCTTTGTACGACACTTAATACCCCTCTTGGAGGACAAATGACATTCAGGGCCTTTTGTTGATGTTTGACCATGAGTTGTGGAACAGCAGCTTATTCAGTCTCAACCCCTGATTGCACATCTATTCAATAGACTGTGATTAAGTAAGGAGTATGCATGAAATGCTTTTTGTCTATACTGAGGTGCAGTAGTTGCCTTGAAGAGACCCCATGTCTCTTTGGTTGAGCTGCCAGCTGAACTAACCATTTCATTTCCTGAAAACTGTTTTTACTTGAAAAAAAGGCTGACAGACAAAATGATGGCTACTGAGACTTGTGGTACTTGGCAGTTTCTCATAAGTGAATGAAGTGAACCTGTTGCTTTAACGAAAATGACTGACAGTACTTGTTGCTTGTGATAAAAGTTGAACTTTAAAGTAAAATTTTGAATTTTGGAAAACTTTTATCCATAAGGTAAAGCTTTCTAATGCCTAAAAGCTCTTTTAATGAGATCAGGGGTGGTAATAACAAATATGTATTTTTAAATATTGTATAATAAAATGTGTCAACATTTGGAACATTTGCATAACTCAGTCAACCATTTTTTTTTTGCAATGAATGATGCATAATGTTACAAAATTTAAATTGGTAAAGTATTTAAATGAATATTTCAAATATTCATTCAAAGTGCAAGATACACTAATGGATTTTTAATGTGAAGTTTATTAAGATGGTTTAAGTTCCACACTGTAACTAACTTTTGAGGAACCACCATTTGCTGAGTTTTAATACAATGTCAAAGAATAATACCCACAATTAACTGAAGAGATTCTTAACATATTTCTCCCTTTTCTAACCACATATCTGGGTGAGGCCAGATTTTCTTCATATGCTTCAACTAAAATAGCAACAGAATGAATGCAGAAGCAGGTATAAGAATCCAGCTATCTTGTATTAAGCGAGGATTTAAAGAGACTGGCAAAAATGTGAAAAAAATTTCACTATTCTTACTAATTTTTTGTTGCAAAAAATTAGAGTTTTTCATAAACACATGTAATTTAGATTAACATGTAATGGATTTATTATTTTTATTTTTCTGGATTTATTTTTTAGAAATGAATTAATGAATAGATACTTCATAATTTCTTTTCAATTTAGAATACAATGCATATAGTAAATATAATATTCATAAACAATAGCTCTCTGGATGTCCTTGAATTTTTTTAAGAGTTTGCAGGATCCTGTAACAAAAAAATTTGTGAAACTATTTTTTTATGTTTACACTGGTGCCAATTTGTTTTATTGTTCGAATACAGTTGTTCCATATTTTCCCCCATTGCTTTCCCCTGCCCAACCTACTCCCCACCCTCAATCAATCCCCAGCCCATTGTCTGTGTCCATTAGATGGTGTAGAGGAAAAGGTTATGAAGTTGTGAATGAGTAGGGGATGGGATCAGAAAACAGATGTGCAGAGCTTTACAGTGATGAAGGTTTAGAGCATTAAGGATAAACCAAGAGACTTGGGCTGGTAACTGATAAACAGAAGTAGAAGGTATGATAGGGTTAATGATTTTTTAAAAGATTTTATTTATTTATTTTTAGAGAGGGGAAGGGAGAAAAAGAAAGTGAGAAAGAGCAATATGTGTGTGTCTCTCAAGTGCCCCCTACTGGGGACCTGGCCCACAACCCAGGAATATGCCCTGACAAGGAACTGAACTAGCGACTCTTTGGTTCTCAGGCCAGCACTCAATCCACTGAGCCACACCAGCCATGACTAAAGCTAATGATCTTGAACTAAAGAATGGTAGAGAGGTTAGGAGGTTATGTAGGAGGAAGGTTGGGGGAAATTTCTTGAAGCATGGGCATTCTGGGCTGCTTTTTGACCCCTGGAGGTCAGTGGAAGGGAAGAATAGATTTGGGGTGATGTATTAATATGTATTACATTGTCATGGCTTTTGATGTTTATCAAAACAACAATAAACAAAAGTAAAGCATTTAGCTTTAAAAGGTCTTCCTCCTGAAATGAACACATTTAATGTTTTTAAATTTGGAGGATGAAGGCTTGATGAAATTTTTGCTCTTCAAGAGGTACATGAGCTTTACTGGGAATCCAAAGAACATATTGGCATGTCTGAATGAATGAATCTCAAATCATTGGGGAGACTCTTGCCCAAGGTGAATGTGCCAGACATGTTTAAGCCGTCAGACTGTGCATAAAAACTGAGTGATGGGAACTCTCAGAATGAAGAGTAGCATTTACCAAAACTGAAAATCCTAAGACTTCTGAATTCAGAGTCCCCAGTATCCAGCCTGAACCTTGATATTACATCAGTTTCATTGTAGACTATCATCCTTGCTCCTTAGATGACAAGTCTTGCCTATTTGGCATTTAAGCTTCAAAACATAGGTTACTCTTTGGAAGAAATCATGTTAATTATTTGCCAATAGAAAGAAGAATGACGGGTTAAAGTAACTACATGCTGTCAAGCTGTCAATAATTATTTAATGTCCCTGTGTAATACAAGAAATGATCCGCGTCAAGCTGCTCTGAGTGAATTAAACAAAGAAAGCAACTACATTTGCAAGTTTCTGGAGTAATCACATTACATATATAATTATAGAGTATAATATAATAATATATATTTGAGATACGGAGGTAGGTAAAACCTCTATCAAAACCAAATCCAAAACAAAAACAAAAGATATATTTGAATCAACTGTGAGCAACAATTTTAATTCTACAGTCAGTTGGGAACCTGAAAGGATATTTATTACCTTCCTGGGATGCCTCCTCTGTTCTAGACTTTATTTCCTTCAACAACTTTTGGAGTATTTTTTGCCTCACATTTCATAGATGAAGAAATCAAGACTCAAGAAAGTTGAGGAAAATTACCCGTGATCAAAAATCTAGAAGGTTGCACAACTGAGAGTCAAGCCTCAGATATCTTGGTCTTTGAAGGCCATTCTTTTTATGATTCCTTGAAAACTCCCTACTCTGATCCTGTAGAAAGCATAGCCATTAGCTGTAGGGGAATATGAGTGGATAGCACAATTGCTGTGACTACTGTTTCTATTTTATTTTTTAAATTTTATTTATTTATTCTTAGAGAGAGAGAGAGGAAAGGAGGGAGAAAGAGAGGGAGAGAAACATTAATTGGTTGCCACTCTCCCACCCTCAAGTGGGAACCTGGCCCACAATCCAGGCATGTGACCTGACTGGGAATCGAACCAGCAACCTTTTGGTTCACAAGCTGATACTGAATCCAGTGAGCTACACCAGCCAGGGCTATTTCTATTTTATGTCATCTACTTTATAAAAAATATCTTCATCTCCATTTTTTATAATTCCTTGAAATAGCTGTGGAGTAAGGAAATATTCTTATGAAAACAAACAGAGGGTTTGAGAAGAAGACCCTATAAATCAGCAATATGGTTGCTATTATTTGTTCCTTTGTCCATTGAGCCAAATCTTTTGCCCAGATATGGTACTGGGTTTGAAGACCTCATTTTTGCTGCCTAAAAATAGATGAAATAATATATATTCTCTATATTTTCTATTTCTGTGAAGCGAGGAGACGCATCACCACTCAACATAGTCATCCACAAGATAGTAACTCTGTAGTGTGGTCTTCAGAGAAAAGAGTCCTCTTTAAGGACTCAGCTCTGTGGAAGAAGGCAAATAAAGCTAACTTTCATGGTTCATTTAATAGTAGTCATGATTATCATTCTTGCAAGTGTTATTCTGAGCATAGGTCAAAAATTCTAGCTACTTATCCAATTTGCTGTCTATACTACAGCAGTCTTCACCTCTGTTCTTAAAATTACCTAATCCACTTTGAACTTACTCTGTTATTTTTGACTCTGTAAAGTGCCCTTAATTAGGCTTTATACTGGGCACTACATACTATAAGTTAGATAACTTCCTTAAATCTTAGTTTTCTTTTTTGAAAACTAGCAATCAAACCACTATCTACCAAAGTTGTCAGAAGTAAAGATGGTAATATTTGTAAAGCCATTAGTCCAATTCCTGACTCAATAAATGCCAGCTATTGTTATTATTCTTATTAATACTCAATCACAGTATAAATGATAAAACAATCCCAGTTTTAAGCTAGCTAAGATTTTATTTTACTAAAGTGTTTATTCATAAAAAATATTATTACCATTTTCCAAAAAAATTTGAAAAGGTTCATCATAAAAGGCATATTAAAAATAAGCCTTAGTAATAGGAAGAAAAATCAAAAGTCTGGCAAAGTGAACTGTCTCAGAAACATAATCAGGCCACCAGCGATTCTCTGCATAGGTATTTGAATCTCCTTTTTCATCAAAGAAATGTTGAGAATGATTGTTTGGGGAAACTTGACAAGTTTCCGAAAATATTCCCCTTTGCTCTGCTACATTCTTTCCTCTATTCTAATTTCCACACTGCTTCCTTCTCCCTTGGTTTCCCTCACTCCAATTTGGTCTAAACCTTTCTGCTTGGCCATCTGAGCATCATTTCATGGTGTCCTCAACCTCCTCACAGAATGTTCCTTCTTTTTGGGAACATTCTTGAGCATGTGGTCTTCTGACCCCACTCGGCCACACAAGAATGGGCCTTGGGCCTGAAACACTTCCTTACCAAGAGACAAAGAGTCCCCACAGCTTGTGATGGGTTTATTACCTTGTGTGGGAACATCTTTTTCTGTTTCAGACTCAATGTGTGCTCCTTTGTTCTGCTTGAGCTTGTGTCATATGGCACCTGGCCAGCCCCACTACTATATCTGTCCCCTGTGGAGAGGGAATGAGACCCTTTGTTCTGTAGCACAAGAAGGGTGCTGGCAGGCCTGGAGGGATCTACTGGCGATAGGAGACTGACATCCATTACTGAAGCCAATTTTGCCATCTCTTCTCTCTGTGAGTAAATATGTGTTCCATTCAGTGTCCAACTGTATTCTTTTCCTGAATGACTCTGATACTAAGATGCAGTGGGCAGAAGAGCTGGGATTTCTATGCCTGATAATAGGCACTTCTGCAAAGGTATTTCTTTTCCTGAACCTCTCCCCAGTGGATGTGTCTTCTCTAACTACCTGCTCACTCAGGGGTGGATTTTGGTATCAGCTTTGTCAATGGAGATTCTGCTCTTCACTGGTGTCCTTTTGCATTCCTTTGTTCCTCTTCTTCTGAAGCTCATGTCTTCTAGCTGCCTTGCTCAGTACTTTTTGTTTTTATTTTATTTTAAAGATTTTTTATTTTTATTTATTTTTAGAGAGTGGGGAAGGAAAGGACAAAGAGAGGGAGAGAAACATCAATGTGTGGTTGCCTCTCACACACTCCTCACAACCGGGAAACCTGGACTGCAGCCAAGACATGTGCCCTGACTGGGAATTGAACTGGTGACCCTTTGGTTCACAGGCCAGCACTCAATCCATTGAGCCATACCAGCCAGGGTGCCCAGTACTTTTCTTGTTGCTATCTTTGGACTCATTGTCCATGCCATTATCCATTCAATATTTGGTACCTGGCTCACAGCATTATTTTCTACCCTGCTGCCATTGTGGTAAAATTAACAATGAGGATGTATACAGCAAACAGATCTTTTCCTATCTTGACCTCCTGTGCTTCACTGAGTTTCACTTCCATCCCACTCAGCCACATATTCTCATGAAAATACCCTGTCACAGCTCAGAATTGTTTCTCCTCTTAAATCTTAAACATCTGCCCATCTCATCTTTTCACCACATCCCACCATCTTTCCAGTCTTCTGCTTTTATTCTCCCATCTTCTTTTTTCTTCGACCTCATTGAGACCTTTGGTCCTGTAACTCTTCTAATTTATTCTTCTTCCCCTTATTATTATAACCTCCTTATCCATACATAGACCATTGCTTTCTCCACTTTCTTGCCAGTATTCTTATTCATCTTGTGCCATTACTTTCCATTGTATTTGTCAAAAAGAAAAAAACAAGTAAACGACCAACAATCCTCTCTGTGTGTCATTGGAACTTTAAATCTGGGCCTTTGTGTAGCCCTAGACATAGTTTCCCTTTCTTAGGGTGGTGCCACTACACATCTGTGCCTTCCATCCTTCACTGGCTGTCAACATGGATTCTTTCCCATTCATTTCAGCATCTGTGTCCAACTCTGCTCTGTTCAGATTTACTACTTCACCATTTCTTCACTCACTTTGTAAACAACTCTGCCTATTATTGTGCATCTTATAAGACAAAATAGAAACCAACTTCTTCAGCTTCTGCAATCACATCTAGTTGTATGAAAACTTCTGGCTTGTTTCAGTGGAAGGTGTACCTTCGTACAGCTAAAACTAAGCCTTTTACCCACACTCTAGAGGACAGTGACTCCTTAGGAATTATATTTTCTAATTTTGTCTAATCTCCTGTGTCCCATTCTATAACCTAAACAAAACCCCCCAGACTCTCTGGACAGTTTGTTCCTTCCTTTCATAGCCATACTTCATGGTGATGTTAGTTATATCCTAATCGCTTCATGTCCTTCTATGCCAGTAACTTTTTAACCCACCTAGACTTATGAAGGTATTCCTAGAATTGGTTCCAAGCTTCTGGGCAATGAAGACACGACAGTGGAAATAGGGATGATGTTTTAAATGATTGTTAAAAGGAAATTCCTATTCAGCAAGAGAGAAAAAGGTCCTGCCCCTAACTTGCCAGTGGAAGTGATTGATTTTCAACTTTGCAGGTGGGCACTCAGTCCACTAAGCCACACCATCCAGGGCAAATATGTGCCCTGAATGGGAATTGAACTGGTGACCCTTTGGTTTGATTTTCAACTTTGTAATAGAGATATTGATCAATGTTATAGGTATTTTTATAAAACATGAAGAAATATCCTGAATTTATATCCATTGTTTCAACTAGCAACTGGGTAACATTGAATGTATGTTTGAACTTTCTGGCAAAAGGTCTTAAAACAACCAGTTTATGCTTATGAGAGGAAAGCTATATATAGCTGTGTGAAAATGAATAAGGAAACCTCATTCAAAAATGGAGTCTGGAAGCAGTGAAAGGAGGTGGTCATGCACACACATACTACTTCTGGAAGTTTACTTTCAGTACCCCAGCAGGAAGAAGCTTACTTTACATATCCCAGCAGGAAGAAGTAAGATTTTCTTTCAGCCTAGCAACAACCTAGCTAATGAGAAGTTATCAGGACTCCATACACTTGCTCTCCTCCAAAGAACATTTTCTAAACAACCACTGAGCTTTCTCCTTTCCTTCATAAAAGAATGTTCCTCTCCTCTGTTCTCTGGACTTTCCTGTGCTTTAACCATAATTTGCATGTTCTACATTGTCATTTTTCTGCTCTTCCCCAATAAACTTGCTTTGGCCGACTAAACTGCTTACCTTTTTGTTTTAAAGGTTGGCAGCTATCATGATCAGAGCTTCAGGTGGGAGAGTTTAATTTTGAAACCTGAAAAGTCTAACATACAGGGTCCAGCAGAAGTATGGCCTGCTTGAGTGTGGCTGGTAGGGTAATAATATGGGTGTAATAATTTATAGTTTTAATGTGAACACTTCACCTAAAATGTCATATGGTGTGCTTGTGTGTGATATTGTTATGTTACAGAATCACGTGTTTATGATTTTGTAATTTAAAAAGGGGCATTATTTGTGCTGGATCCTGTGTATATGAAATCAACCCCACCTTGGGTAGAGAATCAGAGTAGCAGTAGAAAGAAAGGACACTTCCTTATCAAAACAAATTTTGAACTTGGGAAAGTTCATAAACACACAGAAAAGATGGGAAAAATTTAGGGTAGGGGTCATCTGTTGCCAGCAGCTTAATTTCTAATGACAGTTACTCATTAGTATTTGTGTGTATGCATGTGTGTGTGTGAATAAAAGTAAAATAAGAACTTATTTAAGAAGAGGCTTCAATATGTATGTATTTCAAGACTAATGGATAGTACATGATTCATTGCATTGGGAAGCTTTAGGTTATTAACTTTGACAATTTTAAATTTCGTAGCAGAATTGGTAAAACATCTAGGAGGGGTTTGGGGCTGGAATGAACTTGACCTTGCTCAGGAATATATTTTGGATAAACACAAAATGGAGACAGATACCAGGATGCTAATAGATTAAGGTACCATGAGAAATAATTGTCAGAGCATCAGAGTATTCCACTTCTGTGTAAATTCATCCTCAGCTATGATCAATTCAAAACAGAATCCAAAGTTTGCTTTGCTGAGTAAGAAACAAAGCTAAAGATGATGTTATGAAAAGTCCTTCAGCTAAAATAGATGAACAAATCTTTCTATTCAAAGAGTTGCTTTACTACCGAGACTGGGATATTTGGAGTCCCTTGGCAAACACTTTCTTTGAAAGATCTGTGTATCCACTGTTGAAATTTCATATGTATTCATCACTTTTATATGTGCTTCATTGTGATGTTCTGTAAATATCCACTTTCTCTTTGTGTCTCTTGGTACAGAATTATGTGTCACAGTTCTGGCACACTAACATATTCCTGGTTTGCCTGGGGCAGTTGTTCTCAGTGCTGGCTGCATGTTAGAATCACCTGAGGAGCTTTTAAATCTATCAATCTAATCAATTAAATTAAAAGTTCTGGGATTGGGGCTCAGGAATTGGCAAGTTTCAAAACCTCCCCAGGGGATTCCAGTGTGTAGCCAGGGTTGGAAACACTGGGCAAGAGCCTTGGAGAAGGCTTCTTATTTAACCTTTTTAATCTATCCCTACCCCCGCAACTCCCATCCAGGGTTGACTAAGTTATACTTTTATGTAGCACCTTTCTGTATTCATTTTCAGAAGGCAGTGTCTATTTCCATAATTCCAGGTTCTTGGGGCTATCTCATGGTTGCCTCAAAGAAAAGTCAATAATAGACAAACACCATACTTTAAAATGATTTAATTTTGCCAAGTCAGGGCACTTTATCACTCTCACTTAATATCTGAATGTGCAGTGTGTCTCAACCTTGACTGTACTTCTGTGCACTTGACTGCACCTGGGAACTTTTAAAACTATTGATGCCCTGGTAAGTTCTGAGACCAGAAATTCTAGTGAAATTGATCTATGTGGGGCATCCTGGGCATTGGGATTAAAAACTACAACTCTCCAGGTGATACCATAATAGACTCTTAACAGAAAACTTGTAAATATTTGTAAGATTTATAAAGTGCCTGTTGGGTAAAGGATATGCCTACTCCATGGTCAAACTGTGGCTGAAAACCCAGCAATTCCACTGGCAGGCAGTCATCCTTGGCTGTACCTGGGAATTTCTTGGGACTCAAGGAGCTTTAAAAAACACTGAAGCCTGTGTCCCGGCCCTGGCAATTATGCAAAATTAATCTGTGGTGTAGCCTAGATTTCAGACTCTCAAAAGCTTCCGTGGTGATTCTGATATGCAGCAAAATTTGAGAACCACAATTTAGCCTGGCCTACCAACTTACATCTTTTTAGTCAATTTCAGTAGTTTAAGTCATATTATGGAAGGCTTTAAGGGCACCTGAATTTCATCTAATAAAGCCCTGATGACTTGATAAATTGATAGTGTATTCTTGCTTCCTTTTCTCCAACTACATCATGTATTGCAGAATAAAAGGACAAAACTGTAAAAATTGAGTATGGTGGAGAACCTGACAATTCATTATTTTGAGTTACTTATTCTTCATTGCTCTGTTCCTAATTTTTTACTTTCTTTGGTTTGACTTCTTTTTTTAACAAAAAGAGTTTGTTCATTTATTTCTGGAGAGATGAGACGTGAGGGAGAAAGAGAGGGAAACATCAATATGTGAAAGATATATTAACCAGTTGCCTCTTATATGCCCCTATCTGGGGACCTGACTCCCAACCCAGGCATGTGCCCTGACTGGGAATCAAGCCAGCGACCCTTTGGTTTGCAGGCCAGCATGCAATCCACTGAGCCACATCAGCCAGGGCAGGTTTGATTTCTTTTGCTGTGTCGAATGCAAGTTCTAGAGGGCAAGCCTAATCTCTTCAGCTTGTTTTGTTGACCATCTAACACACACAGTAGTCCCTGTTCCCCAACCAAAGTTTTGCTTTCCATGGTTTCAGTTACCTGTTGTCAACCATGGTCTAAAATATTAAATAGAAAATTCCAGAAATAAATGCTAAGTTTTAAATTGCATACCATTCTCCACAGTGATGAAATCTCATGAAATCCTTTCCTTCCTTGTCCCACCCAGAAAGTAGATCATCCCTTTATTCCGTGTTTTCAGTTGTAGATACTTCCAGCCCATTACTTAGTAGCCATCTGGGTCATCACCTCCACTGTAGCAGTATCTCAGAGCTTGTGTTCAAGTCACCCTCATTTTACTTAATAATGGCCCCAAAGCACAAGAGTAGTGATGCTGGCAATTTGGACATGCCAAAGGAGAGCTGTAAAGTGACTGCTTTAAGTGGAAAGGTGAGTACAGTGTAACAGCATATTTAGAGAGAGAGACTCTATTCACTGAAGTTTTTGACAGTATATTGTTATAATCCATAGTATTACTTATTATTGTGAATCTCTTACTGGGCCTAATTTAGAAGTGAAACTTTACCATAGGTGTGTACATATAAGAAAAACATAGTATGTATAATGCTTGGAACTATCTGCAGTTTCAGGCATCCACTGGGGGGTGTCAGTATATAGCCCCAGAGGATAAGGAGAGACTGCTGTGTATCTTTCCAGATTTTAATTCAAATCTTAATCGTATTACAGAGTTCATTTAGACTTGCATAAGTAGCTCAGATTAAGTTCCCACTAAGGCTGACTCTTGGAACCCAGAGGGCCCACAGGGATACAGGGAACCTGGGTTTGATATGAGGCCTCATTTTTACTTCTCTCTTGGAGAAGTGCAAAGCACCATTCTCCTCTTGCTGAGAAGGCTTTCCAGGGATTGTGTTTTTACTTTACACTAGTGACAATAAAGTAAAGGAGAAGATACTGATTTTTTGGAACCAACATACAATTAGTTTTTATTGCAGTTCAACAAAATTGCCAATATCCATCTTAAAGAAAGCATTTTAATAAAAATTGATATCCTTGGCAGAGAAATGGAGCCAATTTTTCATTTGCGAACAGTTGCCACTAGGGGTCACCATTACGATTGCTAAGCTTTGCTTGCAGCTGGGATCCTTGTCTGCGACTTGCTTAAAATGAGGGGGGAGGAGGGGGAAGGATTAATATCCTTCAGGCAGCTTCTTTTCCTCAGTAACTCAGGGAGGCATTGTTCAGGTACAAAGACAAATATTTGTGTTTTGTGAGTAATATACTCACCTGTGTTAAGAAGGGATTCAATCAATTGTCTGTCTAATCGAGAAAACAATTCTTCACGGTCATAGCTCATCTCCGAGGTCTGTGCCATCCGTCAAAGAGGGTGATCAATATGTACTTTTCTGCCCTTCTGAAATTTTTAAAAATTTGGCTAGGATTTGTCTGCAGCACACTTTTAAATCACTCATTTGTTTTCTTGATTTTGTGAGTACCAGCTCACAGAATCTTATGTTATCAGTCAATACATTATTTCTGCCTAGAAAATCCCTTCAGCTATTTGCTTCTTACACATTAAAACACTACCATTGTCATTATATAAAGGAAATGCAATAAATAACTACACCAAAGCCAGAGTCCCCTGGGGGGGCGTGAACATAGGACAAACTAGACTTTTGGACCTTGTGAGGGTATGTGTGAGCAGACTACTGTATAGACACTCAGGGTAGGAAGTCCAGGCAGGAGAGGGGGGATGACAGCAGATGGCACTCCTGGCTGCATTTTAAACAGGCCATCTGAACAACAAGGGTGGATCCCACTCACGTTAAACTTCTCCCAAGTCCCCCTCCCCCTTCAATATAACGTTCCTGACCTTTATCATTTACTCAGCCCATTTAATCCACAAGAACTGAATACTCTCCCACGGTGGGAGCCATGGTGAAAACCATGCATAAAACGGCATTATTGCTTTCCAGTCCAGCTTCCTGAATCGTGACCTGTGCCTCCAGGGCTCTCAACTCAGAAGTACCTTTGCAACCTCAGTCACTCTCTTGAAATTCCTAGTACTTTTGAATCAGGGAGCCCTGCGTTTCTATTTTGCTTTGGCCTGGCAAATCAGGTAGCTGGTCAGGACTGCCCTGAAGACGGGAGGCAAAGTAAGTGCAATCAGTAATGGAATGCTAAAATCAGAGAAGTGGTTTATTACCTATATGAGCAAAATATTATAGAAAGAGTATTATTCTGTCTGTGCGTAAGTGGAACAAATTTAGGAAAGTTTCATTCATGTTTCACAGACTGCCAAGTACTTAGTATGTATAGGGCAGTGTGCTAAATGCTTCAGAGGATTAAAAAAATTGACCATGAGGCCTGCCAGTCATTTCGAGTTCACTCAGTGTATGAAAGACATATAGGGCAGAACGGGTTTCATATGACTAAGCAGGACATGTGACTAGGATAGACTATTAATGTGAATGATCCACCTTCCAACCTTCATGCATTCTTTTTCTAATGTATCCCAGGCAGGTCTGCTAAAGCAATCTTTCTAACACACTCCTTTGATGGATCCCCTATTCAAAAATACTCCTAGGGTCTTCATTGCCTCCTCAGATAAAGCCTAGACCCCTTAGCATGACTTTCAAGATTTCCAGCAATATGGCTCTAGTCTTCATTTTTCACCTAATGCTTTATTATTCTCCTATGGGACTCCTTACACTTTGACCAAAGTGGGCCTTCTGCAGTCCTAATGTGTCCGCTATATTTTGCTGTATAAGAAATTATTTCCAAATGTAGTAACTTAAAACAAAAAAAATGATCTCATGGTTTTTGTGGATTAGTAATCTGGGAGCATCTTAGCTTGGTGGTTGTGTACTTGACTTGGAAAAAGAAAAAAAGCAGGGGAAAGAAACTGACAATAGACTGGGAAGCAGAAGCAGAAAGAATATGATATAAATTGGGTAGCATCTCTAGAGAAATGAGCAAAGATGTTAGCAAATTCTCAGACCTCTTGGTTGAGTTGAATCACCCTACGTAGTAAAATATCCAGCTCCCCCAAAATTCTGGCTGAAGACAAGGGGATCATTGAATAAGCTATGGAGAAATGAGGGCTTCAGAGTTATTTTTCTTACTGACCATTGGAGTAATTGAATTTTAATATTTATTGCTAGCTTAATACTGTTCTGGCTTTTATTGACTCATACAGGGTGGAGCAAAGGTAAACTCACAAATGTAAACCCACTTTTGACCACCCCTGCATGTAGGGTTAAATATATCATTTAGTTCATGGATATCGAATGGTGAAATCTACCATCTGTTCAGGGAGAACTGGACATCCTCTGAGAATCATGGATTTTGAAACCGACAAACAACTTTTGCCTTGGTTCCCAAAGCACCTCTCTTGGATAAGTGACTGTGATTGATAGGCGAAAGCAGAGATACGTCTGCTATCATGCAGAGGATAGTATGAGTATGTTGGTTTGGGCTCATCTTTGACCTTGTGTGCCAAGGAAGAACGCCTGTGTTTTCCTGGAGGCAAGCACAACTTGAAATTTACTAGATAATCTACTTCTGCCATTGTAAAAGATCTGACCAGATCCAGGAACCATGGCATGTCATTGGGGACTTCATGTTGACAGGATCCATTAATCAAATACCCATTAATTCAGCCTTTGAACCCATTTGATATACCAGTAAGGCCTAATTCTTCCCTCTGAGCCATAAGAATATCTGGATAGTAGTCAAACAGATTCAGGGATGGAGTGAGAAGAAAAGTAGCAAAAGGGAAGGGGGAGAGATGTTACCCTCTCACGCAAAGAGGCCTTTGGGATTATGGGCTCTCTGTCCTTGATCTTTGGTATCTGCCTCCATTTATATTTAATGACTGTCCTAGGACCTGGGCACAGCATCTCACCACAGGACTAGAAGTGAAGGTACATATTCGGAAGAGGTGACTTTCAAATGATGACCTGAAATTATTACACAATGTTCTGTGACAAATTTCCCGTGGCTTGCCCTGGTTAGACCTCTGGAGATAAAGTTTGTCTGGTGTGGATTAGGATGATGCAGTTGCAAGTTTGAATGGAATTGGGCATCTTGCATAACCTGTGTGTAAATTCCTCTTAAAGAGCAGCCTCTCTCACATGGATGAGTGCACACTTGTATAAGACATTTAGTGACAGAAAAGTTTTACTGTACAGAAGTACTGCTATATACTGAGCTGGACTCTATCTTCCTAGAGCTTCTTCTATTGGCCCTTTGGGGGTCATAATGAAAAAAATTGAATCTCTCACAAAATAGTTCTTTAAATTTTTCATGCAGCACAACTCCTAAACACAAGTCAGCTAGTATTGTACATCCTTGCTCTCTTGGTGAAATGGTGAGTAGATACAAAGCTTTTAATTTTAAGACCTAACCCTGCATGAGACGTGACTCTGTACATGACTTCTCTCTTACAGACTTGCCCTGCTACAGTCCAGTTTCAACTCAGCAACTAGAGTTAACATTATTTGTCTGTTTATTTATTTTGTTTTTTGGGGGGTTCACGTTGGAATATTGAAGTCAGATCAAGTCATTTTTCTCCAAAAAACCTGTCAATGTTTCTACATTTCACACAGGATGCAATACAAAGTCCTCATGGTGGCTGGCGAGTCCCTACATGATCTGTCCCTATTGTCTTTCTCAGTGGTCCCCAACCTTTTTGGCACCAGGGACTGGTTTAATGGAAGACAATATTTCCACAGACTGGGGTTGGGGCTGGTTTCAGGATAATTCAAATGCATTACATTCAAGGTCACTTCCTGCTGTGTGGCCAGTTCCTAACAGGTCCAGGACTAGTACCTGTCCAATGCTGGGAGGTTGGGGGCCCCTGGTCTGTCTGAACTCTCCTCCTGTGTCCCCTTGCCAGCCCTGCTGCATCCACACTTACCACCTTGTTGTCCCTGGACTACGCTTGCACGTTAGGGCTTCTGCCCTAGCTGTGCCTGCTTGCGGTGTTCTTCTCCTAGATAGCTCCTTGGTTTACCCTCTTAATTCCCTCTGACCTCACCCTTTCAATGAAATCCATCCTTTTCATCCCTTTTAATTTTGCAGAATACACCTCTACCCTGTTTCCTGTACTTCACTTCACACTGCTACCCCTTCCCTGATGACTTACCCTTTTAATTCTTTTATTAATTAATTAATTGATTGATTTTAGAGAGGAAGATGAAGAGAGAGAAAGAGAAACATCAATTTGTTGTTCCATGTATTAATGCACTTATTGGTTGATTCTTGTATATGCCCTGAGTGGGGATTGAACCCACAACTTGGGCATATCAGGATGATGTTCTAACCAACTGAGCTACCCGGCCAGGGCCTTTCTTTTAACTCTTTGCTATTTAATTTACTTATTCATTATGTCCATTGTTTATTGTGCCTCTCCAAGATTGTAAACTCTATGAGGCCAGGGATCTGCACCTGTTATGTTTACTAATGTATCCCAAGTACCTAGATTTGTACCTTAGCAGGCACATAATCAAAAACATTGAATGAATTGAACTTAAAATTTTATAATCTTTCCTAGCTCCTTCTTAGTGCATATTGAATCTTTCCTTCTGTAGGTTCTTAGGAACTGCTCTTTGCTTCCTTCTTCATCATAAGTGCCTTTTCAGGGGCATTGTGAATATTGTTATTTCTCAGAAGTAATTTTAACTAGGGGGTATTGTATGTTCATAGCTACAAATTATTTATGGTAGCAACCATTATGTTCTGACATCCTGGTTGTAGAATGGGCTTCGGAAGTGCCAGACTCCACAAGGGTTTGAATACTGGTCGCATTACTTACTGACTCTGACACTATGCAAGTCAGACTCATTTTATTTAAGCTTGAGTTTCTTTACCTACAATATGAGGAATTAAAAGCTACCTCATAGGGCTTCTATAAAATTTGTTTTATATGTATATGTGTGTGTATGTATCCAACATGTTCCCTAGTGTTTTAAAATGACTATGTATAAAAAATCACCTGAAAAATCTCATTAAAATGCAGATTCTGCAACAGCATAGCTGGGATGGGGCTTAAACTTCTCAGGGTGAGGCTGCTGTTGCTGGGTGTGAAAGAAGGAAATACTGAATAAAATTTTCACTTTCCCATTCTTTTTCCCCATGCGCCTGATACTGCATTCAATTATTTAGGGCCTACAGACAGAGTTTATTTAAAATGGCTCTTCTTTGCTTATTTGGCCTCCATTTCTCCTAAGGAGGTTTGTTTTAGCCTTAGCAATTTGATGATCATTTTTATTGATGGAAAAGTTGAAAGTAACAGAAGGATTGAGAAGTTATCCTTTCTCATTCTCATTTGAAGTCTATTCTAAATACTTAGTTTTACTTTTTCTTATCATTTTTCTCATGCCTCAGTCATTGAAGACCTGTTTCTTGTGGGTTTTTTTGGGGGGGTCTGGATACTTATGAGTCTATTCTGTTCCTGCTGGTTCTCAATGACTGCATGCTTCTCCTTCAGTTTTAAGTTTATAAACTTTTAAAATCTGAATTCATCAGGGAATACCACTTGCAAAGTTAAACAACATATTTCCCATAAACCATCAGAAAGGGAAAATTTTAAGGCAAATCACTAATGGTTTCAGAATTCCGATTTATTTTAAGGGTGTATTTATTGTAAAGTTTATCCCTCTTCTCATATATAAATACCCCCAATTCTCTCTCTTTCAAGCATAGAAACTTGTTCCAACAAAAAGAAAAGTGAGAAGCATTGTAGTCTCTGTGGAATATCCCCAGAAGTTCTCTGTCCTTGGGGACTTTTTACAACACCAGAGATATTGCCCAGGATCCCTTTGCATTTGGAGATACTCCTACCTGCATTAGCATGTTCTGCTAGTGTGTGGTTTTGAAGATCTGGAATTTATATTCACTGTCATAATACACACAGTTCAATTCTATTTCAAAAACACCTATAGAATGCCTACTCTATGTCAATCACTATGTAGCTGCCATTATGAAGATGTACATGAACTCTCCTCTAGAGGCCTCACAACTTATTAGGGGAGATAGACATGCAAAAGAAAGAAGCACAACATAATATGTACACAAGGTACAAAGATAGCAGGCAGGGAGCAGGCAGAGCACAGCTGGGAAGTAGGAAGGGGAGATGCTCAGGGAAGAGCTTGCTCAGGGAAGAAGCCCTCTTTGTTTATTCGTAAAGAATGTGGGTGAGGCCTTGTTTCCATTAGATGGCATCGTAGCCAAGGAGACCAGGGAAATTAGAATTCTGTCTCTGCTCAGAATTAGATAAATCCCTCCTCCATGAGCTCCCTAAGAATAACATGCTCATGAAAACAAAAAAGAAGAATCTTAAAAAGTTAGCAAATATGAAAGACTGTAAAATCTAAGACAGTGGTTATGTGCTTTGCTTTAATATGGGTATAGTACTTAGGATGGTAAATGTTTCCTAATGGTTATTTTTCCTGGGTTCCAATGTGTGAAAATAACCTCATACCTTCCTTCCATACTTGCTGCCTTGAATATTGGTGTGCCCTAATTCTCTGTGTCTTATGCATTAATCATCGCATAGGATAGCTCCTTTTTCACCTCTAGTTCAACTACTTCCCTTTGGCCAATGTCTCTCAAATTGAATTCATACCTCTGGCTCTTATTTTTTTTTTCCCTGAGCTTCTTACTTACATTGCCAACTGTCTCCACTAAGAATTGCATCCAATATCTCTTCACTTCACTTGTGCCCTGCCATCTTCTTCCTGTATTTCTTACCTATGTTATATTAGAATATAATCCGGATACCTGGCCCCAGTTAGAGGTCACAAGAATGTGGTAACCAGGGGGACACCCTAAGATAAACCCTATGGCAGAACCTAGAAGGCCAGGTGGGGTTCAAGGATAAATAGAAACTTGAAAGAATTTAACCATTTGGATATCAAATGCAAAGAAAGGATTTTGGAGAAATGAAGAGAAAAATTTGTCATAATTATCATAAGCTGGAAAGACAGAAGTCTGGGCAAGTCAGAGGACAACTGGGGAAGGTCATTTTACCAAGACTTAGTTCTAGCCCCAGCGTTTGTCTCTTGTGTAGTACACTTGGTGTTTAGCTCCTGTTGCCCAGTAGACAGAATATCACTGTATTGGGGAAAATGGTGCATGGACCAACTCGACTTCTGTATTATACCTCATTGCCCAGTTTACCAATTGCTTATGAAGTAATTCATGCAACAGTAATATGAGTGATGGAGTAGCTATTGCTCATTTACCTATTATCTCATTAATGTTTACCCAGCCCAATGACACTTAGTGCATTCAGGCTGCCATAACAGAATACTATAAAATGGGTGACTTATATACAATAGAAACTTATTTCTCATAGTTCCAGTCTAAGATCAAGGTGCCAGCGAACTCAGAGTCTGGTGAGGGACAACTTCCTTGTTCATAGATGGCCTTCTTCTCACTGTGTCTTCACATGGTAGAAGGGTGAGGGATCTCATTGGGGTCCTTTTTATAGGGGCACTAATCGCATTTATGAGGGCCCCACCCTCATGACCTAATTACCTCCTAAAGGCCTCATATGCAAATCTCCTCACATTGGGGATTAGGCTTCAATGTATGAATTTGGAGGGCACATTTAGACCATAGCAAGGTATCATTTCTATTTTTCTGATGAGAAAACTGAGGATTACAGAAATTACATATCTTGTCAGAACCCACATAATTAGTATATTAATTAAACTAGAATAGGCTAGCCCTGGCTAGTGTGGCTCAGTGGATTGAATGCTGGCCTGCAAACCAAAGTGTCACCAGTTTGATTCCCAGTCAGGGCACATGCCTGGGTTGTGGGCCAGGTCCCCAGCAGGAGGTGTGTGAAATGCCACACATGAATGTTTCTCTCCTTCTCTTTCTCCTTTCCTTGCCCTCTCTAAAATTAAATAAATTTTTGAAAAAATAGAATAGGCTATTATATGGGAAGAATTAACCCTGAAATCTAAGCAGTTCAACACAGTAGAGGTTTGTTGTGCTTATTGTGTTGATTCTCACTCATATTACATATGCAGTGTGAGTTAGTGATGGGCTCTGCTCAGTACACTTTCTAAGATACTGAAGATGATGGAGGCTCTGCCACCTTGTATCTACATGATCTGGAGCATGTTTCTATGAAAGCCAAGGTTGAAGTAATAGATGAGGAACACTGTTCTTAACTGCTTTCCCATTGGCCAGAACTAGTCGTGTGACACCAGTGTAACTGGAAAGGCTGCTGGATATAAGAGATTGCAAATAGAATATTTGGTGAGCACTGTCTTTAGCAAAGTAGCCCGTGTTGGGGCAGAGATGCAAAGTCAAGTTTGTTTACTTTCAGATCCTATACCATTTTCACACTTAACCCTCTGCTACAAATTTGCTGAAGGTCAGGTATCAGGTAAAGTCTAGGATACTGAATTTCACTCAGCAGGGCTGTTTGTTGGGGTAGACTATCAAGAAAGTCTAACAAGGCCAAATCGAATAGATCAAATGGGAGCAGTCATGCCTAGAACAAGCACAGCACCATGGAATAAGAGGAAAGCTACAAAAGGAAAGAAGTTGGAAGGTTTGGAAGCAGAGAAAATGTAATCAATAGAGATGTCAAAGTATAAAGGCCAGAGTAAATAAGGATTGGGAGACATCAAGCAGCAATCAATACAAAGCAAGCAAAGATGGATCGAAGGGTGGGAAGAGGAAAGGCAGTTTAAGAGCCAACCAGGGGCATAGTCCACTTATGCTAACAGCAAGCCATGGACTCTCTGTGTGCCAATTGTTGAAACCCATGCTAGGCAGGAAGTGTCCTTGAAGTATTAAGATACTGTTTAAAAATCCATCAGTGATTATAAATTCTTTCATCAGTCGACCAGGCCCATATCTTTGCTGCCTACCACCATTACAACTACTATAAACTAAATATACTAGTCTCTTTTTATCTGCAGTTTTTGCTTTCACAGCTTCAACTGCAGAGCAAAAATATTAAATACAAAATTCTGGAAATAAACAATTCATAAGTTCTAGGCATGCTCCCTCCTGGGAGCACACTCACACCTTTCTTCCTTCTAAGGCATACATCTCCTAAACTCTAAGGGTCCCCATGAGACTTGTAACTGGGAGAGCAATGGGCAGCAGCAGCTCATCCCAGGCTAACCCCCTATACCTGTCTCCATGGCCCCCTTTTCCCCGACTCTCCAGTGAGCTGACAGCAGCCCCGCCTTGGCTCACTCTTTTCTCATAACATTTCTGTGGAGGCAAAGCAGCCCTACCCAGGGCTCTCTCCTATTGCTGCTTTGATCCTAAGCCCTTCCTTGTTTCACTGTTCCCATATTTAATAAACATACTCTCAAAATCAAAGAAATTCATAAGTTTTAACTTGTATGCCATTCTGAGTAGTGTGATGAAAACTTGAGCTCTCCTGCTTCATTCTGTCCAGGACATGAATGATCTTTTGGTCCTGTGCCTCCACACTGTATACACTCCTTGCCCATTAGTCACTTGGTAGCCATCTTTGTTGTTAGATTGACTGTAGTGGTACCACACTGCTTGTGTTCAAGTCACCCTTATTTTACTTAATAATGGACCCAAAACACAAGAGTACTGATGCTGGTAATTTGGATACACCATAGAAGCTGTAAAGTGTATGTATGTATAGGGAAAAATGTAGTACAAGGGTTTGTTCGGTACTATCCACATTTTCAGGCATCAATTGGGGGCTCTTGGAATGGAACCTGACTGATGAGGGGGAACTGTTGTGTGCTATACCTTTGCAAACCTCCATGCCATTTATTAGACGGATCCATTTCCTAGAATGCTTTTTGGTCCCATTTCCTTCTGGCTAAAAATCTTCTCACTATTGTTGAAGCAATAGGTACCAGAGAAAGTAGTCTGAACATAACAAAGATGCCTTTTGTTCCCATGGCAACCTGGGTCTATTTCTCTCACTGGGGCCTATTTGTGTCACTGTACTTATCACCTGGTCTTTGAACTACTGGTTTTCTTGTAGGTAGGAGCTTTATATCCCACTACATAGCACAGACTTGGCTCATAGAAGGTGCTCTATAAATATTTGTTGAAAGAATGGAGATGCAAATTAATGTGTTTAGGTGCCATTTGATAAAGTTTCAGACCAGAACTATGTGTAATTTGAGTAATATAAGCACTAAAATCAACCTATCAAAGATCAAAAATACCTGATATTATTATCTGACATAAGTCAAGACTGTAAGTATTAGAGTTTTTAATTTGTTTTCTACAGAAAATAACAGCATTTTTTGTTAAATATTAATTGTTTATTCCAATTACTTTTCATTATCAGTCTACTATTAGTGAGAGTTAACATCTTTTCTATTTCTTTTTTAACTTAAAGGACAATATAATACCATAGTAAATAAAGGTTTATCAATCAAGGTCCAGTCAAGACATTACCAATTATTTTAACTGATACAATGTAACAAAAATGTTAATTATGTATTAGAGAACCCAAAAGGCTGAGGACATGGAAGAATACCAGTGATAGTAACAGCAGGAAACTGTTAATGTTCCTAGGACTGTGGGAACGAAGGAAATTGGTTGGGGATATTAAAACAGACCTTGGAGAAGTCCTGAGAAACTGGCTTCAGATCTATAAATATGGGGTGTAGGACATCTGATACTGGCATCTTTAAGAGGCTGGCTGTGGGTATCTGAAGAAAGCTATAAACCAGAGCTAAAAGCTGCTACTAGGGTAAGGAATTACTGTTGGGACAACTCGGAAGAAGAAACTTCCATAGCAAGTCTTTTGTCCTTCATCCTTATGACCGTTCTCTGATGCCCCCTAGTGGTAGAGTTTAACAGGAAATAGCAAGCCAAGCAGAGACGGGATTCTCAGAGTCCCAGTGCCAGCATAACACAGCAGGACAGATAGGTTTGAATCTCAGAGCTAATGTCTTAACCAGTACATAAAACAAAAGAAATACCACCTACCACCATAAAACATGTTTTAAGTTTTTGCAGCTTAATTTCCATATGTGAATACATCTTTACATGGTTTCAACATTATTCTCTACATAGTTGATATTAAATAATAATTATTTTTCATGTTTTTACATTATACTCATAATCACTATGTTAATGGTTGCATAATAGTGCACTGTTTTATGGTACCAGGATTTATCAAATTTATTAAAATTGGGCGTTTATATACTTTGTAATTTATGGCTACTGTAGACAAAACTTTAACATCTTTGTGTATGTACTTTTTTTCCTTTCTGTTTAATATTACTGGGAGTGGAATTATTATTTTAAAGGATATAAACATCTTTATGTGTTGCTTTATTCCTCTTCAAAAGCAATTTATGCTACCATCAGCAATAAATGAATATACCTGTTTAACCAGTAAATACTGATTTTTAAACATCCCAGTGAAATCATGGGAAAAACAAAGGCATATATTTTGGAGGCAATGGTGACATAAATTATGGGACAAAGGACATTTAAGGCTTATCCTTTAAAGTCTGTGCTTTAGCTCCTAAAACAAGAAATAGAACCACAACATAAAGCTTACAGATTTCTTGGCTTGGTCTTCCTTAGGCTAATTTTCTCCTATGAGTTAATTACGTAAGATAGTGGTTCTCAAAGAGTGGTCCTTGACCCACCAGCATTGGTATCAGTGGAGAACTTGTTACAAAAGTAAATTATTGGCTTCCTCCAAAATTAGACCTACTCTTGAGCTACTGAGTCAGAAAACTCAAAATATTTCAGGGTGGAGCCCAGTGGTCCATATTTAACAAAGCCTTCCAGGTTGTTATGATACCTGCAAAAAATGTCAGAATCACCAGTGTAAGCCGAATTCTGTAGAGATGGCATGTTATTTTAACTCCCTTTCATACTTTAAACATATTTAAAGGACTTTCTGACTCTGTATTGAGAAATAAAAAAACAGAATTTTTAACATACCAATATTTTAACATAAGAAATGTTTTTCCCTCAACTTGAACTTTATGAGTGTCAGCAAAGTGTTTTTAAAAATGAAAACATGGAGGTTACAATATTGATTTTACCCTGTGTTTGCAAGTGGAATATTTTTAGTTACTGTAGTTATTTGCAGTGGTTCCTGTGGCACTAAAAGCAAAGAAATTAATCTGTACTAAGAAGACAAATGCAAGGTTAGTAAATAGTGGCCCAAACACATTAAAGTTTAAAAATTTTTAAATATTAAAAGTGGATCTGCCATCTGATCAAGCCATTCCACTTCTGGGTATTTCTCCAAAGAACATGAAGATGCTAATTTGAAAATATATATGCACCATTATGTTCATTGCAGCATTATTTACAGTAGCCCAGATATAGAAGCAATCCAAGTGTCCATTAGTAGATGAGTGAATAAAGAAAATGTGGTACATACACATAATCGAAAACTACTCACCCATAAAAAAATGAACTCTTGTCATTTGCAACAACAAGGATGGATCTGAGGGCACTATGCTAAGTGAAATAACTCAGAGAGAGAAAGACAAATAGTGTATGATTTCACTTACCTGTGGGACCTAAAAAGAAAACCTCAAACTGAGCTTTTGGATGCAGATATCAGACTGGTGGTTGCTAGAGTTAGGGGGTGGGAGTAGGTGAAATGGATAAAAGGGATCAAAAGATATAAACTTGATTATAAAATACATAACTCATGGGGATGAAATGTACAGCACAGCAACGATAGTTAATGGTACTGTATTGCACATTTAAAAGTTGCTCAGAGAGAAGATCTTGAAAGTTCTCATCACAAAGAAAACAAATTATTGTAACTAAGTATGATGATAGATGTTAACTAGACTTCTTGTGATCATTTCACAATATACTATATAAATATTGAATCATATTGTACACTTGAAAATAATATAGTGTTGTATGCCAATTGTATCTCAGTTTAAAAATGGGTTTATGTGGGCTGGGAATATAAAACAGAAAACTGTACTTGAACAAGAATTAAATTAAAAAAAGAAAAAAAAGAAAAAAATGGGTTTATGTGTGTAAAAACCTTAAGCACAATCATTTAACCAAATCATTTAGCAATAAATATCAGTATTGCTGTTGTTAAAATTATTAATATTTTTCTTAAGATACCTAATGTGTTAGAAAGGTAAAGGATCCTGAACAAATGCATATTGCCTAATAGCTTCAGGTTATTTAGCCAATGAGTTTACATATAAGGAAAAAGTTAAACAAGGTAAATATCCAAGTAATTCAAGCTAATATACACAGTTTCACCTTATATAGCAAAGTGCTTTAGGAATATGTGTCTTGGTACTTGTTCCAGGTAATTGTACTTACTTATAACTTCCTTGATTGTAGAGAATAACTAGATTGACTGTGGTTTGGAAGATCCAGAGTAGACAAATAAAGGGGTCATATTTGAAGAATAGAGTAAAAGTATAAAAAATTACAAAATGCTTCAAACAACCAGCTGTTGCCAGTCAAGAACATTACAACATTATAAGGGTGATTAGATTATCACCAGGATGATAACATATCAATAGTAATAGTAATAACTTTCTATATACATTATTTCATTATAATAGACAAATCTTACAAGCTACCTGAAATCTAGCTGCCCTATCCCTTCATTTTACAGATGTGTAAGCTAAATCTAAGAAAGGTGAAATGATTTGGCTATACAATGTGAAGTATTATGAATTAAGACAGAATTAAGCCAAGAAATTTAGAAGTTCAGAGAAGGAAGAAATAACTACTTATGATGTAGATGACCAATGAAAACTTCATAGAGATGGTGACATATAATCTAAGGGTGGAAAGAAGCATATAATTTAAACAGACAGAACAAAAGGGTGGACCATTTCAGAGAAAGGGAGCCAATAGAATAAGCAAAACAAGGGACCTGCTTAACTAGGGCATAAATTGCATTAAGAGGGCAATGAATGATAAGATTGGAATGGATGTTTGGGATAAAAAACGGTTTTAAAATAATTACATCCTGATTTGCATAAAGCTTATTAATTTCCAAGCTCTCCATATTCATTGTGTTAGGACTTCTGATACCAAGTAACAAAACTCTGACTCAAACCAGTTAAAAAGGAGAATTTTTTGGATCACATAGCCAAAGCATGAGAAGATAGGGATCAAGCCAGGGGGCCAGGATTATTGAATCAAAGACTCTCCATTCTCTCTATTTCTTTTCTCTTCTTTTCTACTTCCTTCCACATAACCAGGAACCTGGCTGCCTGAAACTCCCTGGCTCGAAAGACGATGATGATTATGATAGAACAATCACAGCTGACTGTTAGTAACTATTGAGTGTGTTGTAGGTATTATGCCAAATGCTTTGCATGCAACTGACACGATTATATATTATTTATTATGCATCCTTTAAATGTAAGAAGACTGAGTCTTATAGTGCTTAAGTAATTTAAATGAAGTCACACAATGAGAAAGTGGTAAGACCTGGACTCAAACTCAGGAGGTCTGACCCCAGAGTCCCTGTTCTAGATCATTGGGTGATACTGGACCGCTCAAGAGTGGCCTAAAGAGACTTCTCTAAAGAGTTGGGGATTTCTGTTTGAACTAGATCATTACATTAGAGAAAGGGGTATTTTCCAGGAGACACGGGGCATTGTTTTGTGCAGAGAATACAACATCAGGTGTTAAAAGATAGACTGAGCTGTATGAAAAATGTTGAGAGTTTATTTGACACCATATGATATCACTGTTAACAGGAATCTAAGCAACAAAACAAACAAGCAAGCAAAAATATGACCAATGACACTCAAATACGGAACAGGCTGACAGGGTCCAGAGGGGAGAGGGGAGAGAATCACAGGGGAAAAGGGGATGGACTCACATGAACAAGTATAAAGGACACATGGACAATAACTAAGGTGGGGAGTAGAAATGGGAGGGAGGTGGGGAGCACTGGGGGGGCAGAGCTGGGAATATAAGACAGAAAACTGTACTTGAACAAGAATTAAATAAAAATAAAAAATTAAAAGAAAGAGTTTATTTGAACAAAAGTAAATTCAAAGGAGCAGATAGAAAGGAGCTTCAAGGAGCTGTACAAAGTGAAAGACTTATAGGCAGAAGGGGGTAGGCACAAGAATGTTATACTAGGCAAAAAAAGTGGATTGCTTGTGATGAGGACACTTTCCTTTAGGGGATGACAAGGGTCTATCAGGCAGATTACACCTCACTGGTGCTGATCAGGCCATTTCTGATGGACAGATATAAGATTCTGGGAGAACTGAAACTAATTAAGTCTCAGTTTGGTGACATGCGCTTTAGCATAAGCAACTCCATTTGTGTTATCTTTTTTTTTTTTCCTATACGGGACACTAAATCTAACCTGGATAATTAATGCTCACTGTGAGGCATGTTTATTAGCCACATTTCAAAGCTTTAGGGGGTTTACGGAATTTGCCTCAGATAATCCAGCAGTTCAATAGGAGAGTTGGAATTAGAACTAGGTCTTTTGACTCAGAGATGAGTGCTCTTTTCATTATAAAATTTTATACCTTTCTATCCATCCCATCCTATTACTCACTGAATTACCTTGTACTTACAGGTTCATTCCAGCTGGAATTATACACGTTGGTTGAATATGCCCCATGTCAACTCTTCTTTCCTCCTTCAGTCCACCGCAGCTCATCCTTACTTTTAGGCAAAGCAAGGGGCAGCATCTTCTAGGTCCTTGTGCTCAGTGAACAGCTCAATCATAGCAACTGTCTTACATACTTCTGCTAGTTTACCAGTTTGTGTGTCTCCCCACCAGAATACAGGTATGATAAGAACAGAATCAAGTTTGGCCTACTTGCAAACACAAGTAAATCTAATGTGAATCACACAATAAGACTATAATATATACTTGAATAGTTCAATTGTCTGAGACTGTTCATTTATTCATCTCATAAATATCTACTGAACAACTCTTCTGAATGATATTGTGAGAGGATAATTGAACATAAGAGACTCTGGCCTCAAGGGACCCACTGTCTTAATAGAAGAGACATGTCATAGGACATAAAAAATGATAATACAAGGTAAAATTTAGACCTAGTATAAAAACAATCCTTTCTAGAATGAAAACCTTCCTTGTGCTCAATGTCAGCAAATGACTATAGCAATTGCAACCTAGACCTGCCCCTCTGAAATGGATTTCTGTTCAAGTGGATAAGACAGAATGGGAATTTCATTCAGTCTCCAGTGCACTACTTAAATGGGACTTCAGCCACCAGGTTATTGCTTTCTGTTGCTAATAGTTGATTTACCTTTATAAGTAGACATTAGTACTAACCAAACAAATCCATTTTAGAAGTATAGTATGTACCTTACTGGGTTAATAATACCTTATTGGGTATGTTAAGAATTAAATAAAATACATCTTAACACATTTTATATAATAAGTATGCAAAATGTTTTTCTTGGCATTAAGGACATTACAATAAGCTTTGAGAATTCTACATGTTAAAATAATAGTATCAATATAAACATATATTTTAGAGATTGAATAGTTTTTCTATGTTAAAAAACATCTGTGATAGGTTTCAAGCATGCACATTGGAGCCCCATTCACAGAATGACTTGGTCCCCCAGGATTGCACATATTCACCTCTAACTCTGGAAGAGGTACAGGTCTGTCTATATCTTAGTTTAAAGGAAATTAACATACTGGGGACATCCATCATAGAATATAAAATCCTTCCAGCCTAATAAAGGCCTCAAAAAGATGGTGATATTAAATCTTTACAGACTATGAAATCACAACATTTGCTCCTCAAAGAATAGATCAGCCTTTAAATGTTTTAGGAATGATAAGAAATATGCCATGTATAAGTGTGAAAATTATACCAATGATTTCTTCATTTTTAAAGTTATAGTCTATATAGAGTATGGCACAAATAACGCCCCTTTTAATTACAAAATCTTTTATTACAAAATCCTAAGCATGTAATCCTGTGACATAGTGTCACACTCAAGCACACCATGTGACATTTTAGGTGAAATGTTCAAATTAGAACTATAAATTATCTTACCCATATTATTACCCTACCAGCCACACTCAAGCTGCTGGACCGTGTGTAGTTGTTAGGTTTTGTTTCCATGTTTGTCATTATTCTACCTTGTCAATTTCTTGGCATACATTGGAGCACTCATCAAGAGGGTTTGGATAAATGATATTGTAGACTTCTGTTTCATCTTTTATTATACCTAACTTTTTCTTAATGCCATCATGTTGAGAAAAAATTAATGGGTTTTGAAACAGGAAATAAGTTGTAACATACATAATTTGAAGGGTAAGGGTAGAAATAATTGTGGGGGAAGGAGAGATATTTCCATGAAATTCTGTTCTTTTTGATTCTGGTTAGTTGGAAAGTGTTTTGTTGAAGGTAACTAATTATAGGAATGTAAGGCCTCCTTCAGAGGTACATAATTGGTAGTCTTCTTTCCAAGGGCTAAAACATACATTAAGAATGTGATTCTAGGAAAGTAGTTGAACTTTCATCTAAAACTCTCCCTACCTACCATCTATTAATCACTTTCAATGTCTTTTCCCTTTTACTCTTTTATCCATCCCTTCTTCCTCCTTCTCAGTCTCCTCCTCCTCTTCTTCTTCCATGGTTGTCTTCTTTCCCCTTCTCCCCACACCCCTATACATCATCCTGTACCACTTACCCTTTGGCCTATGTCTTCTTTTACAGTCCTCTCTTCTTTCTTTATTTTAGTCCTCCCCTGAGGACATTTTGTCATTGTTGGTGGGGAGAGAGAGAGAGAGAGAGAGAGAGAAACAATGGATGCCTTCTCCAATACATCCAGACCCACAACTGACTCTGCAACCTGGGCCACACTGACCGGGCCCCCAGTCTTCTCTCGTCAAAATTGCTTATTGTAATATGGCCTCAGAGAACACAATATCTTTCAACATATGGTTCTTAGCTAATGCCTCATAAGTCTAAAGAGAAATGGATTAGCTGTTTTTTAATTTGTCAACAGGCAGTGGTGCTAAGTTTACCAAATTCTTGGCAGTTAGAATATGAAAAACAAAGAGGAATCCCACATTTGCTGTTAGTACAAATGCTGACTGCACCATAGTGGGGGTTGATGACTGTCTTTCCCCTTCGCATACAGGATCTGGCAGAAGTAACACCATTGAGTGAGGTTGGTAGGGTACTTGAATGTTTCACACAAGATGGACAGCATTTTGAACATTTCACCTACAATGTCATATGGTGTGCTTGAGTATGTTATGTTGTTATTGGAAGAACTCAGGCCAAACACTGGAGGAAGCGAAGTGGTTCCTTTATTTATGCATGCGGGCCCAGAGAAGGCAGTCTCCAAATTCTGGGCTCTGATCGGTGGGGAGCAATTGTTTATATAGGGTGAGGGGTGGTCTGTCACTTAGACCATTACTTCTGGTGGGAAAGCAAGAAGCAGCTTACAGAAGCGGAATGTTATCTCTAGCACACAGAGACACAATGTTGTCTCTAGCGCACAAATGTTATCTCTAGCAACTGTTATCTCTGGTGCTCAGGGACAAGCAAGAAACAAAGGAAGAAAACAAGTCATTTCCTGGGTACTGTGCTATGTTTTAAAATAACTGCCAATTTCCTCTAACAATGTTACAGAATTACACGCTTAGGATTTTGTAATGAAAGAGGGGTGTTACTTGTGCTGGACCCTGTATATATATGTATATGTGAGTGTATATGTATATATACATATCCATGCAGATATTCTGTTGTGTGGGTGGTGGAGATGGAGGTACTGTATGTGTAACACTAATGGAGATAAGTTGTGTGATTAGCTCTTGCCTCTAGGCCTTTCAAAATCGCAGCGGTAGTGCCCTTTTTGTGCTGGCTTCTGTCAAGGAAGTTTTTTGAAACTCAGCACTGTTACTGCTGAAAGGTTAAAGGGTTCCTGGAAGACTGAAGGAGAAGGTTCCCAAACTTCCACTTTGCTTTCTATCTTTGAAGGTATTATGTGACATGTGTGTGAAGAAAAGAAGGAGCCAGCAAAATTGGCATAGCAAAATAATGACAGAAAGGGCCTGGTTTTGTGATTCCAACCAAAGCCATTCAGGCATACCACAAGCTTTCAGAAAGTCAATAGTTTAAAGAATGTATTGATTATTCCTGGGACTCTTAGACATTGGCCTAGAATTTTACAGTCCATCAAAGGTGACATTCTAAGAATAATAAACTTTTTCAGAGAGGAAGTAATCACCAGAGATGTTAAAATTACACCTAGGATTTTTGGTGCTTTCATTTGGACAGGAATGGTATGGTAATCAAAGTTAGCCTATGTGCTAACAACAACCACAAAATGATTTTCCAATTCCCTGAATAAATTCATTTACCACTAAATTTTCCTGACTACAAGCCATATAAGAGAAAGACAAACTTCTTGATTCTAAAGTGAAATGTTATCTATTCAGCAATTGTTTATTTAGAGTGCATTATAATTAAAAAAAAACCCCACAAGAATTTTGGAGTCAGAAAAGGCTGAATTTAAAGCTTTTTGGACCAGGTACTTCCAGGGAAATTTAACCTTTTTGAACCTATGTTTTCTTTCTCTGTGAAAAGAAGATTATATCTGCCATAGTATTTAGTGGGGTGCTTATATTCTATTCCTTTACTTTTCCTGTGCATTTGATTATTATATGTTAGAAGAATTATCAGCTTCATTTTTTTTGTTGTGTACAGTGTTGGGGAAAACAAATTTTCCTCTACTCATCTAGGTTCTTTGGCTGGTCTAATGAAGTCAACATAACAGATAAACAGAAGAAAAACAAATTTCGTTTGTCTCAGAGCTCCATGAGAATATGAAACCCACAAGCAAGTGGGGAACTTGAGGCTTATGTGCCATCCTGAGCTAAAGAATGGGATAAGGGCTTGCAGATTCAAAAGGGGAGGAAGGTTATTAACAGGACAATAGAAAGAGCAGACATTTGCCCTGCCATACAGATGGGTCATTCAGATAAAAGTTATCTCTGCTAATAGCTCTCTCTCTGAGCTAGGCCTCCTGTGTAAATTCATTTAGGTAGTTAGGGAGAGGTGAAAGTTTTTCTTGAGACTGCTGGGTCATGAATGTCTTCAATTGAAAATAACACACATGCCAAGATGGCACATTTTGGGGTGGCATATTCTGCTGCCCTTCGTAACTGAGCAAAGGGTTCGTCCACCTGGCTCTGCAGATAGCCCATTATGTGGACACTGGATGTAGTGAAAGAAAGTGGTGGTTATTGTATAGAGCTACACACTGGACAGTGGGCATCTTGTCCTGGATGAACCTGAACTCTTCATTGGTTCACAGACATGGGGTTTATAGAGCAAAACTCATCAGACATCATGAGTAAGGGGTGCCGGTCGTGGGTGAAATTGATTGGTCAAGAGTGAGGCAGGGAAGTAAATCATGAAGTCAGCTTCCGCATTCCTGTCTGGTTTCATGGGGATGTGGCTAGAGGTTGTTCTGCTTTAGGGCTCAGCAGCTGAAACACAACTTAGGGCATAAGGTCATCTTCAGCTTAACGAAATTCATACCTTGGGATCATTAGTCAGGGACCAGCCAGTGTTTTCTGCTGCCTCAAGGAGTTAATACAAAGGTGGACCCCCCCAAAACTGGTGTTTTCTGGGAGGTGGGACCCTTGTAGTACTGGCTTTCCTTGCTAGATGAGTGTTCTAAGAACCCATCTGCTTCAGTGTACCAGCTGGCATTGTTGTAAGAGGCTGTGTTCAGCTTCAGTGAATTTTTTTTGAAGATTCTCAACACATTTGCCCATTTTAGGATGGGTGATTTACAAGTGCACCTGCCTGTACCGTGCTGAGTGTTCAGCATTTTTTGACCAAAAACAGCATGACCCCCATGTCCCATCCTCCCTATGCACCTGATCTTGCCTAGAATGACTTTCTTTGTTTCCCTGAAAAAAAAAAAAGCCCTCAAACAGAAATGTTTTGCCAGTGTGGAAGAGATGAAACAAAAATGGTAGAGGCACTAAAAGGCATCAAAATGGATGAGTTCAAAAACTGTTTTGAACAGTGGAAAATACGTCTCAATAGGAGGAGTATTGCATCAAATGGAGAGTACTTTGAAGGTGACTGAAGTTTAAATATGTAAGAATAAATACACAGTTTTTTATAAATAAATTCCATTTTGGAGGGGTCCTTCTTGTAAATGTAAGGAAAAAAGCCAAGGCTCACAGAGCATGTTGTAAAGAAACTGAATTGAATGCTGGGGCTACATATTAAATCAAAATAATACATTCAGTCAGGACCCTCAGTTTCATCTTCAACAGCAAACCCTAAAAACATCTCACTTTTGAGAATACATCTGCTATTTTATGTTTACCTGCAGTGCTCCAATTGGTTTCAAAGTGAGAAGCATCAGGACAGATGAGACAGCTTCTCGGGGCTTCTTGGGACTAGGGTGATCTGTCACTAAAAGCAACTTTGCGTCCATTTCTTAATAATGCCTATGCAACACCACACCTCTCCCCTCCACTTTGTGTTTCTGCTTTGGCCTTGGCCTCATGGTCTATCCTTTAACTGAGCCACCTCCTGCTTTAATGTATTCAATGTACTTGCTGCTGTGCACTGCCAGGAGCTTATTGATGTGCTACTTCGGGTTATAATAAGCTTCAGTGACACGTAAAGTACACATGGAGGGGGCACTTTCACTTTAGTAATTGTTACTTATCAGTGTTCCTGCATGATATGTATCCCTAAGCAACTAAATTTTAAAAGAGCACAGGGGAATTATTTAGTCACGTTCAAGGGCATCTCAGTTCTGGACTTTATCTATGACATTATGGCAATTGTGAGAGATAGATTCATTTAGTCCCCCTGGCTTGTAGGTTCTGCACACATAGAATGGAAGTATTTGTCCTCTCCCAGATATGAGTAATGTGGACTAACCAAATATACTGCAAATGAACATCACTATTATAGAAAATAAAACTTAGGCTTTAAACTCTACTTTGAGGCTTGATTAAGCAGTTTCTACATTTTTCACTTGGGCATCACAAGGTCATCAAACTATTATTACCTACCCTGTTTCATATTTAGAAATTTGAAAATTTGCACTTGTTATGACTTTTTACAACTCATTTATTTTGACAAGAATTAAATGTGAATGATAGAAAAAGGTTTAGGCCATATGCAGCTTGTTGAAGTTAACATTTTTTGAGAATGGAGTCCCAGGCTTAATGAAATCGTTTCATTAAATAAGGAGGGAGAATCTCATTGGGCATTTGGGAAACTGGGTTTGATTTCATTAGTATCTGCAGATGCTAATCAACTTATGACAGGGTTATGGCCAATAAACCCATTAAGAGTTGATTAATATACCTAACCTATGGAACAGCATAGCTTGGCCTACCTAGCCTACCTTAACAGTGCTAAGAACACTTACATTAGCCTATGGTTGGGCAAAATCATCTCACAGGATGACTGACTACATTGGAGAGTATTGGTTGTTTAACCTTACGATCATACAGCTGACTTGGGACCTGAGACTCTTTACTGTAGCCCAGCATCATGAGAGAGTATCGTACCACATATTGCCAACCCAGGAAAGCTCAAAATTCAAAATCTGAAGTATGGTTTCTACTGAATGTATATTGATTTTGAGGAGCTCAGAAGAAGTCACCTCAAGATGTACCTCTATGGTATTGTAGATGGTTTTGAGCTGAGGGCACCCAAGATGCTGTGGCTCTTAAAAGAGACTTGTGTTGCCTGGTAACTACCTAGAAAAATTTGAATCAGGGGCCTTGGCCATAATAATAGATTCTTAGAGATAACAATTTTTTACCTATTTATTGGACAGAACAAACTTCTAATTGCTGAATATCTGCTCTTATAATTCTGTGTGTGACTTTCTGTCCCCCCCTCCACCTCCCAAAGCTCCAAGGTCTTACTTTATCCTTAGCTCAGAATGTGATACATACCATACTTTCCCTTTCTGTCTTTGAACTTATCATGTATGTGGGGTGTCTGACTCTCATGTATGTGGGGTTCCCATATATATATGGGAAGGAACCAGCTGAAGGAACCTTGAAGGTAGAGGGCAGTTTCATTCTCTCCCACACTTTCATATCATCGTAAAGTTGAAAATTGTAAATCAAGCCATCATAAGTCACGTCAGGAACAGTCTGTATTTATATATCCTATAATTCTCATTAAAATGTGACATTATAGATGCTGGAAGTATGCCCAAGTTTCTTTGTGAAAGTCTTCTTTCTAAGGGTCAAAGCATAAACTAAAGATGTGGTTTTAGGAAAGTGTTTTGACCTGTCTTTGTTAAACAGAACTCATGTGGAGAAGGATAAAATCCAAAGTGTTAAGTCTTAGCAAGAACTAGTTCCTGCTGTGGACAGTGGGAAGTACTGCCTTAATTTGGCAGATGGCTCTAGAGGGCTTTGGGAAGGACACAAGAAGATTAAAACATACTGAGCTCTGCTGTGTTCAAGGTGCCGAATATCCTTATTTACATATGTCATGCTATTTAATTATTCCTACAACCAGCATACTCTGTCCCTGAAGGCAAGCTACACATGAAGCCAAATTACAATTACAAGGTTCTGTGGTGTAGTATGGAATTAGAAAAAGAGAATTGATTGTATAATATGAACGTTTAAAGTTTGCAACAACTTCTCTGTTAAATATATGCTTGCCACACACATCAGAGGGGTTGTGTCATTGGATATGGTTTGCATCCTCTCTGGGTGGTTCTTGAATAGGCACATTTGCCTTTCAGGCCTTCTCTTTTCCATATTTCTGTGGCTGCCCACCCACTGCATTCTGATTGACATTGGCCCAGTAGAGATTATTTCTTTAAGATGAGTATATTAGTGAGTTTTTACTGTGAAACGAAGAACTGGATAATCTCAGAGGTTACAGCAACAAACATTTGTGTTCAAGTTCCTAGGTCTATAGATCAGCTGTGATTCAGCTGATCCAGGCTGAACTTGGTTGGGCCAGGAAGGACACACAGGTTCTGGTCAGGTTCAAGCCTGTTCCTCCTGTCTTCTGGGGCCAAGACTTCTTGGAGTATACTTTTCTAATGGAAAAAATCACAGAAGCACAGAGAAGCAAGCAGAAACACATTTCTTAGGGACTCTGCTTGGAACTGTCACACTGTCACCTTTCCCACACTCCATCAACTATGAAAAATCACAGGGCCAAGCTCAGCATCAATAGAGTGTGGAAGTACACTCTTCTCAATGAGGGGGTTTAAACTGAAAAGACCATAGGTGTAAACATTAAGAAAAAAGGAAGGATTACAGTGGCCTTGTAATACAATTTGATATCAGGTATTGTGATCCCTCCTACTTTGTCCATCTTTCTCAACATTGCAGCTACTATTCGGTGTCTTTTATGGTTCCATATAAATTTTTGAAGTGTTTGTTCTGTGACTGTGAAATATGCCATTGGTACTTTAATAGGTATTGCATTGAATCTGTAAATTGCTTTGGGTAGTATGGACATTTTGCTGATGTTAATTCTTCCAATCCATGAACATGGTATATGTTTCCATTTTTTTGTGTCTTCCTTGATTTCTTTCTTCAGTGTAATGTACTTTTCTGCATACAGGTCTTTTACCTCCTTGGTTAGGTTTATTCCTAGGCACATAGACCAATGGAACAGAACAGAAAACCCAGAAATAAACCCAACACTCTATAGTCAATTAATATTTGACAAAGGGGGCAGTAACATAAAATGGGGTAAAGATAGCCTCTTCAACAAATGGTGTTGGGAGCACTGGACAGTGACATGCAAAAAAATGAAACTCGAGCACCAACTTACACCATACACCAAAATAAATTCAAGGTGGATAAAAGACTTAAATATAAGCCATGACACCATTAAAGTCCTAGAGGAGAACATTGGCAGGAAAATCTCAGATATTTCACATATCAACATTTTTACTGATATGTCCCCTAGAGCAAGAAATATAAAGGAAAGAATAAACAAATGGGATCTCATCAAAATAAAAAGCTTCTGCGCAGCTAAAGAAAACAGCATTAAAATTAAAAGACAACCAACTGTATGGGAAAACATATTTGCCAATGATATCTCAGACAAAGGTTTAATCTCCAAAACAGACAAAGAACTCACACGACTTCACTCTAAGAAGACAACTAACTCAATTAAAAAATTGGGAAAGGACTTGAACAGACACTTCTCCAGGGAGGACACACAGAGGATCCAGAGACACTTGAAAAAAATGCCCAATATCGCTTGCTATCAGAGAGATGCAAATTAAAACCACAATGAGATACCACTTTACACCGGTGAGAATGGCTATCATAAACAAAGCAATAAACAACAAATGTTGGAGAGGGTGTGGGGTAAAGGGGACTCTGGTCCACTGTTGGTGGGATTGCAGACTGGTACAACCATTATGGAAAACAGTGTGGAATTTTCTCAGAAAACTAAAATTGGTCCTGCCTTTTGACCCAGCAATTCCACTGCTAGGATTGTATCCTAAGAACCCTAAAACACCAATCCCAAAGAACCTATACACCCCAAAGTTCATAGCGGCACAATTTACAATAGCCAAGAGTTGGAAGCAACCTAGGTGCCTGTCAGTAAATGAATGGATCCAAAAATTATGGTACCTATACACAATGGAATTTTATGCCGCAGAAAGAAAGAAGGAGCTCCTACCTTTTGCAACAACATGGATGGAACTGGAAAGCATTATGCTGAGTGAAATAAGCCAGGTGTTGAAGGACAAATACCATATGATCTCACCTTTAAGAGGAAGCTAAACAACAAAACAAACAAGCAAGCAAAATATAACCAAAGACACTGAAATAGAGAACAGGCTGACAGTGACCAGAGGGAAGAGGGGAGGGAATTTCAGGGGAAATAGGGGAGGGATTTAGAAGAGCATATATAAAGAATACATGGACAACAACTGAGAAGGGTGGAGATGGGAGGGAGGGGGGAGGATGGGGGTTGGATGGGATGGGAGTAATAGACAGAAAACTGTACTTGAAAAATAATTAAATCAAAAAATTGGAAAAAAAAGGAAGGAGTGGAGAATTGGGAATGAAGAGCCTATCTGCTATACTGAGTCTGAAGATATGTATTCTAGGCTACTATACATTGATTTCATAGTTTAATTCTCTCAGAGAACTAGTTTCTGTAGATTTTGGGGGGTGGCAAAGGAATGTGGCATCTCATATTTGCCTCAGTTCTCACCTGCAGGGAGGGGCCAAAGCTTAACAGTCTGCTTCGCCTTTGAGCATTTCTCTGCAAGCCAAACCGACTCATCCCAGCCACCAGGTATATTAATAATGTAAAGAATTGTGCAAGGGATCCAAAGCCTAGGGGATGCCATACTTGGCCTTATGTCAAGGTAGATGACAAATTCTATTAAACCAACCCTTTCCCTTCCTGGTAAATCACCTTCATCTGTCCTTACTAAAATTAATTTATGAGCCATCTTAAGGTATTGGTGATCTTTGGGCATCTGTGTTTCTGCTATATTGGTTGCTCCTGAAAAATGAAATTGTTCACATATTTCACCAAATATACAGATGACTGTTTTCATTTGAAAACTTTGTGAAATATATCATATATACAGGAGAATGTATAAAACATATGTATAGATCAAGTCTAATTATAAAGCTATAGAGTATTTTAAGTTATAAATGTGCACAATTTATTGATCTACTTTTCTGTTGATAAACATTGGAATTTTTCCCAGTTTGGGATCATTACAAACAATGCTTCTGTGAATGTTCTTATATATATTTGGTGGGAAGGGGATTTTGTTTTTCCCTTGGGAGTTGCTGTAGCATACAAAAACTAGGAGTGGATTTCCTGAGTCAAAGGATTTGAACAATGAATTGGTTATATCTTTCTGTGTTACAAGCCATCATAAACATAGTGACTCAAAAGAAGCACCATTTTATTTGCTCATAAATTCTGTGGGTCAGCAAGTTAGGCTGGGTTCAGGCAGGCAATTCTTCTGTTGGTTTCTTCTCATTCACATGGCTGCAGTTGTCTGGAACCTCAGCTAGAATGAGATGGCCCTAGATTCTCTCATTTAGCAAGCTCACATTATGAAGGGGCACACATACAAGACTAGGAGGAATTTGTGATCATGTTTTGCACAAGACACATGTCTAAGTTTCCTAGGCAATGATGAACCACATTTCAATGTGGTATACTTTAAAATTTATGCACTCATTGTTCAATTTCCTTCCTAACTTTTGGTAATGTTGGATTTCTGAATTTTGCTAGTCTGCTGAGTATTTAATTAGCATCTCACTGTGGTTTTAATCTACATTTTCCTAACTAGTAAAAAAGCCAAGCATCTTTATGTTTATTTTCCATTTGGATTTTCTATTTTATAAAATATCTCTGTCCTTAGATAATTTTACATTTTTTTTAACTGACTCAAGGAAGTTTTCTTTCTATGTACACTCTGGATATCAGTCCATTGTTTGATATAATACTTGTGGACTATCTTTTACCTCTTTTTATTGTGTCTTTTGATGAACAGAAATTTATAATTTTAATGTAGCCTCTATAATCAATTGTTTTCTTTTTGTTAGTGCAGTTTGTGTTTTTATGGATTTATTTATAAGAACCTTTCCCTAATGCTATGAAGACAGTTTCTATATTACCACCTAAATACTTTTAAGTTTTACATTTCATGCCTAGAATTTCTTTTTTTAGATATCATTCTGACACCAAGATTTGTTGTTGTAGTAATAATTGTTGTTGTAGCTGACTTTCCCATGGGTGAAAACTCTTGTTCTCATTGAGGTTTGAGGGAGTTGATATCAGCTTCTTTCCTAACTGAAAGGTAGGTTATGGAGTTGCATAAATGAGGGTAAAAAGATCTGCTTAAATTGATAAAGGTGACATATTTATATGTGTCATGAGAACAGGAGCTTTGGAAGGAAACCAGCCTAGAAGAATCCAAGCCCACATATATCTCTCAATTCTGCCATTTCCACGAGGACCGTCTTCTTCTCTTGGGGAGGCCTGGCTCAGTGCATGGAAGAAAAAGCTGAGTAGATGTCTTCCTTTCTCATTCCCATTGTGGAGTAGAGTGGAGATTCTTTTCCCTTTGGAAAAACTTGGGGACTAGGGCATAATATTCTACTCCCTGCATACATTTCTCTTTATCCCTAAAGGGATAAGTCAGACTGAGAAATTTTATTTAACCTTACTTTGTTCATTTTAATGAGTTCCTTTTAAAACTTCTGAACCAGGCAAATGAGTAATGAATTGCACTGAATTTTAGAGGGCATTGTTTCTGTGGTGACTACTCCTGCCATTCTGAGTTACTTAGGCTTGGGAGAAGCTTAACGACATAAGAGTTAGGAGACAGATTCTGGGTCCTGGGGCCATTGATAATGTCCCAGAAGAAGTCACTTTAATTTCCAGGGCTTCAAATTCATCACTTGCAAAATAAAGGAATTTAACTAAATGATCTCTAAGGTCCCTTTCATCTTTGACAATCATTCGTTCCTTTACGGTGTTCAGCTGAGTCTCTTAAGAGGCAGAATTTTGAAGACTTGTCTAAGTGGCTGATATTGGAAAGGCTTAGCCAGCATGGATGTCCATGACTGATTTTAAATTGATTTTTAATAGCAACTTATATGGAAAGCAGTCATATAGTTTTTACATGCAAACACAAAAGCCCACAGAACAGTTCTCATAGATTTAAAAAAAAACAGGCCTTTTTGTTGTAGCAGAATTTCTTTTTTAGCTCCTAATAAAATATCAACCTAATATTGTTGCTGTCAAGTAAACAATGATGTTTTTTGCTTTGTTTTGTCTTTATTCTTATTTTTTATTCATTTATTTTTTGTCTTTTTATACAAACCTTCAGGTGGGGGGCTGGTTTTCAATAGATGGCAGTGAGAGAGCTGCTTCCCTATGTACAAACCCAGACACAGCAGGATGCTTGGTCATCTATGAATGGGAGCACCAGGTTCCCCAAGAATGTGCGGTGTGTGATGGGTGACAGAGTAGCCCCTTTTCTGGAGGCACCCCACTTCCCTAGAAGAGCAATGACTTTTTTTAAAGTATAAAATTGACAGTAAAATACTGCCTCTCTTATGTCTTTGCATGTGTTGAAAAGATGATCACAACTTCTGGCTTGTGATAGAATTTTCTTGGTGGGCTCTCTGAGTAGACCATTGGGATGATAGAGTCTCTTTCCTCTAAGAGGAGGGCAAGGCTGTGGAACTTGATTAGTGGATATAGATTCCTTTCCGTCATCTAATGATTAAGGGAGGTGAGATTGTTATGCCTATTAAAAGTTCAGGCAGTCTTTACCATTTACTATGGAATATTTGACTAACATGGAAATTAAGTTCTTGTTTAGTATTTATTTTATTACTTTAAAATATGGGCATTATATTATTTTGATGCCAATTTATGTATACTACCTATAACACACAAGTTTTAGAATAGAGACTCGATTCCAATTTTCTAAATCATTGCACTTCTAGCCTCCTGGAAATCCAAATTCCTATCAACAGAAGAAGCATGAACTTCTTGTATCATAATGATTTCTACAACTACAGTCATTTTGGGGAAGACTTAAAATTGTTTAATCACTTTTTCCCCATGAACATTTTCTTCTAGAGTCTTAAAATGAAAAATAGGATTTATTAAGGCTTGTTACTTTAGACATTACCCAGAAGGGTATATTAAATGGCTAAGGAAACACTATGATGTCATATTAAGAGAATGGCTTTTGGTCTCAGACTGACCAGCTTTGTCACTGACAACTTCTTTAACTTTGGTTAATTTATTCTAACTCTAGTTCAGTGATGTTAAAACTTAGTGTGCATTGATATCCCCTGGAGGGCTTCTTGAAGTAAACCCTGCTGGGCTCCACTCGAAGAGTTTCTGGTTGAGTAGATCTAGTGAGGCCCCAAATCTGCATTTCTAACAAGTGCCCAGTTGATGCTGATGCTGCTGGTTTCAGGAATCTAAGTCAGTTTAATAATAATACCTCCTGGAATGATCGTGAGTATTAAGTCAGTTGCTCTCTATGAAGAAAGTCCCAAGGTGTCTGACAAATAGGAAAGTTTTAATTAATATTCATTTCCTTTCTCCTATGTCTTCCCTCTTCCTCCAGTAAATATTAACAAAGTGCTCTGTGGGATTTGATGAATGAATAGGACAAGAACCCCATCTTAATGTACCTTTTAATTAAATAAGAAAAAATGAACATAGAAGACAATTAAGAAAAATAAGAAGATCAAATCATTAAGTATTAAATTTCTTGCTGTGGTCTCAATGTGTCCTGAAAATTCATATGTTGAAACCCAACCCCCAATGTGGGATTGATGTCCTTATAAAAAATGCTCCAGAGAGCTGCCTTGCCCCCTTCCACCTGGTAAAGACACAACTAGAAGTCTGTGACTTACAAGAGGGCCCTTACTCTAACAAGCTGACACCCTATCTCGGGCTTCCTATCTTCAGAACTGTGAGAAATGATTGCCTGTCATTTATAAGTTATCCAGTCTGAAATGTTGTTTCAGCAACCTGAATGGGCTAAGACATTACTTTTTGTATGTAATTGTTGGCATTTGAAAATTCCAGAAGAGGGAGAGATCACTGGAGGCCATTCCTGGTCAGGGAAGGCCATGCTGAATAGGTGACATTTAATTAGTTCTGAAGCCAGAAATTCTGTATTACCTGTGGGCTGGTAACAGATTTTGAAGAAGCCTGAAAACCAAGTGGAGGGATTTTGAATGGGAGTGGTTAGTATTAGGATGGGAAAATATTTTAGGCTTTTGAGCAGAGGGATAATGTGATGAAAGTGCTTCTTGGAGAAGACAAGCCCAAATGGAGTGTGCGGGTAGTTAGGATATGAAAAATGTGGTATCATTTTCTCCTTGTAAAGTGGCTGTTCACAGTAGTGGACACTCCAGGCCATCCTTCACTGGGAGCAGTTGGAGTGAAGACTAGACTGATCTTATAGAAAGGGCTCTTCATGTTCATTTCTTATATTATATAGTTGTTTGCATTGGCTCCCCGACTAGAGGGCAGAGCTTAAACTTGTGAGTTTCATACTCCTTCCTATCATGCCTTTCACAGACAGGTGGGTGTGCAGTATGTGGGCTGAATTAAATTAAAGGAGATTTGAAAGGTGCTGATGATGAGTACTTATGAGGGGAGAATGACTGGTTATGTGGGAGAAAGGAGAAATTTTATTCAAAGTTGCCTCTGTGACAAGCAGAATGACAGCTCTGATAAGTAGTGTTAATGTCAAGTACAAACAGGAAGGTTTGGACAGGCAGCCATTTGGGGATACAACTTTACTTATGCATATGGCATTGACACAATATTTGGGCATCCCAATAGAAATATTCAGAGGCAGCAGCATGTGCCAAATATAGAATGGAGGATGTGAAAGTAATTAGAATTCAGAATCATAGGTTAAGACAGACTCTCAGTTTTAGTTCAAATCTCTTACCTAATATAAGAACTACTCTAGACCCTTAGTGCTCAAAGTGTGGTTTCCAGACCATGATCATCGACATCACATGGGAGCCTGTTAGAAATTAAGAATCTCAGGCTGCAGCCCAGACCCACTGAATTAGAATTCGTAGTTGAATAGGAGCTCCAGGGAATCTGTGTGGATGTTAAACATTAAAAAGTACTTCCTATATGCCATTTCTGATTTGCACTGGTTTCTTCTAGTGAAGAGGAAATTATTAGCTCATAAGATAACCCATTCTTTTTTGGACACTCTTAATTGTAATAGTTTAGACTGAGACATGCTTTGGTTCTCAGGCTTGGCTACACATTAGAAACACATAGACAGCTTTAAAAATACTGATGTCTACACTGCACACTCACTAGAATAACTAAAATAAAAAAGATGAGCAATACCAAATGTTTTCAAAGATGTGGAGCAATAGTAACTTTTGTAGATTGCTGGTGAGACTGTAAAAATAATATAACCCACTTTGGAAAGCTGTTTGGGCATTTCTTATGAAGTTAAATAAATATACATTTACCATATACCCCAGCAATCCAACTCCTAGGTATTTATCCAAGGAAAATGGAATGATATGACCATCAGAAGACTTGTCCAATAATATTCATAGTGCCCTCATTCATAACCTCAACCTGGAAATAATTCAGCTGTTCCTCATCAGAAGAATGACTTAAAAAACAGAGGTAAACTTGTTTGTTGGAGAGGAAGAAATTTTCCTATACCCTTCTATGTTCTTTTGGCTAATGTAATAGTTAAATCAAGAAGAGACAGATTAACAAGAAAAAAATAAGCAAATTTAATTGTACATATTTGCAGGAACCCCACATACATGAGAGGTTCCAAGACAGAAAGGTAAAATGAAGTACATGTGACATCCTGAACCAAGGAATGAAGAGACCAGAGTCTTCAGAGGGGAAGAAGGCTGTTGTAGGACTAGAAGAACAGCAGATGTTCAACAATTAGAATTTTTCACTGCCTATAGATAGGCTAAAGAAAGCCATTTTTGGTGATAATTCTTATTGTGGGCAAGGCCCCAGTTTGAATTCTTTAAGGGAGAGGTAAAAGTTTCTCTTGAGCTTGCAGGGTCTTGATTCCCTTCAGTTCAGAATGATCCGAGCCACACACTGATGCGGCTCATCTTGGGGACATCTTGCAACTTCTCTATGTACAAGGGATGACCACTCAGCAATAAAAAGGGACAAACCGCTGTTATATGCTACATCATAGAAGGGCTTGAAAAACACTGTGTTAAACAAGGGAGGCCAGACACAAAAGGTCTGTACTATATGATTCCATTTGTGTGAAGTTCTAAATGAGGCAAAATTAATCCATGGTGGTAAATATCAAAACACTGGTTACTGTTGGGAGATGGTGGGGTGAGGATTGTTTGTATAGGAACTTGGGGAACTTTCTGGGGTGCCAGAAATGTTTTATATTGTGACAGGGAGGTGGGCTACACAAGTGTATACATTTGCCAAATGCTATCAAAGATTTGTGCAGTTCATGGTAGGTAAGTAAATTATAACAATGAAAAAAGAAAGAAAATTAAAAATTCCAGTGCCTGCATCCCACCTCAGAGATTCTGGCTTAACTGCTCTGGGGCTGCAATGTGGGCATCCGAATGTTAAAAATCTCACGCAGTGATTCTAATGTGCAATCAGGTGTGAACCACTAGTGTAGGGGCTCTGGAGAGGGACAGTGGATGACCCTGGGGGTAGTAAAGGGAGATGGGAAGGAGCAGTTGGGGGAGGTGGAGCAGGGAAACCCAGAAAGGGTAACGTCAAGGAAAGCAAGGAAGGGAGATTTCAAAGGACAAGTCCACAGAGAAAGAAGTAATCTAGAAGTTGTTAAAAATGAAAATGAAGCCAGAAGTTCACTCTTGGAAAGTGACTGGCATGTAAATGTGAGGAGAGGAAGCAGATGACAGTGGCAAGAAAGAAGTTCACAGTAAGGAAAGGAAAATAGCAGACACAATATAAACTGCAGCTACCTGAACCGTTGGTGCCTGTAAGCCCAAATCCTACTGACTTTTGTTTGCACCCGAGTGCTGAGGTGTTCTGATGGAATTCAAATGTCCTGACAATATTCACTCTTCTGGCCCCAATCCTCAAGGGCCAGTTTTTTCTCTGGGCTGAGCCTCAGCATGGAACATCCCTCTTCGAATGGTTGAAGGGGAAAGTTTTGAATGTTTTGCAGCCATTTTCCAAGCACTGTCTTTGTTGTAAGGCAATTTCCAACTATGAGCTGATCCTATAGCAAGGACCCTTGGAGGAGAGTTATTATAACGATTTTGGAAGGTTTTCTAACTAACTGTCCTATCGTTTCTGAATAACACTGCAAATATTGGCTTCTGTCGACCTTCAACTGTACGCTTCTACATCATGTGTCAGCATTAAGTATTATTTTTCCCAGAGCCTTTTGGGAAATGACATGAAAATCTTGTTCTGATTCTGTTCTGTCGTAAAAAACTCTCAAATCAAAACAAGAGCTACAGAATCACCCTGCACAGGGGAAAATATACGCATACCAGAGAGAGCTTGGAACTAAATCTTTTATGCTAAACTTGTGACATAGAGAATTCAGAGTCCTTTACATTAGAGGCAGGTGAAGGGCCCTGAAAACCTCACATGGGACTTTCTATAGAGGTCCTTTGGTACAACCACGAGGAACTCTCTATGGAGACTTCTGGAGAGAAATCCTCTGGGCTCAGACATCAGTTCCCCCTGTTCATGGAGAGATTGATTTGGGTCCTCTAGTAGGAAGAAGGATGAAACATTTCATGTATTATGAATTAGTGTTTCAAATTCAATGTCAAGCATCAGAGAAACAGATACCTGCTCATCAGCATCCTCTCCTGAAAGCATTGTGGCAGAGCACAACAACATTCGGATAGCTTGTGCCCTATCAACTATTCTTCCCTGAGTCACATCACTCTCACTAGGACAGTTACCACAGCAGGCGTCCAGAGTAATGAGCTTTGTCTGAAGTCCCAGAAGTTCATCTCCAGCATGCTTGTTGTATTAGCAAGCTGGTGTGTCCAGAGACAGTGGGACAGAACAACAATAAGCAGACCTGAAAGAAATTTGCCTGCTTGACAGTGACAAATTAAGGTACTGCCACCTTTGGCAGAGTGATGGGCCTTGAAGCAATATTAGCTGAAAGCTTTGGCTTTCAGAAGTTTGTGAACTGGAGCTCTGTTCTGTTAGCAGCAGGGTTTTCACACAGGGAGGAAACATTCTGGTGAATAAGATCTCAGATTTCCTTCTGTACTTCCATCACCCCGCCCCCCTGCTATCCAGCCCACACCGCCTGCTTCTCCCCACACAAGGAGACATCAGGAAATTTGCTTTATGGCTTGTTACTTATTTACATCACAACCATAGGCTTCATGTAAAAAAATAATATGCTGAAAGTGCAGAACTGTTCCAGGGGGAATCTAAATATTGAAGATTTATATCTTTTTTATATAATAAGGAAGTGACAATGAAAAGCCATTGTTATGGCTCAAAGCTATAATAATAAATTTTTAGATTTTGCTTTATTATTTTTGTCAAATGTGGTCAGGGGACATCAGGTTATTTGGTGCCTAGTGAAGCCTAACATTGGTAGGAGGGTCAACTTCATTGCAAAGTCTATTTATTCATGGTTATTGGTAGATGCTATACTCTGTTCACTTGTATGGTACTACTCCTTAAAGGCAGGTGATATGTGCAGTCCTGCTATTTTTGAATCAAATATATGGCAGAAATAGGTAGGAGGAGAAAAAGAAAAGGGAGGATTGAAGTTAAATGACCTTGGGAAAGTCATAGATGTTTTGGTTTGTCACTTGTCTATCTTCCTTAAAATATTCTTAATCCTCACTTCTGATTCATGGGGCAATAAGTCTTTCATAATAAGAAGGAATCCCTGGGCTTCTAAAATAAAAGATTGTAAATCACCAAAGAGCATTTATTTTCAGATGTGGCAGTGGATTGAAATGAATGTTTATTCGTGGTCTAAGAGGTATCATTCATATGGTATATGAATGTTGATTCATCTTTGTTTAATAACATTTTTTTGTGTGTTAGGTTTACTCATTATTGTTGTTGAATTTTGAATCATTGTTGTCCTCTGGCTGGGCAGCAACCTGTCTCTTGATCTGAAGCCCAATATATGTAGCATTTCCTCCATGGAGCTTCCCGTAATGACTCTAGCACAAAATTACCTTTTCTTCTCAATTGCTCATTTGCTTAGCATTGTCCCCACTCCTCAACATGCCTGCCCCATCTACTCTACCCTGTGAATACCCATCCACCCGAATGATAGAACTGGATTATATACTGTTTGGAAAAAACTATCAATTCTCCCTCTTTCTTTTCTAGTTTTCATTTCTAACACAGAGCTCACAAAGTTGCGTCTGACCTGATTTGATCTGATTCTAGATATCTGCCTGGATTATTCTAATCCCATGGTGTGAACAAAAGTACTTACATTAGAGGCTTTGTCCAGAAAGAATAGAGAATTTCATTGATGATTAGAGGAAGAAACTTTGAATGTCTGTGCTAGACCTAAAATTTATTGAATTAATTCTTGAGAATGATGATATCCTAAACAATAAACCAATTTTGTCTCAAAATGAAGCTCTGCCATTAGATTTTGCTTCTTCCACCTTATAAAAATGTTCACTAACTTATTTATTTATATATATATACACACACAGATATATATGTGTATGCATATACACATATATGTATATGTATATATACATATATATGTGTTATGTGTATGCATGTATATATATATTTAGCACCATCAATTTGATGGAATTGTGTAAAGAATTTTATGAAATTTGTGGAGATAGGAAAATATGGACATATTTGGTCTTCTGCATTTAGTTTATAAATCATCTTTAAAAAAAGATGTTATTTATTTACTTATAGAGAAAGGGGAAGGGAGCGAGAAAAGGAGGGGGACCTGGCCCACTGCAGGCATGTGCACTGACTGGGAATTGAACCAGCAGCCCTTTGGTTCACAGGCTTGCACCCAATCCGCTGAGCCACACCAGCCAGGGCTTATAAATCATCTTAACAATATTATCATGGTTATACATCTTGATGGAAGAAACAAATATTATTTTACAATATGAAGTGAAGAACTTTGTTAGCTGAAAAATATTTAGTAAGGACAAAATGAAGATTGCTATCTTGGTTATATTAATGACATAAAGGTACATAGGGCTATGGATAGTCCCTTGAGGTTAGTCTACTGACACTTGTTTTATTTCCCCTAATTAGCAATACTGATGTATTTTTGGCATTTCAGATGCTCTAATTGCTTTTGTGATAGCTTTTGTTTATATGCACTTATGTCATTGCTAGAGAATTTCTCTGTAGCCCTTTAGTATCATGTCTTCTACCTTCTTTTTTATGCTCAAAGTGAAAATACTTCCTCAAGGTATTTTGAACATTGTCTCACTTTGTTAATTGCTGTCATCTCAGAGCTCAGGGCTTAAAACAAAAACCACTTATTATTTCCTTTGAGCCTGTGGTTTAGATTGGAGGTTGGGTGGTCGGAGCTGGAATCTGCTGAGTGGTTCTGCTGGTCTGTGCAGGGCTCATTTGCTTGTCTGTGGCCAAGGCTGGGTCTTGGCCAATCCAGACTGAGTTTTGCTAGGGGGAAGTGGATTGCTCTGATCCACACATTGCTTCCTTGTACAAGTGGAATAGCTGGCCAGCTGCCCCAGAATGTGCCACTTTGGTATGTGGATTTTTGGGGGCTAAAGATGACTGAGATCCAGCAGACTCAGGAAGAGCTTTTTACCTTCCCCTTAACTACCTAAAAGAAATTACACAAGCCCTGGCTGGTGTGGCTCAGTGGATTGAGGACTAGCCTGCAAACCAGAGGGTCATGGGTTTGATTTCCAGTCAAGGCACATGCCTGGGTTTTGGGCCACATCCCCAGTTGGGGGCATGCAAGAGGCAATCTCACATCGATGTTTCTCTCCCTCTCTTTCTCCCTCCCTTCCCCTCTTTCTAAAAAATAAATAAAATCCCTTTTTAAAAAAGGAATTGGATTGAGAAGCCTGTCCCAGGAAGAGAATTATTATGAGAGAAATTTTTTACATTGGGAAGAGTTCTCTGCATGGCAAGCATCAGTTTATCAAACATTTGCTCTTCTTATTTTCCTGGGAGTTGTCTTCCAGCACTTTGAAGCCCCAGCCTCCTTAGCTCAGGATGGTGTATAAGCCTCAATTACCTGACAGCTAGGGAGTCTCACTGTTTTATGGGGCTCCCACATGTATAAAATTTATTTTCCTCCTGTTAATGTCTCATTTGAATTTAATTATTAGAACAGTCAACAAACCTAGAAGGGAAGAAGAGAAAATTATTCCTCCCCAACATCCTCCTCTTGGCAATGCAGAGAGAATTTGTATTATTTCCTTCCTTGCTTCTACTGACTTTGAGCTTCATGTGTTCTTTTTCTATTTCTTTATATGGAAATGTTAGGTTGTTTGTTTGAGATTTTTCTTGTTTCTTGAGTCAGGCCTGTAATGATATAATCCTCCCTTTTTTACTATCTTTGCTTCATCCCCCAAATTTTGATAGGTCATTCTCATTTGTCTTTATGTATCTTTTAATATCTTTTATTTTTCCCTTTGACCCAGTTGTTCCTTAGTGGCATGTTGTTTAATCTCCATATATTTGTGTTTTTTCCTACTTTCTTTTCTGCAGTTGATTTTCAGTTTCAAAGCATTGTGGTTGGAGAGTATGTTTGGAATGATTTCAATCTACTTAAATTTTGGAGGCTAGTTTTGTGGCCCAACATATGATCTATCCTTGAGAATATTCTATGTACACTAGAGAAAAATGTATATTCTGGTGTTCTGGGATGAAAAGCTGTATTAATATTGATTATGTCCATCTGGTCTGTGTCATTTAAGGCTGATACTTCCTTACTGATTTTCTGTTTGGATGACTTATCCATTGTTGTCAATGGGGTATTTAGATTCCTTACAGTAGTTTCATTTTAGTTACTTTCTCCCTTTAGGTCTGTTAGTAATTGCTTTATATATTTTGGTGCCCCCCAGGTTAGGTGCATATACATTAATAAGTATTATGTCTTCTTGATGTATTTTTCCCTTTATTGTTTTAAAATGTCCATCTTTGTCTCTTGTTATCCTTTTTTTTTTGAAAACTGTTTTGTATGATTAAGTTTGGATACTCCTGCTTTCCTCTGGAGACCATTTGCTTGGAGTCTTATTTTCCATCTCTTCACTTTGAGTTTATGTCTGTCCTTGCAGCTGAGATGTTTCTGCTGAAGGCAGCATGTGGTTGTTTTTGTTTTTTTTTTTTTAATTTGTCCTACTGCTCTGCATCTTTTAATTGGTGAGTTTGGTCCATTTACATTTAGGTTGATTATTGATATATGAAGATTTCCTATATCCATTTTATGGTTTTTTTCTGGTAGTTCTGTGTCTTTATTGTTTCTTTTCCCTTCTGTTTTTGTTATTTTAGTTTGTTGGTATTCTATGATTTTCCCCTTCATTTCTTTTTTTTTAATGTTATGTATCTCAATTCTAGATTTTCGTTTTGTGGTTACAATTAGGTTTATGCAAGAAAAAGATTCATGTGTACAATAGTCCTTTGTTTTTTCTGATTACATTTAATCTCCATTCACCTGTGCAAGTTTGGTCCTTCTCCCAACCCTTTTAATGTTTTTGGTGTCACAAACTATTCCTTCTTATGCTGTGTTTTCATTTGCAAATTGCAGTAGCTATTGTTTTGTTCTGAGATTTTTTATTTTCTTTCTGAACTCTCCCTTCTTACCTTGGTTATTCATTGTGCTTGATGGGTTATTTTTCGGCCTGGGCACTTGTGGGAATGAAATCTTCTTCTTTATGTTATATTGAAGTGTTTACTACCTATTCTGGACAACAACTGTAATTTCTTGCTTCTATTCATCTGTTAGTCATCTCACTCACAGTTTTGTATTCCTTTATCTTTTTATTTCAGGTAGAAGAGCATCTTTACCATTTTTTATAATTTAGGTCTTATAGTAAATTCCCTCAGTTTCTGTATGTCTGGCAAAGCTTTCATTTCTCCTTAATATCTAATGGATAATTCTGCTGAATATATTATTCTTAGCTGGTAATTTCCCTCATTCAATAATTTGAATATTTGGTTCAGTTTGTTGGGTTTCTGCTGAAAAAAATCTGATGGTAATCCAATGGGGCTTTCTTTATAGGTTAACATCTTCTTTTCTTTGGCTGCCTTGACACTTCTTTCTTTGACATTAATTTTTGACAGCTTTCATGTAATGTGCCTTGGAGAAGGGCTTTTTGAATTGAGATAATTAGGTATTATGTTAGCTTCTTAAATTTGAAGATCCAGGTTTTTTTCCCATAGATTTGGGAATTTCTCATGAATATTTGTTTGAGTAGGCTCTCTGTTTTCTTCTCCCTCTCTCATCCTTCTGGTATACCTGTTATTTTCATATTGCTTCTTCTAATGGAATCAGAAAGTTCTTGTAGAATTCTTTCATTTTTTAAATTCTCAATTCTCTCTCTTCTTCTACCTGAGTAATTTCTAGATTTCAATCTTCAATATCACTAATTATTTTCTCCAACTGGTCTGCTCTATTGCCTATGCTCACCAGTTCATTTTTCATCTCATTTATTGAGTTCTTCAGCTCCAGAATTTCTGTTGGTTCTTTTTATAGTTTCAATCTCTTGGGTGAAATACTTCTTTTGTTCATTGATTTTATTTCTGAGCTTGCTAAATTGTTTTTTTGACTTTTCTTATTTATTGCTGAGTTTTTTCAGAATTGCAATCTTGAATTTTCTGTCATTTAAATTAATCTTCCATGTCTTTAAGTTTATTTTCTGGAGATTTTTTTATTTTCTTTCTGAACTCCCTTCTTACCTTGGATATTCATTGTGCTTGATGGGTTATTTATCTGCCTGGGCATTTGTGGGAATAAAACCTTCTTTTTAAAGTGTTTGACTCTCTTTGGCAAGTTAATAAGTAGAGGATTTTTCTTTGTTTTATAGTAAGTGGTACTAAAGTTCAAGTTTTTATTTTTCTTTTACCTGTACTACTAGAGCTTCCGGTATCTCCATGGGGTAATGGAAAATGCCCTGTACTCCCTGAGAAGGTGGGCATCCCCATTATGACCCAGTTGCCTTGCTCTTAGGGTACCACCTCTGTGGTGGGATGTGGTGGGCTATGGGTCTTCTGGCCTGTATGTTACTGGTGCTACCTTCCTGTAGCCAGAAGCCACTGGTAGAATCACTCTGTCTGAAATGACCCGGATGTCTCTACCAGGCTCCGTGGCGATGGGTGGGGAAAGAGTGGTCAGGGAAGTGGGTTCAGCATCTGCAGCTCTGTTCTTTCTAGTGGGTTTAAGTGCAATGAGTACAGATCACTTATCCTGGAAAGTAGTTTTTGTCCTTTTGCGAATGAGGATTTTACTCCCAGGAAGGCCTCAGGAAGATTGATGGGCAGGTTCCCAAATCTGTGGATTCCTTTGTCTTGTAATGATGGGTTGTGGAACACTTCCACCCTTTGCACCTATTCTCTGACCCTGAGTCTGTACTCAACCTCAATGCATACCAGCTACCCAGGCCCTATTGCTGTCTCTGCTCCTCCAGTTTGCCCAGTGGGAGTTGCACTCTGACCCTTCACTGCTCTAATGCCTGCTGGGGCCATGGTGAATGCCAGACTGCATCTGCAGCTCCCATATCTGCCTTTCCCCCATCCAATCTTCCCTGTTTGCTATGATAGGTCCACCTTCAGGTGTCTCAGTGCATGGATTTCTCAGAGCAGTTATATGTTGACAGGGAGTCCTTTGTTAAATTATAGTTATCCAAGTTGTAATTTCAAGAGGAGAGACCTAGATATCTTCTCACACTGCCAACCTGCTAACATCACTTCTCCACAAATCCTGGACTTTGTTCTTGATGAATCCATTGGTTTCTATGATATTATGGTTTATAGTAAGAAATATATATTTAATATTCATATTTTGTTCCTGGCTCACAACTTCTAAAACCCTTGTAATGTTGTAAGCTATAAGAACAGAATCTGGCAGAATTTTTTGGTGTAATATTTGATCTTGGTCTTTTGTTTTCAAATAGTTTGTTATTGAAATAGCCCCAAAGTGATAAAAATGGAAGTGTCTTGTTATTTTTAATGAGCTCTCTTCAAACATACCTGAATTCATGTTAATGAGGAAGGCCCCTAAGGATGGGAATCACGTTGCCAGTGAAATCAACCATGTGATTACAGGTTTGGAACTTTCAGCCACAACCCCCGACCATTTGGTATGGGAGAGGACTGAAAGTTGAATAAGTCATCATTGGCCAATGATTTAATCAAGCATGCCTATATAATGAAGCCTCCATAAAAACCCAGAAAGACTGGGTTTGGAAAGCTTCTGGGTTGATTTACAAGAACACATCTATATCCTGGTCAGGTGGCATACCCAAAACTCCATGGGGACAGTAAGAAACTCCTGTTTCTTTAAAAATTATTAAAGCTCATTCTCCTATTGAGAGTCAGCCTACACAGGAAGAAACCTGTGCTTGAGACTTTTCTGGGCTTTGCACTATGTATCTCCTCATCTGGCTGTTCAGTGGTGTCCTTTCTAATAAACTGTAAGCTAGTATGTAGACTATTTTCCTGAACTCTGAGCTGCTCTAGCCAATAAATGTAACCTAAGGACGAGACCACTGTTACGTCTGGTTTACTGCTGATTGGTCAGAATCACCTGCATTTGTGATTAGCATATGAAAGGGTGGTGGTCTTCTAGGACTGAACCCTGAACCTGTGGGATTTGATGCTATCTCCAGGTAGATAGTATCAACATTGAGTGAAATTGTAGGAAACCCAGATGGTATGGAAGAGTTGCTTAATGTGTAAAAGAACACCCACACATCTAGTATCAGAAGTGAAACAGTGTTGTTGTAGAGCACTGAGACTTGAGGAGACACACAGGAGTGAGTTTTACCCTCACTGTCCCTAACATAACCCCTAAAATTTTCAATTTTACCCCCCAGTGTTCTGTCTTCCTTACAAGATAATTGGAGTTTTGGAGTCACTTTCATCAAAACTTTTTCTCACTTTAATTTTCAAAGACCTCTTGGAATCTCATGTTTAATACAGAGCCTTATTTTAGTGTGTTTCTGGGTGAGTCATACAACCAAAGAAGTGACTTTTTGTGTTGTTCAGTAAACAACACTTAATCTGCATATAATGTCAACAATTCTTATCTTGCATCTTCTCTATTGTGACTGTTAAATATTTAAGTACAATATATTAAGTACCCAACAATATTAACATTCCACATTTTATTTATTTATTTATTTATTTATTTATTTATTTATTGTTGTTGTTCAATTACAGTTGTCCCCATTTTTCTGTCATTACATTCCCTTGCCCTTCCCACCCCTCACCTTTCACATCAATCCTCCGCCCACCCTCTATTCCCCCACCCTTGCCTTGGCTTTGTCTATGGGTCCTTTATACATGTTCCTTGACTTGACCCTTCCCCTTCTTTCCCCCCTTATCCCCTTCACCGCTCTCTGCTGATCACTGTCAATTTGTTCATTTCCATATCTCTTGTTCTATTTTGCTCGCTTATTTGTTTTGTTGATTAGGTTCCACTTATAGGTGAGATAATATGATATTTGTTTTTTACTGCCTGGCTTATTTAATAATGTTCCTCATTTAAAAATATAAATCTCTAGAGGAGATGGATGGTGTATGTGAGTATTATATCACCTGGTTTTAATTATCATTGGAGGAGGTTGAACACAGTTGGGAGCACACTCTGAGTTCCTTACATTCAGTCCTATTTTTGCTTGGTTAGATCATGTGTCTGATTTATTTTTATTTCAAAAGAAATGACTTGAAATAGAACTGGAAAGTGAACATTGAGAAACTACTCTTTAGCAACAGAGATATTTTTTTCCAGAAACCCTAAAATCTTATTAAATCTGACAAGAGTGTTCTGGAATTGAGGCAGGCTTTTCTGGCCACTTCACACTGAGTCTATCTATACTTCCTGAACTCATGCACTCTGTGTTTTAGTGCTTGAGCACAAACCTACCTCACTCCTGTCGCTATTGCATTTAAGTGTCTGGTTTTCTCAAACAGGTTCCAAAGTTGCTGAAGATCAGAACTCTTGTATTGACATTTTCTTTGTCCCTTTCTTGTCGTTTTTTAAGAGCTACAACATGGTGGGTCTTTTAAGACTACACTGTGAATGAGATGAGTTAATGAGAGGAAGAGGACGTATAATAAAAAGAAGTCCATGATATGAAAGGGGAGTCCTCCCTTGCTCTTCTGTTTCTTTCTTTAGATATGAGAGCATTCTTTTCTCTCATCCATCCCCTTTGAAATTTCACATAATCCATTTCTCTCTCTTCAGGCACCCCTCTTACAAATCTTTTATCACCTGCTTTAAAATTTCAAGCCCCTACAGGGTAGGAGTATAATTTTGAATGAAGCTCTGACTGAGATGATATTGTATATGTAGTTCTTTCTTGATAGCCAATTTCCTTAAAAGAATTTTACTAATTTAGGCTAGCTTTAGGCCTATGAAGAGTGGCCTCTGAACTGGGCCCCATGATTTAGAGGACTCCATTCTGGTCTTCCTTGAACTGTGCCCTGCCTCATGGGGAGAGGAGTCTATGGGACCGAGGGACCTGCCTACTTGGAACCTGTACTTCCTCTTGCATACCATGCTCTGTGACCAGGGTCCAAGAGTGCCTGTTTAAAGGGCTCTATTTCTGCACTGAAGGCACATGATGATATCAACATGTACACATAAGCCCAAGGAGTAGCTAAAGGGTGACTGGAGGGGTTTGGGGAAGACCTGAGATGTGAAGACTAGGGTGTCCGCACATGTGTATGCACATTTGCCATATGCAGTGGGGAGAAGTCATGTGAAAGAAAAGAAGAGGCCACAGGCTTTCTCATGTGGCATGTTTTCATTCAGAGACTCCCAGAATTCTAAATTCAAACCTGGCCTTCCAGGTTGATACAAAGACATCTGGTCAGTGAGCCTCCATCTATACTGTTGCCTCAGTCTTCCAAATGATAGGGAAGGATCTGTCAGTAATAAACCAAAAATGGTCTTTTCTTCCTTTTATCTGCCTGTGTTTTCTTGTTAAATTGTAGTCACAAATACTACTCCTTGAAAATTAAAAAACCAAGGTGTCTGTTAAGTTTGTGTTTAGATGAATATTTTTTAACTTTATTCCTGGATAGCTTATAAAAATAATGAACTTGCATGGCTTCCAGTAGAAATTTGATCATTTATGAACAGTGACTGAGAAAAAATAAAGAATTTCTCCCATTAAATTATTTCAGAATTTTAGGTGATTTGAGTTACCTGACATTTCTTGCACATATTAAAGAGTGAGTTTTTGGCAGTGTCTAAGAGGAAACTTACTTTACCTATGATGTTTAAAAAGATATAAGAAATGACAACTCAGGCAAACATAAGGAGAAAGGAAAAGACAAAGCTGGAAGTGCCATTTACTAAAAATGACTTAGTGACAATGGTGTGCATTCACCTTGAGGGGAAAGCACTATGAAAAATCTCTCAATTCTACCATTAACTCCAGCTATACATAAGCAGTTACGTTACTGACCTTCCTGTTTGGTAGTTGTTAGGAAGGTAGTCTCAATTGAATTTTTATTATTATTTTGTCTCTGTCCTCGACTTTTAAAGAGAGGATTTTTTTACCCCCTTCCTTCCATCACATCAATGTTTTTTCCTTAGCACATTTTGTCCTAGGGAAATATTTTATGGCATTATCACTGGGTTCTTTCACTCTAAATTGGAAAGCACTGTTTGTTGTTGATTCATCTTTGTCTTGTCAGACACTTCATTCATCTTGACATTTGCAGAAGGCTTCAAAGTTGTGTCTTCTATTAGTAATATTAAATTGCAATTCATAATTTTCAATGGAGTTTGAATAGGGTGCAGAAAATTACTAGAATAACTGAGTTTGGCATTTGGTAGCTGAATGCTTCATTGTCAACAACCTTGGCTTTTTGTTCAGTGGAGAAAGAAAAGCACTTGGAAAAGTTCTGCGGAACAAGCATAAATAGACAGTCTGTGTGGTGTTTGCTTTAATTTCTGTACATCTCTGGACTTTACATGATAGGCCTGTATACCAAGTGATTCAAGCATTTTTTGATCCCTCCTTCCTTACAACTCAATGTGGACATCACCATAAAGTGATGGATAGTTAAGTTAGAAGAGCAATCTAGGGAAATTCATATTATATATATAAAATGTTCACAGTGATATTGTTTGTTTTAAAAAATTGAGAATAACCTAAAAACCCATAAATAGGAAGAAAACATAGTATGATATAATAATCATGCAGTGTAATACTGGATAACAAGGAGAAGGAACTTATGAAACCTACGTGCATAAACATGGACTGATCTCAAAAGCGCATGGAGAAGATGCAGGTTGAAAAAGGAGGCACATGGTATGTGTGGCCAGCATTGCTCCTGTTCCTTGATATCTAGTTCCTTTCTTCTATTGGGAACATGGGAAGATTTTATTTCCTTGTCCCTTGATATGTGGTGTGGCCATGTGATATGCTTTGGCTAATATAATGTAAGCAATGGTAATGTCCATCTGTTGTTGGAAGCATTTACATGCTGTTTATTGACATAGGGCTCTCTTCTCCCACTGCTCCAGGGACTGGAAGCACGTGTTGTTGGGCATGTGATGTGAAGTCACTCCGGAGAGGACAGCTACTGTGAGGAGTTGCCTAGACCTCTAGCAAACTTGCAGTAAGTGAGAAATAAACCTTCCTTGTTTTAAGCCACTGAGATTGCTCCACTGAGAGTTGGAGGAGTTGGAATGTTTACCTACCAACTTCCACGTCTCACTGTTTGAAGGTGCCAAATCCCTGGCATTTCCAGGTTGCCCAAACTCCATCACTGGATAAGCTCTCAGTTGTAGACATGGAGGGACTTGACTGGTTTAAGTGAGAAACTGTCAGGATACATATGGATTATCTATCACAGTTCTGGGTGAAGTCAGAGGTGGATCTAGGGAACACAGGGTAGCTTCTGCTATGGGATCCGGCAGCCAAATATGCTCATGTGCAGTCATTGGAAACATCAGATTCTTTTTTGTTTGTTTGTTTTGTTAATCCTTTTTGGGAGGGGTTAATTATTATATTTTGGAAATGTCAAGGAAACAATGGCAGGTGAACATGTGGGAACAAAACTGCATAAGTGAGAGAGGGAAGAGAAAATCACAGAAAGAAGGAAAGTGAAGATTAAACAATAGTAATCTATAATAGTAAGAGGAAAGAGTGGGGAGTGGAAGGCTGGTGGTTCTCATTTGTTAGCTATAGTTTTTTAAATCACCAGTTAAGAGATGAGCTATTTCTTCTTAGGCACTTTTCTAGCATTTCTGTATTGATGTGTCCAGGAGAATTATAACAAGTTACATATGGCCTCCAGCATCAGAAGAGTGCTCATAAACTCAATAGTGAGGCACAACAGGTCAACATTCCTTTCTATTAAGTTCAATTTTATCTCAAACTAGGGAAGCCAGATATCTTTTGAACTTCATAGTTTTTTAGCATTTAGAAAAATAATATGGTTCAGATATTTTATATTACCTAACATGCCAGGATAGTCTGGGATCATACCACCTAATCAAATGCATTTATGCAGTAAAATGTAGAAATGCTCATATCAAGCAGGGTAAATAAAGACTGTAATAAGCTTCTTATCAGTTTAGACCAGGTTTTGCTCACAGATGAGTTCAGATTGGTAAAGTTTGGCCAGCAATAGATTTATAAGAAAAAAATTTGTATTTGTTTTTAGGGATTTTGCAGTTGGGAATAAGGAGATACAGACCTACTTTAAACTACTGTTTAAGGTTACTTACTATAAGGAATAAATTAAATAAGAACTATAGTGTGGTGGCCAGCCTCCAAGATGGCCCTCATCACCACACTGAATAAGCTTGATCTCTGTGTATCTAAGAGATTATTGTAGAAAGACCAAGTATAACTTCTAAGTGTGACTTCTGCCTTGCCCTTCCTCCTGGATTACTAGCTCTAAGGAAGCCCAGCCACCATATCATGAGGAAACTCAAACACTTAATACACATTAATGAGGACCTGTGGAAGTAGATCTTCCAGCCCTAGTCAAGCTTTTTGATGACTGCTGCCCTGGCCAGCATCCTAATGAAAGACCTTGAGCCACAACTGCCCAGCTAAGCTATGCCCAGATTCTGACCCACAGAAACTATAAAAAATAATAAGGTTTATTGTTGTAAACTCTTAAGCTTTTTACACAACAATAGATAGTTAATATAGATTTTTTGTATCTGGAAATAGTGTGTTCCCTTAATAAAAAAAACCCCTAAATGTGAGAGTGGCTTTGGACTTAAGCAATGGATTAAAGCTGGTGGGACTCTGATGGAATGTTAGTGACATCAGGCATGTGAGTAAAAGTACTTGAGAAGCAGCTCCTCCAGCCCCAGTCAAGCTTTCAGGTGACGGCAGCCCCAGCTCACATGCTGAATGTAACCTCATTGAGAGACTTGAAGTTGGAATAACCCAGGTAAGACATTACTGAATTCCGGACCCACCAAAACATGTTTAATAATAGTTATTGCTCTTTTCATTGCCAAAGTTTTGGGTAATATGTAATGCAACAACAGATGACCAATATATACAGTAAGAAATAAGATCAAAGATAGATAAACTAATACATAGAAATCATGAACCTTGGGGTCATTCTTCAATAGCTGGAAGTTATGGTTATTAAATTTTGACTTTCTGTTGCCAAGAATATATTTTCCATATGCTTGCTTATAATATGTATACTTTTATAAAATTAAAACTTAATATTTATAGTGCTCAGCTGAAAAATTATTAAAGCTCATTCTCCTATTGAGAGTCAGCCTACAAAAGCTGGTCTTTTGGTTTGAGAGAGCTATTCTGTTCCTGAAATGACTGTTACTTTCTGTGGAGGCTGTACTTTCCTTTCTCTTTAACATCAGAAACAAAAAACTGAAGTAAACAGCCCTGGCTGGTGTGGCTCAGTGGACTGAGTGCTGGCCTGAGAACCAAAGAGTTGCCGGTTTGATTCCTGGTCTAGGGCACATGCCTGGGTTGTGGGCTAGGTCCCCAGTGGAGGGCTTGCAAGAAGCAACACACCAATAGATGTTTCTCTCCCTCTATTCCTCCCTCCCTTCCCCTCTGTCTAAAAATAATAAATACCATCCTTTTTTAAAAGGTGAAGCAAACAAACAATACCCCTGTGTTCTCAAGATAACTAAAATGAAAAAAAGCTTCTTTAGCAATTCAGTAATTAATTATCTCCATTAACCGCTCCATTTCCAACAGCAAGTCCATGTGATGAAAGAGGCTTCTTTACTAAAGCTGTATAGGGTTAGGATTTCTGCAGGTATGCTAAAATTTTGAAATACAAGAGGCCAGCAAACTTTTTCAGTAAAGAGCTACACAACATTTCTGGGTTTATGGGTTATACATTTTCTGTCTCAACTACTCAACTTTGCAGTTGTAATGCCACAGCAGCCATAGACCATATGTAAACAAGTGATTGTAGCTCTCTTCTAATAAAAGTTTATTTATACAAAGAGGTGGCAGGCTAGATTTTAGCTATGGGCCTTTGTTTGACAACCCCATAACATACTGTAAACATGTTAAAAACACAGAGCAGTTACTAGTTCTTTGCACTTCATTAATTTCAAAAGATGTTTCATATACATCCCATGACATATCTATGGACACTCTGATTATGTCGTGTACATAGAATAAAAAGCTTGCAAAATGTGTTTGAAGGAATAACTGGAAGGGCAAGTTTCATATATGGAATAGGTACAGTGGTGCTGGGTACTTAATGAACAAAAGATCCTTCACATTCTACTATTTGTCATTCAACCAGAAGGACAATTTCTCAGTGACCCAAACTTTTGAAGCATTTAACTTAATTTATGAACCATCTTTTACCGTTCTCCAGACCCAATAAGCTTAGACTTTTGATCATTTTTGCTTTTCTAAAGAACATTATTAAACTATAATTTGGTTGAAGAAAATATTCCTTATCTGTGAAGATAATAATCTCTTATATTTATGTAGCATTTTTCAGGTTTTCAAAGTGATTTTATATATATGGTCTCATTTATTCCTCAAAATATGCAGAGATAGAAACTAAAAGTCTTAGACACTGAATTATTATGGTCCTCCCCTGACCAAGGTATTATAGATTTGAATAAACTAATATCAATAGATGAAAAGAATAATAGTGCCTATTCAATGTTGCTTTCATCTGGTCAGGAAAATTTATAGTAACCCTGATGGTTTCTGGCTTAAAAGCAAAAGAAAAAGTTCTGCTTACAGAACCAATGAGTCTCTGACCTGTGGCTCTAGCAAGTCATTCTGGTCTAAGGAGGATTCAACTTCTGACCTGTGAAAAGAGGTCTTGAAGTTTCTGATGAAAGTTATTTTCAGTGAAATCTAATTTAGAAGCTGCTGAAATGAGCTCACCCAGACAGTTGTAAAGAAATGTATAAGGACACCCTCCCACCCCTTGAATGAAAGAGTAAACAAACTATAGGGATAGAGGGGTTTCTAAACTGTTTTAGTCATGAAAGACTAAAGTCAAGATCTCAGTTTGGACACATAATAGATATGGAACCATCACACACTTTTCAGGATGAACTTTTTATGTATTGCTTTTCCTTCTAGTCATTGAAAAACACATATACATAGAGATGCATACATAGATGGATAGTTTGAAATGTGGTTAATTAGAAAATAAACTCCAGTAGATAACAGTTTGCTCCTGCAGAGAAAGCTATTAAAATTTATTTATTGAAACAGTTGCCTAGACTAGGAAGGTTATGGTGGATTTTGATGCCATTTCCTGCCCCTGCAGCAGCAGTCAGATTAGAGAGTGATGCCGCCATCGTAGAATTTGGACAACCATATCCACAAGTAAAGGAATTGAAATGTAGAAAAATTATGTTATAAAGTTGATTATTTTCTTCAATACATGTAATATAAATGGCTTCTGATAATAAAAAGGAACACTTGTCCTTTGATGGCAAGCATGCATAAGAGGTGAGAGTAGGGAGCCTCAATGAAAAAGGCATGGGTAAGAAAAGGATGGGGGGTGAAGAAGTCCATGACTAAATTTCCAATGTTCTGATACAGGCTCAGGAAAAGTTAGAAAAGAAGACTTCAGAGAACTGATGGGAAAATTACAGTGAATGGGAATAGTATGCCAATAGGAGACACCAGCTACTGCCCAAATGGCAGATTCATAAATTACTTAATGTGTTAGAAGAAGAAAACTGAGAATGGGTGTGGGGCTCCCACTTTGGAACAGGTGAAAAAAAAAGAAAAAAAAAGAGCAAATAAATAGAAGGATTTAGAACAATTCCAAATATGGATGTGTTTCAGTAGATTGCTTTTTATGTGAATTTTTTTTGCAAAAGCTTACTTCCAAACATATGCCATTGTTTCTCTTTGGTATTATGAGGGCACATACACAGATTTTGTGGGATTGGTAATAACAACTAAGATTTATTGAGCAGTTACCACATGACAGGCACACTAACTCATCATTCCTGTTAATTTATATTATAATAACACCATGTCTAAGGCAGGTTTGTTATTTTGTTTTAATCTTACAAATAAACAAACTAAGGGATAGGTATGTGAAATAACTTCTTCAGAGCTGTTTTTGAAACCAAGTGTTCTTGCTTTGGAGACTTCCTACTTAACTACTAAGTTATACTTTATTTTGTCTCTTTGGTTTCTTTTTAAGTACCTTTAAGTTTCTTTTTAAGAATTGCTGTATTTCAACTTTTACCTAACATGGCAGAATTAACATGCATTTTTGATCTCCATAAAGTCCCTATAAAATGAAAATAAGATAAAACCACAACAGCAGAGTAGCATGCATGATGAATACAACAAAATGTTGGCAACTGTAAAGCAGGGTGATTGGCAACTGACCTAAATGGTCAGAGAGAGCTGATTCAAATCCTTACTCAACAAAGTGGATGTTGGAAATCCCACATATTTACACCCCTGATTCCCCCAAAGCCTTCAGAGATTGGTGACATCCCTGAAATCAAAGGATGAAGGAGGGGTTGAAAATAGAACTGGATGTAATTCTGTTTGAAAAGCAGTTAGATCTTCAGTGTCCCTCTTCCACTGTGATGCAGTTTTGGAGATTTATTTTCTGGAAGAGTGAAACAGAGGGCCCCTGTTTTTCTCAGCAGGGAGGTTTGGTTAAATTTGCCAGTCTGCCTTTATCTCTTCCTTTAAGGAAGAGACTCTTACAGTTTATTCTCAACACAACAACCAGATTGATCCTGAGAAAGATGACTTCTCACATTACTTAGAGTAAGAGTCAAAGTTTTGAGAAAAGTCTACAAGGCCTTACATTCCCCTGCTCCAGAATTTTCTAACCTCATCACTGACTCTTCTGCCTCTCACTCCTTCCCCTCCATTCACACTGGACTTCTTGCCATTCCTCAAATGTGGGGTCCGTTTTTTTCTTGTAGCAGTGACCGTCTCTCTTCTCTCTGCCTGAAATGCCCTTAACGCAGAGATCTGTAAGCCTCAGTCTCTCACTTCCATGAGATAGTTAATCAAATCTCCACTTTTCAAGGGACATCTCTCTTGACCAACAGATCTAAAACTGCAGCCTTTCCCAGTCTTTTCTAGTCTTTCCTCTTGCTTGTTTTCTTCAGTTTAGCATCCTATTTAACCTCCCTTTACTTTACTTTCCTTCCATGTAAAAGAAGGAAAGTAAAAAAGCTACTTATGCCGTTTATTGTTTGTCCAATATCCTAGACATTTTACTTAGCTTGTTGATTTATGTAGGATAATAGAATATAGAAACCATAGACTATCAGCTCCACAAGGACAGGGGTTTTGCACCCACCTTGTACGGTTCCTGTATTCCCAGACATTAGACCAGTGCCTGACACTTGGTTATCATTCAATCATTGTTGACATGAAAATAAAAGGATTCCAAGGTAAAGTTAAATCTCTAGGAAGGTAGGGCCAAAAGATTCATTGAAAGCAGGACCAGTGTAAGGATTAAATGAATCAATTAATATATGTACTATCCTTGTCTGGCATAGAACAGATACTTAATAAATGTTGGCTTACTATTACCTCAATGTTAAAAAAAGATTAAATGAAGGAAATTGGGAGGAAAAGAGGTAAGAAAATTTCAGGTCCAATCTAGGAGGTTCATTAACCAAATAATAAGAGTGTAAAAGAGAAAATGGAAACTAGAGGGGATGATATACATCAGATAAGCAATTCCAAAAAATGTCCCATGGCATAAGTTTCCAGTTTGAAACAGCTCACTTAGTACCTAGGTCAATGGTTGAAATTAGATTCACCTAAAAGAATATTTCAGAGCACCAGAAACAAAGAGTGAATTCTAAAAACATGTAAAGAGAAAAAGCAAATTACTTACAAAGGATCAGTAATCATAATGTCCTCAGAGTTTTCCATAGTACTGGAAGCTACAAATCATGCCTTCAATCTTTAGAGAGAAAAGGAATAAAAGCCTAAAATCCAGCAAGCTGTCCATTAGATATGAGTCTGTAATAAAGATATTTTCACACAGCCTGGACCTCTTAGTATTTACTTCTCATGCATCCTTTCTCAGAAGGTCAGCAAACAAGACTTCAGCATGTAAGAGAATATAGTTATGTCTTCACTTACTGTCACTGGTAAGTTCTGTGACTTTAAGCAAGACAACCTATGAAGAAACCAGTTGTATATAGGCTAACCGATGTATAAACAAGAGTCAGATTCCTAAGGTATTTCATCAACATGGTAACGAAAGGGAGAGGATGTCATTTGAGGACTTACTGGTGCAGAAAGTGGAGTATATGTGAGATCTAACACAAGAGGGCTGAAGGCATTCCCCAGGACATAGCCATGCAGTGTGTCTGGAAAAGAGCCAGGCCACACTGGGGCAGGCCAGAAACTGGTAAATAGCTGAGGTGATTGACCATATTGAGAGGCATTTTATACAACTAAAGGAGAGTTGGGGTGAATGAATAATTGGTATATAGAAAACTAAGAAAAGGAGCAATATACCATTATTAACTCCTGGCAGAAACAAAGTTGTACATGAAAGGAAAAGTAACCATGATGCAGTCTAGATTCAGCTATGAATATCATTTGCAAGTCAAAATAATGCAAATACTGATTATTGACATAACCAAAATTATGCTATGGAACTGTTAGTGTGATTGCATCTTGGAGGAGATGGGGTACAAATGATCCAAATCCTTAGCTTTTTTCATGGTGGGCTATTAATATGAAGAAAATATCTAGATGTAGCAAAATAAGAATGCTATTTATGACTATGGAGTCCCCCCCCACCTTTTTAAAACAAAACCTGGCTACAGTTGAAAGTGCTTATCTCTATGGCCTGTGAAATGTCGTGGGAGGAGAGGACTTAGCAGAACTGTATGATCCCTTGACTTATGCGATAAACAACCTTAATAAATATAAAGACAAAGTAAACAACTTCAATCTATATAAAGAAAAATGGATCTACTATTATGTCTCATTTGATTTGGAAATAAAAGATATTTCTTTGATAGTTTCACACATCACAAGACCCCTTTGAGCTTCCAAGAAGCCTGTTTATGCCCATGCCACTGTCACCTTAGAGAGGCCCAACTTTGAAAGGCTCAGCAGGGACTCTGCTTCCCTTCCCTTCTGAATGGCTCCCTGGCGGAAACTTGAATAAAGGCAGTGGCTCTAAACTCTTGGATCTTGGCTCCGATCCTAGTTTCACATGACTCAAGTACAATCTTAGACAACTTGCTATCACTCTCTAGTCTTCCTTTTCTCCTTTTTAAAGATTACCTGCTTTAGAACACTGTCATGCTTAAAAAGAACAAAGAAAAAAAGAAACTGTGAGCCTTAGCGAGTGGTAAATATTTTGAAGAGGTTAGAAGGAATGCAGAAATTTAAGTGGCTATGTTTATAGAAACCATCTTCCTGTCATGAATTGTATTTTACAGGAAGCAGTATGAATCCCATCTTTCAAGCAGCTACAAGTGTGCTCCTTGTAGAAATAGCTGGGTTCTGATGATCATAACAATTTTTAGGCTTTGGATTGAAAGCGTCATGCAAATATCACCAGTGCTATTGACTGCAGAAAAGAGTCATGGTTAGTACTAAATTGTGGCTTCAAATTTTCTTTAAATTTCCCACGATTCATGTGAATTTATTTTTCATCTCTTTGTCTAGCTGAATTTAAAATGAAGCTAACACAAACTCCTTGTTTTAAAATATGCTATTGAAGTCTCTATCTCATGCTGCTCTGAGTTATTTTTCAAGAGCCCCCAGCATTTACAGAAGGCACTATGATTGAGATATAACTGAAATTTTATGGAAACATTTTAAGAACATTTCTGACTACATTTATTCTGAGTTATTCACCATTAATTCTCCCCGAACCAATTTCACTGTGACATGAAAGGCACACATTCTTTGTGGCCTACACATTCTTTTGTAATAGGCAGCTGTGGGTTGATGTTGCATTCACATATTTAGTTTTACCTCATCTCTTAATCTAGCTGCAACAATGAATCTGTAATTAGAATAACCTTTTAGTTTGTTAATTGGAGAGGCTAACATGCTATTCTGGATTTAATATTTACACTTCATCTACTTGATGTAGTCCACAAATTAGAACACCATGAACGCTAGGACACAGAAGGTTAAAACAGAATCTAACCGAAGAAAACAGAATAGGTAAATAATGACAGGCCTCCAAAAGGAGCAGATTATAATGCATGGGGAAAAGTGTACATCTAAAGTTTCTCCAAGTGAAGGCTCCAAAGGAAGCAATGTACTTGATAATGTTGTTTATTTATTTTTTCTGACATCCCAATGCTCACATATAAATCTATGGGGATGAAATATTTTCCTAAGCAAAATTGGCTCTTCTGCCAGTCAGGACAAAAAGGAGCATGCAGAAGTTTATTGTTTATAAATGACATTAAGTAAACCTAGAGCCAATATTTTGAATTATGTTTTATAGGACTAAGGCAGAAATTTTGTATAACAAGATGATTTTCTTCTCTCTTTTTTTTGAATCCTCACCTGAAGACATACTTATTGATTTTAGAGAGGGGGAAAGAAAGGAGAGAGGGAGAGAAACATTGATGCAAGAGAGAAACATTGATTGGTTGCCTGCCATATGTACCCTGACCAGGGACTGAACCCTCAACCTAGACATATGCCGTGACCAAGAATTGAACCTGTGAGCTTTCTGTCTATAGGATGACACTTCAATCAACTGGCCCACACCAGCCAGGGCAGAAGATGATTTTTATATTTCTTCCCAACAAAACGTAGAAGAGAGAATTATCCAATAAAAGCATTTTGAGGGGGAATGGAAGAAAGGGATTTAGTTAATGTGATACAAATATGATCACCTTGAAGAAATAAATGATCAGGTTTTGGTTAGTAATGGGTGACTAACCATAAAGTCAGGCTGGGTGTTGTTTTTCTGGACCTGGCTACAGAATGCCATAAGCCTGAGTCTAGGTCAGAATATGAAATCAGAAAATTGTGTGTGTCTGTGCATGCTTACACATGTGTGTGTATGCATATGTCTGCACATGAATGCACATGTGCATGGGTACATAAGGCAGAAGGTACAGAAGGCATAGGGGAACAGGCCTGTGAATATCATCATTGTTTAGTTGGCAAAACAAAACTTAAGTTCAAAAGCTGCTGAGATTTTGTTGTTTAGGGTCAGAACTTTGAGGCACTGAGATGGGTTTTTAAACTTGCTTTCCACACTTTGGTCCTGGTTTTCTTCTATTAAGCAGATACTTCTTTTGAGCATTTTAATGTTCCAAATACAGACTAGATAAAGAAGAGCTAGGAAAACTGAGAGAGTAAATAGGAACAAGTTTTGTGGGAAGTGGGGAAAAAGGTAGGTGTGGGGCCAATCATGAAAACATCTTGATTCTGGATCAGTGGGGTCTTCAAGTGGGAACTCTTGTGTGCCCCTCCCCTGTAGGAACATTGGTCCCAGAGCCAGGCATGAGTGAACTGACATAGGTAGCCTTTGAGAGACTCAGTGATGAAAGTTAGATGTGGGGTCAAGGTGAGGAAACAGTGTTCACTGTCACAGTCATCAACAGATATTGCCTCCTGGAACTTGTCTTTCAGATACTAACAATTGAACTTTTTCATAAGCTTTAAACTCACAATGGGTGTGTATATCTGTGTCTACATTTTGGCTTGGTTACCCAAGAATGTGCTGTTTTGAGGGGAAGATCTACAGTACCTCCCATACCTCAAACACTTACTCTATTTGCTGTGGTTTCCTGACAGTTGTAGAGGTCTATGATGGTTAATTTTATATGTAAACTTGCTTGGGTTAAGGGACAGCCAGATAACTGGTAAAACATTTTGCTGGGTGTGATTGTGAGGGTGTTTTTGGAAGACCTTAACATTAGAAAACACTAGCAGTTGAATCAGAACAAAGAGTAAAGAAATTTCCCTCAGCAACATGAGTGGGCATCATCCAGTCCACTGAGGGCCTACGTAGAACAAAATGGCAGATGAAAGGCAAATTTGCCGTCTCTTGTTGAGCTGGGACATCCATTTCCAACTGCTCTTAGACATCAGTGCTTCTGGTTCTTGGGTCTTCAAGTGTGGACTGGAGCTACATCTCCAGCTTTCCTGGACCTCCAGTTTGCAGGGAGTGGGACTTCTCAGCTTTCACAACTGTGTGAGCCAATCCCTCATAATGAATCTCTTTCTCTATCTGTGTAAATATCCTATTGGTACTGTTTCTCTGGAGAACCCTGACTAATACAAGTTCTTTTAAAAGCACTTCAATTTCATTTTATGGTGGGAAAGGACTGTGTGTGCATATGTGGGAAATATTATAACATAAAATGTAGAAGTAAGTGAAAGTTTCCTGGAAAACAGTATTAATCTATTCCCCAAATAATATTCTACATTTACTATGTCTTGGAGATAAATCAGTGAATGGGGCAGGCAAGGTTACTGTCCTTATAGAGGTTACATTCTTAGGAAATCTCTGGGTATAATAAGGACCAAGGCTATAGATGGAGATGAGAGGCTGCTGTATATAAAGAAAGCAACATTAATAGATTTAGTATCCACTAAATGCTCCCCAGTAAAGCTTGGATAATTACAAACGGGAGGGAGAGATTATTTTATGTAGGAGAGCTGCATGAGCAAAAGTATGAACACAGGATATAATGAAGTCTGAACTTGTTTGCCTGGAGAGCAGGGGTTGTATATACCTATAGTGGGGGGATAATATTGGAGATAGAGAGTAAGAGGTGAGTAGATAGGGAACCATTGAAAATCTGTGAATAGGGAAGTGACATGATAAAATTGGTGTTAACACAACTGACAATGAAATCAAGTAAAAAAGTAGGGTACTGAAATAGGCCAGAAATGGATTGAAGGCAATGTCAGTGGGATGCAAAGTTAGTGAAACACATAAAATTGAAAGGAAGACTCAGTAGGCTTGGGATTAGTGAATATGAGGCCAGAAGGGGAAATAGGAATCAAGGATCACTCCAGCATGTCAAACCTCAGTTGTGAGATAATGAGGTGGCATTTGTACAAATGAGAAGTCCAGATGGCAGATATTTTGGGAGGATCGCTGATGAGGTATTTAGATGTATGCAGTCATGGAATTTGGGAATAGAAGAGTTTAAATTTATTCCAGCTTCATTTCCCCCCAAATTTACCTTATCAGCATTTTCAAATATACAGAGAAGTTGCAAGACTAGTACAATTAACACATAATACCCCATACATCTAAATCCAATAATTTCCATTTTGCCTTATTACCGTATTTTGCTGTGTATGATGCACACCCACATTTTGGGCCAGATTTTCAGGAAAAAAACTTTCATTTTAATTTTTTAATTCACTTATTTATTTATTTTTATTTAGAAGCAAAACCAATTATTGTATTTCAGAATATTGTTTTATATACAGATATTGTTGCTTTTTAGTTATACTTTTAACACATAAGCATAAGTGAAAATTAAAAAACATTTATATAGATATGGAATTAATACAACCCATGTATAATGCACATCGTTATTTTTCCCTCAAAATTTGGGCAAAAAAGTGCTCATTATACATGGGTAAATATGGTAATTTTTTCTGTCTGTCTGTCTATCATATGTCTATCAGTCACATACCTATCTTTTCGCTAAACAATTTGAAAATAACTTGCAGGTGCAATAAAAATTAATTCCTAAATACTTTAGCATGCATATCCTAAGAATGTAAACTTCAGTTGTGAAGGACATAAGACAAAAGGTGTTATTTAGTGGTAAAGGCTGTTTTAGATCTTCAGGTTACCTGACAGTCAAATCCACCACTCTTTTCTCCTACTACATGCCTTCCGTGTTTGTATATTATACAGATTTCATTGCAGTACCACATGTTGTTGTTAATTTTTAAAAATATTTTATTTATTTGTCTTTTAGAGGGGAAGGGAAGGAGAGAGGGAGAGAAATATCAATGTATGGTTGCCTCTGGTGAGTCCCCTGCTGGGAACTGGCCTGCAACCCAGGCATGTGTCCTGACTGGGTATTGAACCGCCATCCTTTGGTTCACAGGCCCGCACTCAATCCACTGAGCTACACCAGCTAGGGTTGTTGTTGTTAATTTTTGATGAAAGCAGTAGCAAGAAAATCTGGAATCCTGAACTAAAAAAATAGATAGGGTCTAAAGCCAAAGGAAATACAATCTTTGAATAGGTATTGGTTCTGAATATTATGCATATAGAAATCAATTTCCCACTTACTTTGGCTATCAGAAAGAATTATTGAACAAAAATATGTGTGTCTTTTAAATGATGAAGTGCTGCTGCTATTTGAAAAAGTAAAACCTACTTAAACTGGGACCAAATTTTTTGCCCAAGAATATTTTTCACTTATTCTTTTAACTTCTTTTTGATTTATTATGGTATTTTTTATGGTTTTAGTGGGAATTCTCTGCCATTTCATGTTTTTCTTTTTATTTCAAAAGCTGACTGAGGGGTTCCTCATTCTGATGAAGAGATTCTTATACACACCATACTTGGAATATTGTAAAGTAGAGTATTGTGGAAGGATAATCAATTGGGAATTTAGGGGGAAATCCTGCATACTACTTACAAATAAATAGTAGTCTCTTGATCTGTTTTTTAGATTGAGGTATAGTTGATATACAGCATTATGTTAATTTCAAGCACACAACATAATGACTTCATATTCATATATATTGCAAAATGATTACCACAGTAAGTCTAGTTAACATCAGTCACCGCATGTAGTTACAGAATTTTTTATTGTGATGAGAACTTTTAAAATTTACTATCTTTGCAGCTTTTAAATATGCAATACAGTGTTATTATAGTTGCCATACTGCACATGATATCCTAACTGGAAGTTTGTATCTTCTGACCACCTTCATCTATTTCACATCTCCTCCATCCGCCACCTGTGGCAACCACCAATCTGTTCTTTATATCATGAGCTTGTTTTTCATTTTGTTTTAGAGTCCATGTATAAGTGTGGTCATATGCTGTTTGTTTTTCTCTGTCTAACATATTTCATTGAAAGTCCAGCCATGTCATTGCAAATGGCAAGATTTAGTTCTTTTTCTTCCCTTCTCTTTTTGATTAAATTTATTGGGGTGACATTGGTTAAACCATATTATTTCACTCATGTATGGGATATAAGACTCCATTCTTTTTTATGGTTAAATAATATGATATATATTATATATACATTTTCTTTATCTATTCAACCATTGATGGACACTTAGGGTGTTCCCATATTTTGACCATTGTAGATACTGCTGCAATGCGAGCCATATCATTGTGACATTATGAGTTTCTTGATTACTATAAATTCAAAATAGCATTAATATATTTGACTGAGTTGTTAATAATATCACACTTAATTTTTTACTTTGCCTCATATCTACCTTCAATTTTACATCTTTCAGTTCTTGCTGAGAGGATTCTGGCTCTTACAATTCCTTTTGTGATGATATTATGATTTGACTTTGGAATGATATTCTGAGTCACCTTTGATAAGCCTCTCCTTTCTGGCTCTCAGTTTCTGCTCAACACTGTAGCAGTCTTGGGTAAGATATACTTTTGGCTTGAGTCTCTGGACTGTAGGTTGACAATTTCATCAAAGATGCAGCTGGGTACTGGCTTTCGTTCAGAAAATCCTCTCTGAGCCTTCAAATATATCCTGCCTCTATGTTTTGTCCCTTTGTTTAAGGAGACTGACATTGTTTGGTTTTGTGCCAACGCTGATATAGAACTTGGTCCCTTCACTGGCTCCACAAGACAACTAATCAAACCAAGCATGTCATGAAGATTAGTGGGTCATGAAATAGGGTCACATTGCACAGAGCAATCATTTACTTAGGAAAACAATCATCACTACCTTTGTGTCTTATCTTAGAATTTTCTAACCTCTACTGGCAGCTGATATTCTTCCTTCCTTCATTTCTTGCTTTCTTCCTCTTTCTTCCTTCCCCACCTTCCCTCCTTCCTTCTGTTCTGACCTCTGTGTACAGTACCCAGTTTATCTGGCACATGAGCATTCTGCTAAGATTTACCCCTAGACCTTATTCTCTCTCTCTTTCCCCTTGAATCTTAATATGTTTTCTCCTGTTGATCATGCAGAGCAATTCAGTACAGGCTTTTAGGTTTAAATGTGCCAGTGGCTAACCAGCAAGCAGAGGGCCTTCCAAGTAAGAAACTTACTCCTCTTAAAATATTATTTATGACACATGGTTTTTTTCTTTAAAGTAATAATTTATATTTTCTGATCACTTTTAAAAACAGCCACAACCACCTGACTTAAAGATACCACAATGCATTAGCTTCTGTGCAAAGGGTCTGTTCTACTTTGGCAATATGCAGCACAGGTTTTAAAATGTAGAGTGTCCTTGGCATGTGAATTTGAACTAACCATCACTTTATATTGCCAATGAAGAGGGAGATCTTTAGTAGGATGTGACCCAAGGCTATTCAAAATCAATTCATCATTCTGAATTATCATGCTAATTACTCTGTACTTAGTCTTTGACAATCTAATAAATAGAAAATTCCAGATCACTGACTTCTCTTTGAACAATGCAGTGTTCTGGCTTTTGTAAAAGTTTGTATTCTAAATAGCAAGTGGTATGGCCCTTCATGCAGCAAGGTATTATTTTCCTTTAAGAAAAATGGCCTGTGAAGGTCACCTTCTACAGTTATATGCACTTTAAAAGCATAGATTAACATTAGGTATTGTCTTTTCCCTGGATATTGGTTCTACTTAACTGTTTGCTTTATTTATTGAGATGATGCTTACTGATTTTACAGGCTAACTGGACTACCCTTTAGCAGGTTAAAATGTCGGAGATTACTATACGCTCTGCTAGTTTCTCTTCTTGCTGTAGTCACGTAGCTTTATTCCCGAGTTTCCCACATTATACTCTAGAAGTGTCTCTTTGGCTCGCTATGGATGATGTTAACTCAGCCAGATAACTAAAGGAGATATAAGGGAGTTATAAGAGATTAAAATAATTAGTCACCTTTTCATGTGCTTGCTGAGCTGAATGGACTTTGAATCTGCTTTAGTTTTCATAACAAGGTCTGATTATGATCAAAGATGTAAAGCGGGGAATCTTTTTGTGCCATTTTATGCTGCTAGACTGCTGTAGTACCTTGTAAATGAGTGTTTGTTTATTTATTTATTTTTGCCAACAATGACCATTCCAGATATTTAGACATTAAAGACAATTGGGCACAAGTGCAATTGGCCAATTTTGATATTTTTGTAATTATGCTAGTTTACTATGATGTCCTGCCAGGCATTCTAAAGGCTCTAAACTATTCATTTTCCTAATCTGAGGTTTAAACTTTTTAAGCAAATGCTAGTTTCTGGAGAATATCCATGCAAGTGACCATGTAACCATTGTAAGTTGTTTGTAAAGTTTATTTTGCATGAGTTAAAGCATAATGTTTTGCTTTATTCAGCTTGAGGGAGCATAAACCTCTTGTACTGTTGGAGAAAATAATTAACATTTATTGAGCACACAGGGTCCCTGACCCTGTTCTATACCCTGAAGGATTATGGGTACTATTGTGTTACACTCACTTGATAAATAGAATTGGCACTGAGGAAAACAACATTCTAACCAGGGGGGTAAAAATGAATAGAAGGGAAATAACCTCGTATGAACAGGCAGATGATCCAATCAGCCTATAAAACTAATAAGGTGGAACTGTCCCAACTGTGACAATGGATCAAATGGGTGACACACACTTCCCTGCATCTATGCTCCCACTCAGACATATTAATAAGCATAGACACACCTGCTCAGGTCTCCTTGGTATTATCTAAGCCACAGTTCCTGGCTGCCTTCAATGACAGCCATGCCATTCAGATATTCTTCTTTGTTTGATGCCCCTCCTTTCTGCAAAGGAAAAGGCACAGGCTTCAGAAGAGAAAAGTTGTGGGTTGTCTTTCAGTTTTTGTGGTTTGCTAGCTAGTTAGTTGCATTACTTTAGTTATGAGACCTCTTTGGATCTCAGTCCCCTCAGCTGTAAAAGGTGGATAATACTGCCTATTGTGTAGGGTTGCTGATGTTGGATGATATGAGGTAATGTCCATGAAATCAACAACACCATGCCTAGCACACAATGGCCATGTACGATTTTTAGTTTCTTCCTCATTCTTTCCTTTTCCATAAATGCTAAACTTTCACCTTAGGACATTGAAATGAGATTTCACATATTTCATCTGGTTTGGTCCATTTTTGGCTTCAGTTGTCAACATGTGTATGCTCTGTCCATGTCTCATGCCCACAGGATGTCTTGGGTGGACTGAAATCATCCTTGCTCTGAGTGTGCTGCACACTACACATAATAGTTGCCCCTTCAGATGTGCCCCTTGTCTTACCCCATTTGTCATACTTGTATATTCTCATGAACCCAGAATATGCTTCAGGCAGACTTATGAAGAATGTTAACAAATCTCACATGTTAAGGCATATTTCCATGTCTCAGATGACCAGGTAAAAGGAAAAGATGTAGAGCCTGCTTCAGAGATATGCAGTGTGGTTGTAACAGCAATGGCTGGATTGAAGTGGGAGGCAAGGCATATTTGCATAATGAAAGACTTGGAACCAATAGAGGAGAAACAGAAGAGTGGTCAATGTTTGCATATCATGATACTTGAAGGGTAAAGGGAGAATCTAGCATTGAAAACACCATGGAAGGTATGATTGATATGTGGGGTGCACAGGTACATGGGAAAATAAAACATAATAAAGTGAGGTTCAAACAATGGCCTTTCTTGTCATTAGCTGCGTAAATTTGGGGATTTGTAACCTTCAACCTCTGTATTAAAAATATATATGTTAAGGCCCTGGCTGGTGTGGCTCTATGGATTGAGTGCCAGCCTGTGAACCAAAGGGTCACTGGTTCGATTCCCAGGCAGGGAACATGCCCGGGTTGTGGGCAGGGTCCCCATTACAGGTTATGTGAGAGGCAATCATACACTGATGTCTCTCTCCGTCTCTTTCTCTCTCCCTTCCCCTCTGTCCAAAAATAAATAAACAAAATCTTTAAAAAATGTTAAAATGAGAGTGTAACAATAATCCTTGTGGGGGATGTTAAATGAATTAGGTCACGGAATGACTAGCATAATGCCTGTAACTAAGTCCTCAGGGGAGGTGAAGTGTTACTGTTACCCAAGGTTTTCAAGAACAATAAGCAGAAGTAAGTAGAAATGCTCAGCACACCAGTTATGTGCTCCTTAGAAGTCAGTTATCTTGGTAACTTTTCTTTTTTCAATATGGACTAAAATCTATTAGCTTCATTTGTTGATTGTTAATCCTGGTTTAACACCAGTAGATAATTTCCAAGCAAATCATTTTCATTGCTTATAGCACATAGGAAGAATATGCTGCATTCAGCTAAATGTTCTCAGCATTGAACCAGTTTATCACGCTTTAAAATGTTATGTTTAAATTTATTAGAAAGAGGAAGAAACTAAATGCATATTCCTTACATTTGCTAAGGAGATGGGTTTTGAATAAAGAATTAGCTGACTGGGGCAAACTGTATCTTTTTAGTTTGTGACTCAGGACCTAAACTGAAATATTAACAGCTTCTAGCTGATTGCTTCAAAGAGTTACTAGGTAATGAGAGGGAGCAGAGTTTGTCACCCCAAAATATGCCCTTTTGGGATATCAATTATATGAAGCTGGTTATTTTTAAGAAACAAAAGACTCAAGAAGAGCCTTTTACCTCTCCCCTACCTGCTAAAAGAATTCAGATAGAAAAACCTGCTTAAGGGAAGGAAACATAATACGACCTAATTGCAGCAGGTAGGGGGAACCTAGCAAACTCTTAGATTCCTGTCTGTGTCTGTGTCCCATTGGTTTTGGGTGGCCCAGTAAGTATTTGTTTACCAATGTTTGCTCCTTCTCAACTACCTATGAATTGCCTATTCTCACTTTGAAGTCAAAACCACTACTCTCTTTGTCCTTAGCTCAAGATGGCATATAAGCCTATATGCCACATTGTTCTCTGGTACCATATTCTTACATAACTGCCATATGTACGTATGTAATGAAGTTAGTTATTTTTCTTAATAATATGTATCATGCCAATTTCATTATTAGAACACTCAGAAGAACTTAGAAGTGTAGAAGGAAAAATTCTTTCTTCTCCCCTGGTGTAACAACTGTCTTTTTAGGTGTGTGAACTTCATGTTGCTTCTTTTTTAGGTTTCTAAATGTCATTGTTTTGTGTTTCAGTTGCCTGTATCAATGTCACAGTTACCTGGTTTCCTTGAAGACCAGACTAACCAATGCTCTGTAAAAAGGGAATGGTGCTATTTACAAGCTTTCTAATAACTGTCTATTTACACCATTAAGATTGGTTTGAATACAACCATGCTAAACTTTCTTAACCCTGCTCAGAAAAATCACTACAGCAGTAATGTCTCAAAGTCTTTCATTTCTTTAAAATTGTAAGATATTTCTGTAGATCTTAGGGAACCCAGAGAGGTAATCAAGAGGGGCTGTCTAAGCCCCTCGAGGCTATGGTTACTTCCTCAGAGTGGAGGGAATTAAGATACTACAAAGATGGCCCTGGCTGGTGTGGCTCAGTGGATTGAGCACCAGTCTGTGAAGCACAGGGTTGCTGGTTCAATTCCCAGTCAGGGCACATTCCTGGGTTGCAGGCCAGGTCCCCAGTAGAAGGTGTGTGAGAGACAACCACACATTGATGTTTCTCTCCTTCTCTTTCTTCCCTCTTCTCCTCTCTTTAAAAATCAGTAAATGAAATATTTTTTAAAAGATATTGCAAAGATGAATCCTGTCTATGAAAAGCTGGAACCCCTTGTGCTCGCATATCTGCAAGTTGATGAAGCAACTTTATCACCAAATTTACCCAATCCTCAAGAAAATGCTGACATATTTTCAAACCGCCAGAGGAATTTGGGCATTTTTTCCCTCTTTTTCACTTCTTCCCTCCCCACTTCCTTCCAATAAGAGGTAGAGGTTTTCTATAAAAACTTAGCCAAGAATTGTTCTGTGCTGCCTTTTGTTTTATGACATATAATTAATTTTTCTTAAAGATTTTATTTATTTGTCTTTAGAGGGGGAGAGAGGGAGAGAATATCACTGTATGGTTGCCTCTCATGGGTCCCCTGCTGGGAACTGGCATGCAACCCAGGCATGTGCCCTGACTGGGAATCGAACTGTGATCCTCTCTTTGGTTTGCAGGCCCGTGCTCAATCCACTGAGCTACACCAGCCAGGGCTGACATATAATTAATTTTCATTAAGATCATTTAGAGCCCTGGCTGGTGTGGCTCAGTGGATTGAGCACTGGCCTGTGAACCAAAGGCTTGCTGGTTCAATTCCCAGTCAGGGCATATGCCTGGGTTGCAGGCTGGGTCCGCTATTTGGGGTGTGTGAGAGGTAACCAAACATTGATGTTTCTTTCCCTCTCTTTCTCTCTCCCTTCCCCTCTCTCTAAAAATGAATAAATAAAATCTTTTTTTTTTAAAAAGATTATCTAGAAAGCAGTCATTAAATAAGTTGTGAACTTCTCACAACTTTATTTTCAAGTGTCTGTGGTTTGGTTTCTTCATAACTACAGAAACTAGAATGAAGCTGTTTGGAACTGAATATATTTTTAAACATTCGCCTTCAGTCTGGACTGCTTCCCAAATTCTCTTTCACTCCCTTATCCCAGGACCCATTTTTTTGTGTGTGGAAAAAAGATGAGCCTTCAAAGAATCTTCAGAATGAGAACTTAAGAGTGATGTTTTATAGAAAAAAAATAGGAAAACTATTTTAGCTCTATTGAAACTCTCTGTTCACTCATAAGGCAGGAAGATGTGGAGCATTAAACTTCAAACATAAGATGCCTCCCCAGATGGCTTTGCGCACCTCTGCAGTAGAAAAGTGAGCATTGACCCCAGGAAGTGGAGAAGTATTTGCAGTGCCAGAGAAGGTGAGCAGAGGTTTATGGCAAACTTTGGAACATCAGGCCTAATGAGGAGAGAGGCTGCATCTGAATAAGTATAGTAGCTCCTCATCCAGTTGCCTTGCATAGTTAGTGTGTGAACACTTGCTCTAAATCTTGGTGATTCCAAGGTGGTTCCTGCACAGTCTTCTATAATTAATTGCATGTGTACTGCCATTCACTTGGGAGGCAGGTGATTACTTGCCTGAGTGCTACTCTAAGACATTACAATATAAATAGCTCAACTGATTTTAATTAAAACTTCAAAATGTATGCCTGTTGAAATATTCATTATTGTACCCATGATTGTGTGTGAGAGTTCAAAGTCTTCTATGCTTATTTTTTCATATAATAGTACTAAGCCAATTAATGGGAGATAGACTTCACAAAGTAGTTTTCTTTTTTCATAAGGTGATGAAGTGTTTCCATGTGTGTGCCCACGCACATGTGCATTTAATATTTCTGATGTTATTCAGATTGGACATTTTTGAACTCTCAATAAATGTATTTCAATTATCAAAGCTGGTAGACAAAATAAAATGACACAAATAAGAGAGAAGAGGTAAAAAGGTGGAATGAATGATCTTTTCATTGACTATTAAATTGTATTCCAGACTTGGTTCAATCCAGTAGTTCTGTATTCTCTGTAAAATATATTGATCTTTAGGATAAAGCCACAGCTGGATTTGCTTAATTAAAATGTTTAGAGGAAATAGAAATGGTGCCAGAAGTGCAAAAGAATAGAGGAAAAACTGTGTGCAAAGGGAAGCTGTTGGAGGAACTGTTTTGAATGTGGAGACATTTTATGGCAGACTATGTCAGTAGGGAAAATGTGTTAAGTACAGACCATAAGGGACAGTAGAGACAATACAGGCTAGTCCCTTCATTTTACAGATTGTATTTGTAACTATCCTTTTTGGTAAGTGTTGTTTGAAACATTGGAAGTGAAGAAACCTTCAACAAGGTAGACAGTCTCACTGAATTTGGCACTGCTTTTTTTATTCATGTTTTTCAGGTCTTCTAGACAAAATATAGAGAAAGGTGTGTGTGTGTGTGTGTGTGTGTGTGTGAGAGAGAGAGAGAGAGAGAGAGAGAGAGAGAGAGAAAGAGAGAGAGAGAGAATAGCATGTCTCTAGTCTTTGTGGTCCTGCTTTGCTTTCTGACATGGAAAATAAAGTTCTGAAACTTGGTGAGAGGCTGGTCATTAAATTATTGCTGCTGTTTTTGGAGAATGTTGAGTGCACTGTGATTTTCTTCCCCCAAAGCCCGTAATATAGGTCTTTTTTTTATGGTTTTGAAGTTTTTGGTGACTCCATTAAGAACATTTCTAGTGAAGCTGAATCATACTCAGGATATCACTTCCTTGCTAGGGACAGAACAATGAAATCATTGCAATAAAACACTATGCTTCAGAAAAACAATAAGGGATTGTATTTGAATGGATATTCAGTGCTTAAGCAGCACACAATGGAGCAGGTAGGCTGCTGTGCCACTGCAGACTTTTTTATGGGAGAGAAAATCTAGTCTTCATTACTTTGACTCTGCGCTGACTCTGGAGAGTGGTTTCAATTAAAAGTTTCCCCCTAGCTTTAGAAACAAATCTTATTCTTCTTTATTAAAGTTGGTTTGGAGATGAAACTTCTGAAACCAGAAGGAGTCATATTAAGAGTTTAGATTCAGCATGGAAAGATAAAAATCCAGATTTACTTGGTAGGTTCCAATTAAAAACAATATTTTAGTTATAGCAGTATTTTTAGATGAGATAAGCAAATACCAAGAGCATGGGACCTACTTAGAACATCCACATAGGTGCTGTGACCCTGTCTGTGACACGTTTAATGACTAGGGTCAAATATCATTTATCTTTTGACTTCAATCTCTGAACTATATTGGCAACCTTCTTCCCTCTCTTTGTGGTCTTTTTCTTCCATCTCCTATTATGCAATTTTTTAAAAAAATAAAATGACTTATTTTCAATATGGCACTAGACATTGAGAAATCCCTTGATCCTTTGCTTTGCCCTTAACTTGAACCAACTTTAATTCTCAGTGTTAAAAATTCCCTATTCACCCTGCTGTTTTCTATTAGGCATCCCTGATATTTTAGCTTTGCACAGATTAGAATTTTCACTTCTTTTTGGTTCTAAGGCTGGCACTCAATCCACTAAGCCATACCAGCCAGAGCTTTTCACTTCTTTTTGTAAGACATCAAAGGAGGTCATAAATTGTTCTTCCTTTAAACACATCCTAATATTCAACAAATGAATGAAACTGTGTAATTCATATACCTAATCAGGAGATAGAACATTTCCATCACTGCAGAAGTATTGTTCATGGGTCTTTTCAGTTAATCTTCAACCCAAGAAGTAATAACTTTTCTGATTTTTCACCATAATATTTCTTCACCATAGAATTTCTTATAAATTATACAGTATGATCTTTTGAGTCCAGCTTCTTTTGCCAAGTATAATATCTGAGATTCATCCATCTTGTGCCTTAAATCAGAAATGTGTTCCTTTTTGTTGCTGAGTAGGATTGCACTATATGGACATATCATAATTTCTTTATTCATTCTCCCATTGATACTTAGGTTGTTTCCAGTTTTGGTCTATTACATATAAAGCTGATATGAACATTCCTGTACAAGTTTTAGTTTTAGTTTGTTTTTTTTTCCTTTTTCTCTTCTTTTGGTCTATGGTGGAAGAAATCATGTAAGGTGGCCCCCGAAGATCCCACATCCTGCTATTTTGCCCTTGTCTGTGAGCTGGATTGATTAACTCTATTCTAATGAATATAGTACAGCAGAAGTATTATAATAGTACAACCAGGAATAGTATGAGTTGTCACTTCTGAGACTGGGTGCCATCTCTCTCTCTCTCTCAACCTGCTAATCTAGGATGAACCAGGTTTCATGTCACGAGGCAACCCTAGGGAGAGGCCCACATGAGTCAGTTTGGAAGATGTTCTGCTGAAGCCTTGCCACCAGCCATGTACAACCCCTACATGGTGTGGTTTCTATATATCTCCCTAGTCTCTTTTGTCTCCCATTTTTCTTATGATCTCAATGATCTAGCCACATGGTCCTTTTTTTCTGTCAAAGTATTTTGCATATGATGTTCTATTAGTTTACATTCAATGTCATTTTTTATTAGTTTCAGGTGTACAGCATAGTGGTTAGACAACCACATACTTTACAAAATGTTCTCCCCCCAGTAAGTCTAGTACCCACCTGGTACCATACATAGTTATTTCAATATTATTAACTATATTCCCTCTGGTATACTTTATATTTCTGTGATTATTGTATAACTACCAATTTGTACTTCTAAATCCCTTCACTTTTTTTTTTACTCAGTCCCCTCACCCATCTCCCCTATGGTGACTGTCAGTCTGTTCTCTGTGACTGACATCAGTACTTGTTAGCAAATATTTCTGTGAGTCTGTTTCTATTTTATTTGTTCATTTATTTTGGCCATTAGATTTCATGTATGAGTGAAATCATATGGTACTTGTCTTCCTCTGACTTCCTTCTTTCACTGAGCATAATGCCCTCCAGTCCCATCTATGCTGTCACTCCTTGTCTCTTTTCAAAGATCTCTCTTCTTGGCCTCGTACCTATCACCCCCTCAGAATTTCTAGATATTGCCTTTTGCCAGATATCAGCATCTTCAGTTCTGCTCTTTTCATAGTCAGGGGAATTTCAGTTGTCTCTACCTAATATCTCTAAGCTTGGATACCTCCAGCTGTTTTTAATGCAGGTTTCAGGCATGCCAAAGGCCAAAATGCTGGGGATAAAATGTCATTTCTTCTTAGCAAATTAAAGATCCTGGAGCTACACAATGCATTTGTCTTAGAAGATAAGCCAGTGTTGGCTAGTGGTGGGACTATCACAAATAATTATCAGTATGTGAAACATTGATTTATAAAAGATGATGTAGATATGGGCATGTTTAAGTACTCATGGTAAGGACCTCATGAAGAGGAAGAAGTTGACATACAGAGAAGGGTATCCCATGGAGGGGATGTGAAAGTGAGGAAGGGAGTGATGTATCAGGTGCAGGTGATATGACTGGCCTTTGATTTTGGAACAAGAGGAAAGGAAGAGGACAGTGTATAGTTGTGGTAGGTGCCTAGAACATTCAGTTTGGTTTATAACCCTAGAATTTAATGTAAATCACCAGGCATGGTCATTTTTTAAGACTAGAAGGAAAGGTGGGGATCAGAGTTCTGAGGAGGTTGGAGAGGTTTGAAGAACTTTTGCTGTGGGTGAGACTTGAGCAGAAAAACATGAGAAGACTTCTGGTAGATGTGGGGGTTCCAACTGAGGTTGCCATTGCGAATTTATTGAGGTATAGCTTGCCCCATTGAATGACCTTTGGAAGCATACAGCTGCCTTGGTCTAGGATTAGAGAAAGGAAATATTTGCTTTCATCCAGATTGGGGTTTACTTAGATAGGTATAATCAAAATACAGATGGGTAATGGAGTTGGAGTGTTTGTCTAAGATTTTTTTTAAATGCTAATGCCAATTGGATTCTTTGGTGGCTAAGGAAGAAGAGGGGAAAAGTAGCAGGGCTAATGATTGGGAGAAAACAGAAAGGTCAAGGGCTTTGTGTTCCCTATGAGGCAAAAGTACAACAAATAAAAATTATCTCTTTTCCCACTGTTTATCTGAAGTTATAAAAAATGTTTGTTGAAGTTATTTAATGCTCACATCTAGGCCATTTTCTCCTCTCTATGCCCTCTTTCTTTTTTTAAATAATTATTTTTTAATTTAATTCTTGTTCAAGTACAGCTTTCTGTCTTATATTCCCAACCCTGCCCACCCCCCGCCCCATGCTCCCTGCCCCCCTCCAATTTCCACCCCCCACCCTTAGTTATTGTCCATGTGTCCTTTATACTTGTTCATGTGAGTCCATCCCCTTTTCCCCTTGGACATCAGGTATTTGAAATGTCTTTGAGTCATCACAAGAAAATTTTAAGTGGTTAACTGGACATAAAGGCTTGTATTTCAGAGGTTTCTGGATTACACTTTAGAATTGTAAGTCATCTGTCTTGAGAATAAACTTGAAGTTGCAGCTTAGAATAGTTTTTCTTGACATTTCAAATACCTGATGTCCAACCAAACCCAATCTTTGTCTCAGTTTTGTAAAATATGGGTGTGTTATAAAACCAGAAGCATGGGTGCATGGAACAGACTGACACATCTCAGATGCGAGGGGGTTGGGGAGACTGGAAGGAGAGATTAGCCAAAGAACTTATATGCATAACCCATGGATACAGGCAACAATGTGGTGAAAACATGTGAGGGGTGGTGGGGGAATGGGGCTGGGTGAAGGGAGGCAAAAGGGGGAAAAGGGGTCATCTATTATAGTGTCAACAATAAATAACTAAAATATATGTGTCTTCATTAAAAGACTATGTACTAAAATATGAATAGTGGGTAATAAGTGTTTAGCAGACATCAGTACTTGTTAGCAAATATTTCTGGCTCTCTGTTCTGTGGGTAGATGTTAAGATGGCACTTCCCCATTCCCTTCGACAGTAAGTGTGGCCATGAGACTTACTTTAGCCTATGAAATTTGAGTGGAATATAGGTGTAACTTCTAAGCAGTATTTTATGAGCTATCACTAGATGTGTGTTTCCCTCCTATTGCTGCTATAGCTGTGGAAGCATTTTTTCATATGATGCCTCCCTTTGCCAAGGTTTTGAATGACAAGTAAGTGAGAAATAATCTTTTGTTATGCTAAACTATAGAGATTTGTGAAGTTATTGGCTACAGCAGCATAATCTAGCCCATTTAATAGTTTTTAGAAGATACAGGGAAACAAGAAGGAGAAAAGGAAAACCACGTGTGACCCCACCCTGTAGGTGTGCTATGCATTTTTCTTGCAGTTGTCTTTTTGCATTAGCTATGCCGATTTACCTGATTTTTTGATACTGAAAATAATCCTGATTTTTGTTAGTGATGATAAAAATGAACCAAGCCTTATGGAGAACCATATTCCTTTTATTCTGTTGTGCTAGTTCCTTACCAATATTTATGCATCATCAGGAATACTGTTGTTTAGGGTTGACTCAAAGTGAAATAAGAGTAAAGTGGTTAGAGGCACCCTGAGCTCTCTTTTTTGTTGCCTTCCTCCACCCCTTTCTGTACTCTCATTATATTTATCTACTTAAACCTATGCCTAAGAAAGTTATCATGTCTTGTTTAGCTGGGGATAAGTGTGGGGGCAACTTTGCCAGCAAGTCCCCCTATCCACTATGGATGAAAGTGAAACTACCAAGCCATTATCTGCTTGGGGAGGAGAGGTGGTCAATCTCTCAGAGGAGAAGAACCAAGAGCCCCTTCCTCAATGGCTTTTATTGGGTTGTAATACACAGGAATACAGGTAAAGCTCATCAATCAATGTTAGGTGGCAAGGATCAAACAATAGATAACATTTCAAAGAAATCTGAGGGCTTAGTCTGAGTCAGTGTCTGTCAGGTAAGGGGGTTGCAGAAACTTTGGGAGACATACTCATTTCCTGCTCAGACCTTTATCCTATGAATGGAAAGCACTCTTAGCAAAGCAGGCTTCACAGGATTTTACATATTCTTTCTTATGCCCGATCACCCTGGATCCCTCTCTAGCCAGCAGAGGAAACGGTATATCTCCTCCATCATAGGTTTCAGGCTTAAGTGAATTAGACCCTGGAAGTGCTTCTCCCAGATGGAAATGGGGACTCAGGCTATGTCAGAATAGCGAGGGGGTGAGGGTTCATCACTCCCTCTTTGTTGTAGCCCCCCGAGTACTTCTATGATGGCCTCCCAAGTGATCCTGTCTGTCTTAGGTTGCCCTCCCTCTGAGGGGTCATACCCGTCATAGACTAACCGACCAAGCATTAGGGGCAGGGGATGAAGCAGAAACAAGCTTTGTCTCCTTAGTGGCTTGCATTCCGGAGGTTGCTCACTCAGCCTTAGCCATGGGGGGCAGTTACAACTCCTGAAACCAGGCAGAGCGGTTCCCAACAGATAAGTATCTTCACTGCTCTGCCAACTTAAGAACTTTCCATACTTGTCTTAATTATGTTCTTACTTATTTCTCTTTTCCTTAGAATACTATTCAATTCCTAAAGAGTTTCATAACAAAATGAAAAGTTAAACAAGATATTTGTGTAGTTTCCTTCTTGTATGCACAGACAGTACACTTCTATAGGAAACAGTCAGATTTGTGAGGCTTTGAAACAATCATTTGTGAACATTAACTTAGCTCGATTGAAGTGAACTCTAGATGATCAGCAGAATTTATTTGGAGACATATGTAGGAGGTGGATAGCTTACAGAAATTATTCTATATTATAAAACTGTTAGTCTGCAAGAACAGTGAGATGATTTTACTGTTTATTGCATCAATATTTTCTTTTATTTCGCATTTCTCCAACTCACCAACCTATCTCTATTCACACATTATGATATATCAGCTTATGCACCCAGTACCCTAAGACTAATGTCAGTTGTAAAAGTATGGCATAGCATTTTACAAAAATTGCAAAACACATATTATGCAAATTCTCCCTAACATCTCGAACATTAAAAGAATGAAGAATAGTATCTTTCTTTATAAGTTCCTTTTCTCCTGTCAGAGCCAAGACTCATGTGACCTTGCAGCTCACAATTAGGATCGAAAAAGAACTAGTTTTGACAGTCAGCCAACTCTGTAAAAGAAAGGAAAGAGCAATTCTAAAAGTCAAAAATAGGCTGTTAGACTGAGGCATGTGATGAGGAGATGGCTCTTCCGTTGCAAGTGAAAGTCATCATTACAGAATGACACCTTTTAGGACTTAAATTTTAAAACCTAGAAAAAATAATAAGGTGAAGTTGCCAAACAAAGATTGGGCTTTCATGCAAATGTCTTTGGTAATTAAGGGGAGGTTGCTAAATGTGCAATATTCCTTCTAAGCAGAATTGTTTCTAAATTCAGGGGTATGTTCACACTGTAGTCTATGAGGCAACAGCTGTTCTTAAGAGCACGCTGTCAATGTTGATAAGTTACTTTGAAAACTAAATCTGTTTGCTGAGCTCATGTTGTTTGGAAAACTATAAAGAATGAAATCTTTAATGCATTTTTCCATTCAAAAAAAAAGAGAAAGTATTCTTCTATCAATTGCAAGCAAAAGCAGTTTTCTGAAAGGTCCATAGCCTAGGGAGGCCCTAGGGTAAATTCATTTATATGAGGGAGGGAGGAAAACAAATCAGATTGGAATCCTGAGCCCCTTAACCTGTGGGTAACAGTTTGAACACTGAACATGCATGGATTGCATTCTGTTAGTCCTTTTTGTTTTGGAGTGACTTGGGATAGAGCTGAGAGCTATTTTGAAGAGCTGCCCTTTTGCTGTTCTCCAGAACACACAATTTACTGTGATTCTATTCATTGGGAGTGATATGCTGGCCAAAGAAGCTTTGGACATGTGGTATTGGGAGCATTATTTAATTACCAGAGTAGAACAAATCATGTAATCTAGTACATGATGGGACCATACAACTCTGGCCTTGTGGGAAAAGTGTTAGAAATTATTTTCTCTCTTTAGTGTCGTACCCTTTATCCTGCTTAGTTTCACAAACTGTTTAATCTTATTCAAGGGTCCACACCAGGCCTAAGAGACCCAGTCAAGCACATTCTGATTTCTTTCTATTTTACAAACTAACTAATTTCATGTCTCATAGGCTTAGAGGACTTTGACAGTTATAGGATCAGAGTGTTGGAGAGTATATTTTTAAGGTTTTTTAGTCCAAATCTATGAAATACAAAATCATCTTCCTTATATCTAACCAATGATCCAGTCTCTGCTCAAACATTACATTTGGGGGAAGATTTAATTGCTAGAAAATTTTCTCTTATATTGAGCAATAATAGTTTTACCTATAAAATTTTACCCACAAGTTATAATTTTGCTCTCTGAAGTAACAGAATAATCTTACCTGGTTGCATAATTGAAAAATGTGAACCAAACTTTAACATAGTGAGAATATCAAGAAGTCAAGTAGGATTAAGCATTGAAGTTAAAGATTTTTTTATAAGAAATGATTGAGGAAGTTGCCAATGATACCTTTGACAAGGGTTTGATCTCCAAAACATATAAAGAACTCACATGAGTCCACACCACGAAGGGAAACAATCCAATTAAAAAATGGGCAAAGCACCTGAACAGACATTTCTCCAAGGGGGACAGAGAGAGGTCCCAGAGACGTATAAAAGGATGCTCAGCATCACTAGCCATCAGAGAGATGAAAATTAAAACCACAGAGAGATACCACCTCATGCCTGTCAGAATGGCCACCATAAACAAATTAACAAACAAGTGCTGGTGAGGTTGTAGAGAAAGGGGAACCCTAGTACACTGTTGGTGGGAATGCAGACTGGCTCAGCCACTGTGGACAACAGTATGGAATTTCCTCAAAAAACTAAAAATGGAACTGCCTTCTGACTCAGCAATTCTACTTCTGGAATTATACCCTAAGAATCCTGAAACACTAATTCAAAAAAACCTATGTACTCCAATGTTCATAGCAGCACATTTATGATAGCCAAGTGCTGGAAGCAACCTAAGTGCCAATCAGTAAATGAGTGGATCAAAAAACTGTGGCACAAAAACCCCCCAAAAACAAAAAAACAAAACTGTGGTACACTTACACAATGAAATACTACACAGCAGAAAGAGAGAAGGAACTCCTACCCTTCACGACAGCATGGATGGAACTAGAGATTACTATCCTAAGTGAAATAAGGCAGGTGGTGATAGACAAATACCATATGATCTCTCCTATAAATGTAACCTAATCAACAAAACAAGCAAGTGAGAAAAATAGAACCAGAGACATGGAAATAAAGATCAAACTGATGGTGACCAGAGGGAGGGGGGAGGGGGATAACTGGGGAAAGAAGGGGAAGGGTCAAGTCAAGGAACGTGTATAAAAGACCCATGGATGAAGACAATGAGGGGGATTGAATGTGGGAAGTGGGAGCAAGGCAAGGGAGAGTAATGGGGGAAAATGGAGACAACTGTAATTGAACAATAAAACATTTTTTTTAAAAGAAGATAGTGAGGACTGAGGGAGATTTAATCAATTTTGTGTATATGTATATCATGTATTTGAATACATGGAAGTGTAATTAAGCTTTTGGTTATTGGAGCCTGTGTGGCAGGAATTGGAGTAGGCAGGTTCTGGATTAATCAAATGATGAACATGACCTGTTCCTCATTAGGAGAACAGCTAAGATTAGATAACTGGATTTGAGAACATTTTAGGAGCTGAGAAGTTTTTATAAGTCTGACATCTAAGAGAAATGTAAAAGAAATAATAATAATATATTTAAAAGATATGTATTATTGTGTAGTTATTGGAATATGAGGGATATGAAGGTGGGAACACAATGGAGAATTGTTAGATAAGAGACAAGAATCAAAGTAATATGGAGAATTTAAGATAGGAGATCTGGCTCAAGAAAGGCTGTGCAACAATAGTTTTTAAAAAAATGAGCTTGAATAATTTATATAAAATAGGCTCATTGTTATTTTTTTTTGCATTTTGATGAGTTTTGACAGATTAATATACTTATGTAAGCATTTCCATAATCACGATATTGGAGATTTCCACACCTGCCTGTAGAAGCTCCTTTTGCATTCCTTCCTATTAAAATTTACTTCAGGCCCTGTCTGGTTTACTTTTGTTTTTATAATATTTATTTATTTATCTTTCTATCTAGTCTTATGGGAACTCCCTTTTAGATAACTCTCTGCTTTTCTCTTGCTGATTTCAAGATTCTCTCTTTATCTTTAATCATGATGTTCTCTCTTTATCTTTATTCTAATTATGATGTGTATTGGTGTAGGCCTCTTTGGGTACATCTTTTTTGTGTTTCTCTGTGCTTCCTGAACTTGTATGTCCATTTTCTTCACTGTGGTAGGGAAGTTTTTTGACATTGTTTTTCCAAATAGGTTTTCAACGTCTTGCTCTCTGTGTTCTTCTTCTACCACCCCCATGATGCAAATGTTGGTCCCAGAGGTGCCTTACACTATTGTCATTTTGGAGGGTTCTTTTTCTTTTTGCTGTTATGATTGGATATCTTCTCTTTCCTTATCTTAAAAATCGTTAATTTGATCCTCTGCTCCGTGTACTCTATTATTGATTTCCTGTAATGTATTTTTTTATTTCAGTTAGTGTATTCTCCATTTCTGACTTATTCTTTTTTATGTTTTCTATCTCTCTATTGACTCACTAAGTTCCTCATTCCTCTACTCTTCCCCTAATTTCATTGAGCATCCTTAAAACCAGTGTTTTGAACTCTGCATCTAGTAGATTGCTTATCTCCATTTTGTTTAGTTCTTTTTCTCAAGTTTTGTTCTCTTCTTTCATTTGGGCCATGTTTCTTTGTCTCCTCATTTTGTCTGCCTCCCTGTGTTTGTTTCTATGTATTAGGTAGAGTTGCTATGTCTCTCAGGCTTGGTAGAGTGACTTATGTAGTAGATGTCCTGAGGAACTCAGTGGAGCAGCCTCTCTAGTCACCAGAGCTGGGTGCTCCATGTGTACCCCCTGCCATGTTGTCTGTGTGCATCCTTCTGCTGTAATTGAGCCTTGATTACCATTGTTATGTCAATGGGAAGGATTTACCATCAGACTGATTGGCTGTGAGGACTAGTTGTAACCACCATGGAGGATCTGCTCTGCCAGTTCTAACCTCATGGAGCAGAACTCACTTCAGTGGGGCTCAGGTAACCTGAAGAATTCATCCCTTGAGTACGTTGTTCATGGAGGTGGATGGGTGGTGCTTTGGTGTATGTTGAAGCTGTTCACTGGGTGCACTGTCTCTGGGGCCTCCTGGTAGGTGTGGCCAAAGTCAGCCACCATCTGTGCCCTACCTAGAGCCACCCTGAATGAGCTACACAGCTATTTGTAGTTGACTGCTACTTGTGCTGGGCTTTGAGGTTCCCAGGAAAGGCCAAGCTGCAAACCAAAGATAGCTGCCACTAGTGCCAGGCCTAGGGCCACTTAACAAGAGATACTGGGTACACAGAGACCAGATGCTGCTTGTTTCAGATATTTTAGGAAATTTGGTAGCAGGAGCTAAGACAGGACATTGTATGGAAAGCCACTAAAAAGGGTTTGTGTGGGCCCATGGGGGTCTCAGGAAATCACCAAGGGGTGGTGAGCAGTGTTAGCCAGGTTGATAGAAACTCAGATGTGGTGCCCACTTGCCAGCCCTGTCAGGGGGATGGCTCAGAAAATGAACAATGGCCTCATCCAGCACTTCTGTCTGGGAGAAAGCTATTCCTCTAGCCCTCATTATGACAATTCAGTTTCTTTCCATATGTCACTGGCATCTTTTGAGCTTCTGCCTCAGAACTGAAGCTCAGAGCTTGTGAGTCTCAGTAAGCCTGTGCACAGGCCCTTAAAGAGGAAGGCCTAGGACTCCAGAAGCCCTTGGTCTCAGTCAGCCTCAATGCCTGCTGGTATTCACAGCCAGAAGTTATGGGGACTCCACTCCCTACACTGTAACCCTAGACTGTGAGTTCTAGTTTGGGTCTGGGAACCCTGATTTCTCGGGGGGATATCTGCAGCAGAAATATCCCTCCTGATTTTTTAACACTGCATGTGAATGTGGGACTGACCTTTTTTGCATCTCTGTCCTATTAATCTTGATGTGGCTTCTTCTTTATCCTTATTTATAGGACTTCTGTTCAACTAGATTTTGGGCTGTTCTGAATAATTGTTTTTTTTCTGTAGTTTAGTTGTAATTTTGACATGGTTGTGGGAAAATTTAAATACTGTATTTATCTACCTGGCCATCTTGACCAGAAGCCTAGATCATCCATCCCTGTTTGGCCTTTTTTTCCCCATGAACAATATGTTTTTGGTACTTATATATAGTGCTGTGTATATCAATAGCTTATTATTTATATTGCTGAGTAGTATTCCATTATATGGATATACTGCAGTTTATCTATTCATCATTTGATGGGCACTTAGGTTGTTTTCAGTTTTTGTGTGTGTTACATGCCATTGAGTCACCTCTGACTCCTGGTGACTCTATGGATGAGTGATGTCCACACTGTCCCATCCTCAGCAGACTTGCTCAGCTCCTGTAGACTCATGCATATGGCTTCTTTTATGGAGTCAATCCATCTCATTATGAATAAGGCTGCTGTGAACACTTATGTTCAAATCTTTTTTGTGGACATATGTTTTCATTTCTCTTCAGTAAATACCCAGAAAAAGGCGTGTTTATTTTATAAGAACATGCTAAATTATTTTCCAAAGTAGTCATGTCATTTTACACACCAACCAGTAGTGTCTGAGTTTTAGTTCCTCCACATTCTTGCCAGCACTTGGTATGGTCAATCTTCATATTTTTAACCATGCTAATAGATATGAAATAGTGTATCATTGTGATTTTAATTTGCATTTCTCTAGCGAATAATGATGTGCATCCTTCCATCTGCTTATTGGCCCTTTGCATATCTTCTTTCATAAAGTTGGACTAGTCTTTTTCTGAGGTGGCTGGCACTAAGTAACATATGGCAGTGATTTGGCACTTTTCTTGTGTATGTCAGGGTGAGCAAACTTTTTATGTAAAGGGCCAGAAAGTAAGTATTTCCAGCTTCGAGATACATACAGTCTCTGTTTCAGTTACTCAGTTCTGCTATAGTAGTGGGGAAGTAGCCATAGACAACACACCCCTGTGTTCCAATAAAACCATTTATAGGGTAAGGGGTGGCAAAGACTTAAAAAACTTTATTTATAAAAAAATAGGTGGTGGGTCAAATTTAGTGAAATGGTATATCCATTGTGTGGGAAATAGTGTCTCTGCTTGTATCATTTTCAGAGTTCAGAGACAGCCTTGAGGAGGAATGCTACTCTGGACTTAATTATGCTGAACAAGTGAGAATTGGTTATAGTGAAGAGCTAAGGAAAGGAGGGCTGGACATCCTCAGGATGGCCTTTATATATTTTGAACAGTTCTAAAAAAGTATTAAATATTTACAAATCTGACATTTATGACAAATAGTAAGAATTAGCATCACTACCAGTAAGTCCTTCTGAGTCTGTCCTAGGAGAACAATCTAGAGGGATATGGACAGCTTTGTCTCTCATTACTCAGTGCCAATTAGTTCCATAGTGAAAGGAGATTTTTGCTGCAGTGTTCAGGTCATATGCATTAGACCTTTGTCTTAGAAGTGCTAAGTCGTTATTGCCCACTTGGTGATTCATTTAAAGCATGTATTACAAATTGCAAATCTTGCTAATGGTGAGTTTGGGTCTGAAATATTTATCCCAAGAAGAATCCAGTCAAGTGTAAATCAGGGTTAAGTGGGAGAGGAGACATTTTTCTCTTGATAGGAAGAAGGTCTATTTGATTTCCTGTATCCTTCATATTTTTCCCAGTTGACTCCTAATAGCTTTTCTCTTATTCATTTACTAGTTTCACCTTTATTTGAACAAATACAAAATTAAGGTAGAGAATCCAGTAATGTAAAAGAGATGTATAGTCATATAGACAGATTTTTATGATAAGCTTAAATGACCCCCAACAAAATGGAAGCCAACCAATGTTATTTACTGAGACATTTTCAGCATCCCAGAATTTATCCACTGGCTGTATTCCTGCCTATTTGGCCATCTTTTTCTCCTGCCTCCCATGCTCACCATTTGCCTTCTGCAAGGTTAAGAGAATGGTATTATTTGCTGGCAGAAAATGCCTTCAGACACTCCCTTTTTCCCCCTCTGCTTGAAACTACAAAGTTTCTTGATAATTCTTTTCAATTTACAATTATTTGTCAAATACTATGTGGCCAACACTGTACCAAATTTTGCTGGGTATTTGAAGATAGCATAACACTTGATTGCTACTTTCCCAGTGTTTAAAATCTAACCAGAACTGAAACAAGAAAATATTTGGCTACATGCATTGATTAAGTTCCTTTTAGGCTTATAATTTTCTTGGCCTATGAAGATGGTAATTTGAAAGTTTTGTTAGAATTATGTGTCCCACTAATTTTTCTGTCATGAGTTATTTTCTTCTTAATTGTCAGAGAAGGATATATAGGCCATGGTTATTTTCAAGGTAGGGGCACGTCTTGCCCAGCTTTGTTCACCAAGCCCTTGGTATACAGTGTATCTCAAGATGTGTGTTTTGAATTACATTGAATTAGCAGAAGTGTCATTGAAAAACAGGCTTTTTTTGGGATGGGCTATTTGGTTTAGAATCACTGTGTAACTGACTCACTAGGTAAAAGGGGGAAAGTGTATTTTAAAAAATAATTTTTTTTCATGTGCAATAAATCTAGTGGGAAAGCGCTTTGAGAATTGTTGCTTTTCAAAATATTTTTGAATGATTTAGGGAGTTAGGAGAGAGTAGTAGCTGAAGTACTCAATACACAGATAGTAAATACAGATATTGATAAAATATGAAGAGATGGTTATAATTTAGGCAGAAAAATGATTTATCTGAGTGTAGAAAAATAGTGAAACAAGGTCAAAACTTTCTCTTTTTCATCTACCTGTGCAGAACAGGGCCAGTTGCTCATTTTAGGTGCCAGACCCAGAAGTAAACAGCCTCTGCCTGGCACGAACACCACGGACAGATGAGAACATCTCCATTAACCTTCTGAGTGGGACTTCTTTAAATTTACTGTACACGAACTTCAGGACTCAGTCATTCCTCTTTTATCCTTACCACATTGACTCTGAACACTTCAGTCTTTAAGGTAGATTTCCCACATGTTGTCTGTTGAGTCTAAGTTAAAAAATAAATCAGAGGTCACTTCAAGCTTACAGGTGTGTATATTTACCCTTTGGAAGGATTAATAACTCAGAAAATGGAAGCATCCCTTTCTCACTTCCATCTCTTCCCACTCTTCTAACTCCCTGCTGCCTGATTTACCTGCTGCTCTTGTGTGGGTAGCAAAGAGGCTAAGTGTTCTCCCTCCTTACTCATTTATACTCTTCTTATTCAGCTCTGTAATCATGAGTCAGAGGAGAAAGTATATATTACCGTATGAATTTATTTTTTCATTTTATCTTTCAAGCTATTGGTTTGACATTGGCATTTCAATGCAGTCCATTCTGCTTGGGCTTTAGAACACAGAAAGGCTTTTCCATTATGTTTTTCTCTCCCAGGTCTTCATGAGAGGTCAGGGTGGTTATAATGCAGATACAGGAAAATCTAAACAATTCCACAGGCATTAGATTTCCATACCTTTGCAGCAGAATGTCCTTGCAATTGCCATTGAGCTTTGGGTAACCTTTCAGGGTAAGATTCTGCTGCCAGTGAAACGTAATGTGTTTTATGTCTTTATTTATTCTATTTTATTAAAATGAATGTAAGTAATCTTTTCTAATGCCTTGCTCTCCACTTTTTTCCAATGACTATAGTTGTCAGGGGTGGAAGGATAGCGAAAATACTCTTATTGGCTCTCTGATGAATATATGCAAAAATAAATCTTTATCATGAAGCTGTGCTGAATAAGGATGGCTTAGATATTAAACCATTACATCTAACCTTCCAATCCAACTGCATTATTATATACATATGCACTGAAAACCATTATGAAATGTATAGTCAAAAATCACATTTCAAAAGTGAAAATGTACTCAGACTTAATAGATATTTAAGTGATTTAGATTGTGGAAGATTGTTTTGGGGAGCTATAATACAACATTTTTATTCCTATATTAACAATGCTCATATTAATAAAGTATGACTGGGTAGATTTTATCATCTGAAAGTACATTAAAGAGATTTTTCAGGGTAGAGATATGAGCTATTTCTTTAACAGTTTATTAGTTTCAGGGCTTTGCGTGTGTTGTTTAGATAAGCAATAGAAGTGTTCTCAGACATTATTACTTAAAACACTGGAATACTCAGAGAGTGGGTGGGAATATAAACTTAATTTATGTATAAATATTAGAAATCTTATCATGGTGTAGGAGTATAATTGTCAAATCCAGGTGAATGGAAGCTGCAATAGTTTGGAAAGTAGATTCCAAGAGGCCAGAGGGAGTGAGTCTCCACTCTGACATTTAAGGAAGCTGGGGTGGATAGATTTATATGTGGATTTAGAAAAGGTATTTTGAAGCTCAGCCCTGGGTCTATCTCTCAAAGAACCCTGAAAAGCCCTAGATTAAGGGTCATCCTGCTTTATTACGTGTATGAGTCACCTGGGGAGCTAGTTAAAAATGCAGATTATGATTCACTAGGTCTGGGCTGGAACCCAGGAGATGCATTTCTAGCCAGACCCCAGGTGGTGCTGGTACTGATGCTGCTGGTCCTAGGACTAATGTGGAGCTGCCAAGGTCCAGGGGCATTTTCCAAACAGCCAGGGAGAAGATCTATAGATGAAAGAATCAACTAGCCTTTGCATTCTTAAGCCATAGTTGTATTTCCTGGCTGAGGCAAGACCACTGTCTCATCTCAGGCAGTTCTAAGACTGCTGACAGAGCACAGAAACAATGGCAGAAATGCCAACAACCCTGTAGTGGCACTGTTGGGCTCTCTCACAGGCTTTTGAATAATAATGATTATAATAATGTTTATATGGGGCTTGCTGGGTGCTAGGCAGGATGCTAGGTGCCATCCACAGTGTTTCATCTTAGTCCTCACAACCACCCTGTGAAAGAGGCACCATCATTATCTACAGTTTATAGGAACCTGAAATACAAGGGATGTTAAGTGATGTGTCAAGTTCACATTCAACTACTCAGGATTCAAACCAGTATTATATGACTGCCAAATCTATGCTTTCAACCATTTTCTAAGTGCTTGCTATGTGCCAGGAATGTTTAATTAAATCCAACATTTAAGAAGGGGAAAGGGCAGTCATTGGAGATGTAGAAACAGTTTCAGAGAGGGAAAATGACTTGCTCAGATTGGAATTATTTGTGTTAAGAAAGGGATTCAGCCCTGGCTGGTGTAGCTCAGGGGAGTGAGCGTGGGCCTGTGAACCACACGATTGCAGTTTGATTCCCAGTCAGGGCACATGCCTGGGTTGCAGGCTAGTTCCCGGTTCCCAGCAGGAGACGCATGAGAGGCAACCATACATTGATATTTCTCTCTCTCTCTCTCCTTCCCTTCCCCTCTAAGATAAATAAATAAAATCTTTAAATTAAAAAAAAAAAAGAAAGGGATTCAAACTTAGGCATCTGACTTCAAAGCAGAGTGGGCTTGGAATAATGGCAGCAAAATAGCTCCAACAGCCACAAAGGAGTGTTTATGAGTGATTTAAGACCCATCAAGAAGGAGAGGATGTTGGCAATGTGTAGTCAGTCCCAAGTAGCATTATTTTGGGAAGCTTGGGAACGAAAGATATTTTAATTGTCATCAAAGCCCTTGCTTTGCCCCCAGTTCTTATATGGCCTTCAAAAACAAGGTTGTCCAGTATTATCTATAAAGGAATTAAATATCTGAACAACTATATACACAATTTAAAACATCATTGACATTTTACTTGACCAATTCCAATATTCTGGGTAATAGAGCCAAGGAAGGTTGGATGAATACAGGTTGGAGCTTATTCAAAGTTCATTTGCTATTTATTTCTCTCTAAGGTGCTGCCAAAATCATTTGCACTTAAATCCATATAAGTCATGGGAAAATTGGTCCACAAATATTTTTTTTTCCAAAAAAGCTGTGTGTGTAAACTTCACAAAGAATGGTAATGAGTATAAAGAATTATACCTTACCAAAAGGTGTGGATATGAATTACCTTATCCCTTCCAATCATGAAGTAGTACAATTTGAATAATTGCCAAATTTTTTGATTTGGATCCATACAACTTTTTCTTTCACTTTTATTTTGAAATAATTTTAGTTTTACAGTAAACATTGCAAATATGTTACAGAGTTCCCATAGGTCCTTCACTTAGTTTTCCCTAATATTAACACCTTGCCACCACTACCACCACAGTATAATTATTAAAACCAAAAGGTCTATATTGCCACAATGCTATTAAGTAATCTACTAATCTCATTTAAATTTTTCTAGGTTCTCCACTGATGAATTCATTTTTTAAATTTTTTTAATATATATTTTACTGGACTTCTGCCAAGATGGAGGCATAGGTGGAAACACTATGCCTTCTCCCACAACCAAGTCTGAATACAACAAAGGTTTGGAGAACAAAGACACAGCCAAAGAACAGAAAACTGAATTATACGGAAGTCCAACAACAACGAACCATTCAGCCGGGACGGTAAGAGGGGCAGAGCCAGCAGCAGAGCACGGTCCTGCAGGAAGGATCCCCTGACCTAGGCGCTCAGGCAGCCCGGACCCAGTCAAGGTGTAGGGCAGACTGACCGCGGTCACACATTCTCACACAGTGGGATGGACCACGCAGGCCCCAGCGGGCGAACCCAGAGACGGAGGGCTGATGGCGGTGGCACACTTGCATGCAGTGGGACAAAGCACACGGGCCCCGTGATGGTGGCAGCTGCGGTGGGAGGCGGCAGTTGGGACACCATTGTTCCTCTTTGACCCCGCCCCCACATACAGTGTCACAACCCAGCGACTGAGTTGCTCTGCTCTGGTGAACACCTAGGGCTCCGATCCTGCTACATAACAGGCACGAACAGCCCAAAAGATGGCTCAAGAAGAACTCAAAGCCCCAGAGCCGATAACTCTAAGTGACCAAGAGATTGCCAGCCTCTCAGATGCACAGTTCAAGACACTGTTTATCAGGATGCTCACAGAACTGGTTGATTAGAGTCACATATTAGAGGAACATATGAAGGCTAAACTAATTGAAATGAAGGGAGATGCATAGGAAACCAATAGTGATGGAAAGGATACTGGGACTCAAATCAATGGAATGGACCAGAAGGAAGAACGAAACATCCAACCAGAAAGGAATGAAGAAATGAGAATTCAAAAAAATGAGGAGAGGCTTAGGAACCTCCAGGACATCTTTAAACGTTCCAACATCCGGATTATAGGGATTCCTAGTCAGGGCCCATGCCTGGGTTGTGGGCCAGGTCCCCAGTAGGGGTCATGTTGGAGTCAACCACACATTGGTGTTTCTCTCCCTCTCTTTCTCCTTCCTCTCTCCTCTCTCTACAAATAAATAAATGAAATCTTTAAAACAAAAGACATACTATAAAATCATAAAAACTCAAATTTGGAAAAGACCTTATGAGTCCTCAACATCCATTCCCCAAATTAATACAAATATAACTTTGCTGTCTGATTCTAAGTAGTTGCTTCAGAAATCCATATCTCTATTCAATTTATATGTTATTTGTGCCAAATGTTTTATAAGTTTTTCATTGGCATGACCTTAGGGTCATTGGCATGACCTCTGGTACCCCTCTGGATTATAGAGGTACCAGAAGAGGGAAAGAAACAGCCATGAGTGGAAAACGTATTTGAACAAATAATAAAGGAGAACTTCCGCAGTCTGGCAAAGGAAATAGACTTCCAGGAAATCCAGGACGCNATGGCTGTTTCTTTCCCTCTTCTGGTACCTCTATAATCCAGAGGGGTACCAGAGGTCATGCCAATGACCCTAAGGTCATGCCAATGAAAAACTTATAAAACATTTGGCACAAATAACATATAAATTGAATAGAGATATGGATTTCTGAAGCAACTACTTAGAATCAGACAGCAAAGTTATATTTGTATTAATTTGGGGAATGGATGTTGAGGACTCATAAGGTCTTTTCCAAATTTGAGTTTTTATGATTTTATAGTATGTCTTTTGTTTTAAAGATTTCATTTATTTATTTGTAGAGAGAGGAGAGAGGAAGGAGAAAGAGAGGGAGAGAAACACCAATGTGTGGTTGACTCCAACATGACCCCTACTGGGGACCTGGCCCACAACCCAGGCATGGGCCCTGACTAGGAATCCCTATAATCCGGATGTTGGAACGTTTAAAGATGTCCTGGAGGTTCCTAAGCCTCTCCTCATTTTTTTGAATTCTCATTTCTTCATTCCTTTCTGGTTGGATGTTTCGTTCTTCCTTCTGGTCCATTCCATTGATTTGAGTCCCAGTATCCTTTCCATCACTATTGGTTTCCTATGCATCTCCCTTCATTTCAATTAGTTTAGCCTTCATATGTTCCTCTAATATGTGACTCTAATCAACCAGTTCTGTGAGCATCCTGATAAACAGTGTCTTGAACTGTGCATCTGAGAGGCTGGCAATCTCTTGGTCACTTAGAGTTATCGGCTCTGGGGCTTTGAGTTCTTCTTGAGCCATCTTTTGGGCTGTTCGTGCCTGTTATGTAGCAGGATCGGAGCCCTAGGTGTTCACCAGAGCAGAGCAACTCAGTCGCTGGGTTGTGACACTGTATGTGGGGGCGGGGTCAAAGAGGAACAATGGTGTCCCAACTGCCGCCTCCCACCGCAGCTGCCACCATCACGGGGCCCGTGTGCTTTGTCCCACTGCATGCAAGTGTGCCACCGCCATCAGCCCTCCGTCTCTGGGTTCGCCCGCTGGGGCCTGCGTGGTCCATCCCACTGTGTGAGAATGTGTGACCGCGGTCAGTCTGCCCTACACCTTGACTGGGTCCGGGCTGCCTGAGCGCCTAGGTCAGGGGATCCTTCCTGCAGGACCGTGCTCTGCTGCTGGCTCTGCCCCTCTTACCGTCCCGGCTGAATGGTTCGTTGTTGTTGGACTTCCGTATAATTCAGTTTTCTGTTCTTTGGCTGTGTCTTTGTTCTCCAAACCTTTGTTGTATTCAGACTTGGTTGTGGGAGAAGGCATAGTGTTTCCACCTATGCCTCCATCTTGGCAGAAGTCCTTGAATTCATTTTTTTTTTTAAAAACTATTTTTTGAACTTATCCTCAAAGATTGATCTTAATGATGACTGCTGAAGAATAGGGAATAAGAAGAGCAGAGAAAAAGGGAAGAAGGCATGGCTGCAAATCATGAATGTATATAGATGTGCATTTTGCTCTTTTGAGTTGAATTGCATCCCCCAACAGATGTTAAAGTCTTAACCTCCAGTACCTGTGAATGTGACCTTATTTGTAAATAGGGTCAGGTTAGGATGAGGTTATTAGGGTGGACCCTTATCCAATATGACTGTATTCTTACACAAAAGGGAGATTTGGACTCAGAGATGGACACATCCACAGAGAGAACACTATGTAAAGTCAAGGAACTACTAGGAGGTAGGAGAGAGGCTAGGAAAAGATTCTTCCCTACTGCCTTCAGAGTTTTGCTGTCACCCTGACCTTGGACTTATAGACCCTCAAACTGTGAGACGATAAACATCTGTCATTGAAGCCACTCAGTTTATGGTACTTTGTTATGACTGCCCTAGCAAATGAGTACATTTTCTGTGATTGAGAAATCAACTGAAGCTGGGTATTTTTTTCATGTGTTGCGCTGGTCTTATGGTGGCAGTTAAAAGCCACATGGAAAAGTGACTGGGCCAAGCAGAATCAAGGTATGAGTAAACACTATTGTGGATAGATAATGTGTATGTTAAAGCACAAGGAAAAAGAACAATGGAGAATAACACATCTATGGGTTGGTGAGAGGGGTTTCCTTAATGTGGGGAGTCAAGGATGGGTCACTTGCAGCTAGTTGCGGGTGGAGTGGAAACCATCAGGGACGAACTTGTGTTCAGCTCTTGCTGTACCCTGTCATGGCTTCCACTGTCACCTTGATAGTGACATTATGAGCTCTTGACTGTCTTTCTTCATGAGACTTACTTTTTCTTATGATATCGCTTCCTTGTGTTTATTCCTTGTACTGTCCCAGAATCCAGAATTATCACAGGTGTCTCAGCATCTATTAAAGCTTCAAGGTCATGCCAGTGAAAAACTTATAAAACATTTGGCACAAATAACATATAAATTGAATAGAGATATGGATTTCTGAAGCAACTACTTAGAATCAGACAGCAAAGTTATATTTGTATTAATTTGGGGAATGGATGTTGAGGACTCATAAGGTCCTTTCCAAATTTGAGTTTTTATGATTTTATAGTATGTCTTTTGTTTTAAAGATTTCATTTATTTATTTGTAGAGAGAGGAGAGAGGAAGGAGAAAGAGAGGGAGAGAAACACCAATGTGTGGTTGACTCCAACATGACCCCTACTGGGGACCTGGCCCACAACCCAGGCATGGGCCCTGACTAGGAATCAAACTGGCAACCCTATGGTTTTCAGCTGATGCTCAATCCACTGAGCCACACCAGCCAGGACTATAGTGTCTCTATTTTAAAAATCAGTGTCTTTCTGTAGAGACACACATGGTGTTACTGTAGTACCAAGTATTTTATATTGCTTTTTCAGGTGGTGTATGTGTTGGCAAGCATAAATAGCACTGTACCCAAGCACTCCAGCAAAGCACAGAAAACCCCACGTACATAAAACTGATTAATGTGTCAGAGGAAGTTCTAATGGTTATTGTGAACTCATCCATTACTCTAGGTATCAGGAATTCCTCTTTTATGAGCATTATTTATCTTCAGAAAATTAGTCTTATAAAAATAACATTTTGTGAGGGCAGTATGTGTGTGTGAGTATACACAGGATTTCAGAGCCCAGTACTTTCCTGTAAAAATAAACTGTGGTTTTACTAGGACCAGCCCTGGCCTTATATATTGGAGTTATCTTTCTGCCACACTTATTACTAGAAGACTTCCCAATGTGAGTAATCCTCTAGGTAGGGAGACAGGTGTGTACCTGCAGTTCCACCTCTTCTGGGTCTAGACAGTTATCTTGGAATCAGTTAGCCAATGTTAGTCACTGAGTCTTTTGACATCATCATCGATCTGTCGAAGTGTGACTGCAACTCACTGGAAACTTTTAATTAGTCTTATCCTTGGGGGTTGGCTGCAGGAATGCAGGCACTGCAGGGATTAGTTTGGATCCAGCAGGCCTTATAATAATGGGCCTCGTTGTCTGGGTCAATCTTGTTCTTGCTAGAGCCTAACAAGTTCAACTGGAACTGAACCAGTTTGGAGAATGAAGCAAATCTAACAGCTGTTTGACTTCCTGCATTTAGCTGGCTGTGAAGCTTCCAATTTACCTGGCGGCGTGTGTTGAGAAAATAGGAGAAAATTGTCCAAAATTTTTATTTCTGAGTTAAAATTCCCAGAGAAATAGTTAGTTTTCCAGGAGTCTTCTCCAAGTTGTAATAAACCATCTGCCTCCAGTAGGCAGAATCCACAGAAGTGGAGTTGGGGCCAACACAACTATTCACACTTAATTTAATTTAATTACTTATATTGTCTAGCCTCCTCTGAAAACTCCATACGTAGGTTAAGTGATCATCTTCTTAAGTTGTTAAGGTGTTAGTGTTGGATCTGCAGTTATATTTATTTCTCCTGAAAAGAGGTGGCTGTAATAAACTTGCTTGAGGATGGAAAGAAAGATATCAAAGCTCTACTTAGAATCTGTTTGACACAAGAAATAAGGAACTTTGTGGTTGAGGGCCCAGATTGATAACTAGTTTTAAGGACACACAAGGTTCATATAAGATAGCAGGTGTTTAATATTCAAACTGAAATAGAAGGAAATTAGGCAAACTGAAAGGAAAATTTGAGGTCTGACATTATCTTCAAGCAGAATATTGTAATTGTCAGATATCTGCATAATATATATATATTTTTTATTCCTTCTGTTTTTCCAGCTATTGATTTAGAATGCTAGTAACCTGGCTTTGATATTGTGCTTTTTAAATCAGATATATGTGTTGATCTCTATCCCCAGCTCCTGGCACAGAGCTTCTCAAAGCCTAGTAATTTGCCAGGCGATAAGAATATCTTTTCACCTTGGCTGATGTGGTTCAGTGGATTGAGTGCTGTCCTGTGAATCAAAAGGTAGCTGGTTCAATTTCCAGTCAGGGCACATTCTTGGGTTGTAGGCCATGTCCCTAGTAGGGTGTATGTGAGAGGCAACCACACATTGATGTTCCTCGCCCTGTCTTTCTCCTTCCCTTCCCCTCTCTAAAATAAATAAATAAATAACAATTTTAAAGTGTCTTTTTTTCTAATGAGGTGACTCTAAGTGGGTTTCTGGATGGTTCATGGATGGGTGCTGGTCACTGGAAATACTAAGCCATGATGAGAAGCTTGGGATTTTTAGCCCTAGTGGCCCCCATCCCTTGAGAATGGAGAAGGGCTGAAAATGGAGTCAATGATTCATCATGCCCATGTGATGGAGCCTCCACGAAATCCCAGAAGTATGGGGGTTCAGAGAGCTGCTTGGTCCACACTACATCAGGCAAATGGATAGAAGCTCTGCCCACCTTCCCACACACCTAGCCATATTCATCCCTTCTGTGTGGCTGTTCGTGAGTTATAGCCTTTTACAATCAACCAGTGCTCAAGTGAGAGAAATATTTCTCTGAGTTCTGTGAGCTGACCTAGCAAATGAATGGAAGCTGATTTATAGTCAATTTGGTCAGAAGCACAGCTAGCCACCTGGGCTTGTGACTGGCATCAGAAATGTGTGCGTTGGATGGGATGGGGGATGGCGGACAGACTTGTAGGACTGAGCCCTTAACCTGTGGAATCTGTTGGCTACTACCTCCCAATAGATAGTGTCAGCATTAAGGTTGGATTGTAGGGCACACAGCTGGTGTCACAGAACATTGCTTGTTGTGGGGGAAAATCCCACAGATTTGGTAGCCAGGAAGGAGTGTCCGAAGCGTGTTTTGTGAGTAGTGAAGGAGAAAGACTCGGGAAAGAAAGACACAGTAGAGAAGAACTGGGTTTTCTCTACACTGGCGCAGAGCTGAGTTTTTCCTTTTTACCTGGGTCAGAAAATTTCAAATGCTGGCTGCAGAATTACACTCAACCATACAGTACACAGTGGTAGGTCACAAAAATGGTTACTTTCCCCCACTGTTTCCTCTCAGCCCTAAAAGACAGACAATCCAATAGTTTCTTCTGCTGTTCCTTGTGGGGCCAATGTCTGTGATTTTTCCTAAATCAAAGCCAAAATACATTTCTTTGAGGCATCACATTGTTGTCCCTTGTGTCTATTGAGACTTATTGTATTTTATGGTGTAATAGATATGATATTTCCAAGTGATGTTTTATGCGTACCAAATTGTGACTACCTATAATTCACCTTATTTCTATTTTAAGTCCCCAGTTTTTCCAGTGGCAGAAAGCTTAAATGTAGTGAGTTCTGGAGAAGTGGTTATTTAAGTTTTGAATAAACTTAACTAAGAATCTTCCCTATTTCTTCTCAAGAAGGCAGCTAAATTCTAGAGTTTATGTAGCATTAGGGCTCTGAACATGAGTTGAGGGTGATGTGGGGAAGGTAGCACTAGGCCTCTCAGGCTGTGGTCCTATGGCCTGTAGTGATATCTACTAAGGTGGACTGTGCTGTCTGTCCTCAACTATGGTCATTCCTCCATCCTGGCATCAGGCAAGGTGTTTGTGTTCCCTTGGGTGCTCTAGGTCCCATCAGTGTCATATAGGAAGATATTCTGCTTTCCCCCAGGGTGTGTGGTAATGGTAGCATCATATTTTCAGCCTCAAGTCATGATAGTGTATGGTGTCTTGTGGTTAAAAGGAAGTATGGGACAGGGTAGATTGTGTGGTGGAGCTTATAACCATATTAGTGCTGCAAACATTCATCCCATCATAGGTTACCTAGATGGCTCAGAGAGGTCACAGCTGCTGTGGGGAAGGGTCCTGTAACCAGAAACAAAACTAAGTTGAATGGGATAAATGTGTGGCTATAGGAGACGGCACATAGAGATGCATTTTTTAAATTAATTAATTAATTTTTATTTAATTCTTGTTCAAGTACAGTTTTCTGTCTTATATTCCCAGCCCTGCCCGCCCTGCACCCAGTGCTCCCCACCTCCCTCCCATTTCCACCCCCCCACCCTTAGTTATTGTCCATGTGTCCTTTATACTTGTTCATGTAAGTCCATCCCCTTTTCCCCTATGATTCTCTCCCCTCTCCCCTCTGGACCCTGTCAGCCTGTTCCGTATTTGAGTGTCATTGGTCATATTTTGCTTGCTTGTTTGTTTTGTTGTTTAGATTCCTGTTAATGATGATATCATATGGTATTTGTCTTTCACCGCCTGGCTCATTTCACTCAGCATAATGCTTTCCAGTTGCATCCATGCTGTTGCAAAGGGTAGTAGTTCCTTCTTCCTTTTTGCTGCATAGAATTCCATTGTGTAAATGTACCATAGCTTTTTGATCCAGTTATTTACTGATGGGCATCTAGGTTGCTTCCAACTCTTGGCTATCGTGAATTGTGCTGCTAGGAACATCGGGGTGCATAGGTTCTTTTGGATTGGTGTTTCAGGGTTCTTAGGATATATAGAGATGCATTTTGATTTGAGACTTGGGATAGGCTTTAAGGGAAGTTTCAAGCTTATACTGGAGGACTGAGCATTCTGCACAAGGATGAAAACCAGAGGAAGTAGAGGATTCAATATTAAGAATGTGTGTTATTTCTAGTTATGTCACACCTACAAACATATACACTCATGTATACCCGCATGAATGCTTGCATACACACACGTGCACACATATTTTTTGCTAGTAAAAATGGAATATTTGCCCATTATATTTTCCAGCTGGTTCCTGCTGGTATGCAGAGAAACTAGTACATTTTTATATGAACATAATGTAAATAATAGCTTACTCTACTCTCTTTTTAGTTTTAATAGTTTTTTAGAATTTTCTGGGAAAATGATTCTGTAAATAATTATAAATTTATATCCTTTTGCTAGTTGACTTAAAATTGTTTGGGTTTTTATTTGATCAAAAATAGGTGTTAATTTTTACCATTAATCTTTTGGTATATATGTGGATATGCATGAAGTTGCTTGTAGAAGAGAGTCTTCATGTTCAATAATACTTGATTTCCTGAAATAAAGCTTTATTTTGGAGGTTTTTCTTTCAAAATGTCTATTTTAAATAAGAGTATATTTTAGGTTTGATACTGACTTACTGGTAATTTTATTAGGCGTATTAATATTGGTATGTTGGTTTTTTGTGGTGTGTGTAGGGAATTCAAAGCCCACCTCCACTGCTCAATAGTGAGGTTATATACATCCTCTCTACGCCTCAGTTTTGCCATCTATAAAATGAAAATAATATAATTATTTCCAAGATTTGTGAGAATTAAATGAGTCAATCCATAGTATGTGACACATAACAACTGGTCATTATTGTCCATTGTGATGTTTATTTGTTCACTAGTTGTCTTATTCACTATATAATTTAAATATTAAAATAATATTTATGTCTCTATGAATTACTGTTTTCTTTTTTTTCAATGTGGATGTTAACTAAACTCACTGATGTCAGTGTCCACCAAAATTTATTAGCTAAATGTTGATGGTCATAGTACTCACATAATTTCATTATCTTCAGAGTGAAAGTATTCTAAAACAAGTTAATGATATTAAGTGCCATATCAGCATATCCCTGATTGTACCTGAACATGTGTCCCACTATTTTCTTTAGGGTTGGATGTCAACATTCATATGCCATTACCTTAAGCTTCATTTTTATTCTCAGGGGCAATGTTCCCTAACAAAAGACATATTGTATAGGTTATCATAGGCTTCATTACATTTGACCCTGGCTGCTCTTTATAATTTGGATCAACATTTATTGACCAACATGATCCAATTGACTCATTTGAATTCAGCTGATACGTTTGACCTGCTGTTAATCTCAATGGAAGTCAATGAATTTTATTCAGACATTAATGACTAATTAGATTGAAAGCTTTATGAAGCAATAAAAGGCAATATCTTGTTAGCTACATTAGTTCTGTCATTCATTTGACTGGGAGGTTCTGGCCTTGGGTGAATAGAAGGTTGAAGCAGAGTTAAGCAAAGTTTTAGAATCAAATTGAGTTCAAAGATGTTCTGGCAGAACATTTGACATCAAGCATTGCAAGCCACAGAATGGATAAGGAATCATAGGCCAACATTTTAAAATTGTGAGACTTTCTTTCTTTTTTTTTTGGAGACTTTTAACATATCCATTTTAAGAGATGTGACAAAACAAAGCATTCTTATACAATTACATTTTTGTGCCTTTCTGTTTGCTCCCAAAACCTTTTAATCAGACTATTTAATTTTGTTCCTCTTGAATTCACCTCCTTTATGCATTGTTTATGAGTGTGAATATACATTCTTCTCAGCAGGGCTTTGTGGTTTAAATAGTTTAATGCATTCAATATTAATAAAGAGTTGGTCTTTATTAGGGTTCCCATTCTTTGTAACCCAGAACACTGCTTTGCATATACTATTTGTCAAGATACTAAAAGAAAAAATGATCACAAGACACTTTAGACCATTGTCTGTAATTCTTTTTTAAAAACATGTTATAGGATATGAAATAAAATATAGGCTTATTTTGCTATCTTTGATTTGGGATAAGGGTCAGAGGAAGGATGTTATAGTTAACAAATAGTGTTTTTAGAATTTAGAAAAGAAAGCAAATTATACCAGAATCAAATTGGAAATGAAAATAAAACCACCATGTAAGCTTTGCAATTTTTTAAAAGATTTTATTCATTTATCTTTAGAGGGGAAGGGAAGGAGAGAGGGAGAGAAATATCAATGTATGGTGGCCTCTCGTGCGTCCCCTGCTGGGAACTGGCCTGCAACCCAGGCATGTGCCCAGACTGAGAATTGAACCGTGATCCTTTGGTTCACAGGCCCAAGCTCAATCCACTGAGCTACAACAGCCAGGGTGCTTTGCAATTTTTTCATAAAGTTCTGCCTTCCATTAAACCAGTGGTTCTCAACTAGAGGTGATTTTACTTCCCTGTGGGACATCTGATGACTTATGGAGACATGTTTAGTTGACACAACAGGTCGCAGAGAGCGACATTAATGGCATCTGGTGGGTAGAGTCCAGAGATGCTGCTAAGCATCCTGCAATGCACAGGAAAGCTCTGACGACAGAGTTGCCAGCTCCAGATGGCAACAGTGCCCAGTTGAGAAGTCCTGCTTTAGAGGAAGCACCCCACTGCCTTTTATTTTGGCCCTGGTCATTCAAAAGGAGTATCCAAAATTCGTTTTCCCAGCCAACCTGCATTATGCAACTCTGTCTTTGAATTCCAATCTGCCTGTGTCAGATGCACAGCAGTAAGTCTGCTTCTCTGTGTAAACGAAATTTTTTTCTACTAACTGATAATCTCAGCTTAGCAGTTTCTTTTCTAGCACATCACAGCTCACAATCAGACTTGCTGCAGCAAGTGCACTTTTGAGTGGCTTTATGACATATAAAGACCCTCTTGGACATGCATACTGTGACACTCTATTGTTTATAAGTTAGCAGTAAATCATCTATGGATATTGCCAGAGATACAGGACTCACTCACTTACTGTCTCTTTTTTTAACCTCAAAGCTATTTTTATCTGGTGGCAAGATTTCATGTGAAAGCTATTTTTGGGGGGAGGGTAGAGGAGTTATATCTTCTTAGCATTGATGTTAAAGGTTTTATGGTACCAGCCCCATCTACTTTTTAATTACTTTAAACTTATTCTGGAAATTATTATGAACTATATCATGATTCAACAGATAATGTTTTTTCCTCAGAATTTCCAATTTAACATAGTTAAACTATGAAACTATGTTCTTCCTGAGTCAGCATAGAGAAAAGCTGTGAGAAAAATCACATTTTGGATTAAAAGTAAAACAAAAGATCCTTAGGTTGCTTTAGAGCAATGATCTATAAATGGATTGGGTATGTAAGAGAGTAGGTTTTTGTTTTAGATTCAGTTGATCACTAAAGGAATCACTGTAGGGTATGCAGTTATTTTTGCCAGGATCAATGTATTTCAGGGTTTTTTTTTAATGCAGAACATTATTTCTGGTTGAGTTTACACTGACATGTTTTCAACTACTGCTTCTGATTTGAGGACATTTTTTTCTTGTTCTTTGTGGGGGTGGAAAATAATTTTATTTTTCCCTACTTTCTAAGTTATTCTGGCTAGACAAACAATCAAATTAGCCTGAGACAGGTTAACAGGAGAAAATGAACAAGTTTATTACATATGTATATACAGGGGCTCCATAAGAATATAACACCTGAGGCCACGTTGGGCAATTGAGATGTATATACCATTATAGACAAAGAAGCGGTGGAAGGGGTCTGGGACTTTACAGGTAATGAGGCAACTCACAGATAGATTAGAAAGAACAAACATGCGGTCAAGAAATTCTTGCTTGACCACCTGGAATCAATGGAGACAGAAGGAAGTCTAACAGCCTTTGCTTGGTTTCTCCTTCTGACACATTTAGTTTGTATTATGATGGTAAGGTGATGCTCCCTTCTTTGAGCAGCTTTTTGTATCTGAATTTCTTTAGGCAGGTAAAATGCTCCTCTTGAGTTTTTTGTTTCTTAAAAATAACCAGCTTAAAATAACCAACACCCCCAAAAGGCATATTATGATTTGCCAAACTGCACTCTGCTTCATCTTTATCATTTTGCCCCAAAGTAGTAACATTTGTTTTCAGTATATAAAGCATTTATGAGATTGACTATTTTCGAAAAAACACTAATACTGGAAGTATATGTGGAAGGCAGTGCTAATGAGAATGTACAACATAACCCAGAACCCTGCAGCTCTCTCTAACAAATCCCTGCTTTTCATTGTGGCTGATAAACTACCTATTAAAAATTAAAATGATGATTTATCAAGGAATTAACAAAGGACTGCTAAAAAGAAAACCACATACCCAAAATGGCATCACTCATGCTAAAAACCTGACACCAAACTTAGATGTAATACCTGATATAATTACAGCTTCAACCTTTCCCAGAAATATTTTAATTGAGTAAGCCAGAGTTTTCTGGTCAAGATAATCTGTCACATGGGCACTCTCTATCCTCCAAAAAATAAGAGACAATCTGAATGATAAAAACTATTCTCTTCCTCTATCCCTAAAGAAAGGAGGCCACTAAATACTCCTTTCTTTTCTTTAATCTATAGCCTCCTTGCCTCACCCTTCTTCCTATAAAAACTTCCCATTTTGAACAACTCCTCTGAGCATCCTTTCAGTTGTTAGGAGTCCTGCCTAATTCAGAGAATCACTCAAGAAAGCCAATTAGATCTTCACATTTACTTGGTTGAATTTTGTTTTTTTAACAGGACAAAGTATTGGATGTCAACAGGAATGTCCTTCCTAGTGGAGTTCATCAGTAGACTGATAATTCATGCCATTAATTTAGGCTCTGAGGAAACTCAGAATTGTGGTTAGAAATAAAGGACAGAAGATGAAGTCTACTTGCAATCAAGTCATCAGTCCCTGGGTATGATGAAACTATTGGAAATAAGGAATAAAAGAACTAAAGAAAAGATAAATAGCATAATATTATTTTAAAATGATTTCTTTGTTCTATAGAGGCATCATATATATTAGAAACTTAAAATTGCATAGTTGAGAGTTTTAGTTAAAAACAGAGAATTATTCTCTGTGGGTTTTTGCTAAAGAGAGATTTAGGGGCCAGATGAATCTTGGTCCTTATATACAACTAGGTTTTGTAGGTTGAATTCTTTCTTAATGAGAAAATAAAATGTGTAGGTAAGGACCTTAAAAATATCATAGTTCCATGAAAATTGCATTTTCAAAGTTGTATAAATTAGCTAATATAGAAGATTGATTTACATATAAGTATAGGGCTATAAGACTGGGGCCTTCAGTAAAACACACACACACACACACACACACACACACACCCTGGCTGGTGTGGCTCAGTGGATTGAGTGCTGGCTTGTGAACCAAAGGGTCGCCAATTTGATTCCCAGTCAGGGCACAAGCCTGCATTGTGGGCCAGGTCCCCAGTAGGGGGCAAGTGGCAGACAGACACACATTGATGTTTCTCGCCCTCTCTTTCTCCCTCCCTTCCCCTCTAAAAATAAGTTTTTAAATAATTATTTTAAAAAGGCAAAGTAAATGAAAGAAAAAAATACAACCTAAAAAATTGAAGTTTAATATTTTAATATGTTGAACAAGATTGTGATGGCCATATAGCTGGCTTTATGACAGTTGATTATTTTCAGCACTCCTTTTCACTATCAAAAATGTTCCTGTTTAGATGAGAAAGTATTTAGTTACCCAAAGGAACATAGGTGAGCTCTATGTTTGAGATTATCAATTTGATTTTGTACTCTTTTCTTAAAGTAACTGTTTGTCAAAACATTCCTTTTATCTTCCTCTCACACAGATAAAGCATCTTTGATTATTAAATGACTTTTAAGACCATTTTTACAATCCTACTGTAGTTAAATAATTTTAATTATTTGAATAGGTTTTATTAAAAATAAGATTGTAACTTAGTTTTTGAAAGATTGTTGTTTCTTCTGTCTTTGCAAGGATTTGTAGTTTTCCTACATTGTAAAAATAGTAACTAACAAACTGTTGCTCAGTAGATTTTGAGAAATTAGCCCTTTAAAGAGCTTATGTAGGAAGATTATATTTAAGATTCCTGATCTTACCTGTTACTGAGTCCACAGTTGTATTTGAGTCAACGGTCCTTAATTTATTTTGAACCTTGAGGGAAGGGAAATTTGTCACCCAAAATATTTTGGCATAAGGATTATCTTTAGCTGGTTATTTTTAAGAACTAGCTGTCATAGGAGAAGCTCTGAAAACTTGAGGGCTAATTACTTTTTGTAAGAGATATTTACATTCATAAGGGAAATCTTCATTTGTAAAGTTGTCTCCCTCTCTATACCAGGAAGAGAAGGATGAAAAAAATCTCTAGAAATTCTTACCAGTGGAGAAAGCAACAACCTAAATCTGCATGACAACTGCACCCTTGTTTACTGTGCTTTGCCTGATAATGTCCCATAACTTGCTCCTCCCTTCCCTCAACATCTTTCTTTGTTTTTAGCTGGAGATGGTGTTTAAGGTGATGGCTTGGGGTACTTTGGGGACTTACTCAGTTTTCCTGGGCCTCTCCCGTGTATACCAAAGGTAGACATGACATTAAACTTCTGCTTGTTTTTCTCCCATTAATCTATCTTTTATTACAGGGGCATGCTGGAAAAGAATCTAGAAGAGTACAGGGCAAATTATTTTCCTCTCCTAAAATCTTATTTTATTATACCCCCTGAGAAACTGTTAAAACGAAGATTATTTTCCCAGGGGAAAAACATACCCATAACATTTTTCAAAAATTTTGTTGGCTTCATGGGCCCTCTGATGCCCTTCAAAGCATTTTAGTTTAAGAAACCCACTTCTAGACTAGAAGGGAAGTGAGGATTGTGTTTTTCCCTTCCTTTTTTTTCTCACTTTTCTCTGAATCTCCAGTATTGAACAAATAGTTTTACACTATAAATGTTGAATGATAGTGTGAAAGGATTTCAGTCTAACTTGAAACTGGAATGTATGAAATGAATAATCTCCCAGATGTGCCTTCAGAAGAACAGAACTTAACAGAGAGACTGGTTTCCATTAAATGTCTGATTTACGGAAGACTGAGACTTAGCTCCTTACCAATGAACATCTGCCAAGAGTCTCTGTCCATCATCGAGCCAGTGAACTTACTGCTTGGTTACTCTGGATGGACTTCCCCCTCTTTGTGCTCCTTATTACAGTTGTCCCAGACCTTCAAGGAACTGGGGTGCAGTTTGCTATAGCACATATTCCCATAATTGCAAAACCTTTGTTAGTCCCAAATAAACTCAATTTCTGGTAATCTGAGCTTGCCTTAAATTTACTTCTTTATTTAGGTTGCCAGTAGAAAGAAAGGATGCTTTATCAATATGGCTTAGGTTTGAGTTAGATAATTTTTTCACTTTATTTTTCTGTGTTTTATGGGCTTTTTTGTTGTTGTTGTTTTTACTTTTGGCATTAATATGTTATTTGATGGAAAGTGTTTCCCATTCTGTAAACTTTGCAACAGATCATATAACATAAGTCTTAGATCCAGCACTTACAAGGTATGTGTCCCGGGGTCATTTATGGAAGCTTTTTTGAGCCTCAGTTTCCTCATGTGTAAAGCACAGATAACAGAATATGAAACCGAAAAAGACACCAGCGTTCGGGCTGCCTGTCACTACCAAACCCAATAAGCAATGACAGTGATTGAATCTTTATAGGCACTTTATTCAGATGGCCAGCGATCTGAGAAGATGGTGGGTTCATACCCTAACAGACCATCTTACATTTTCTTTCCAAGCCAGCCTTTTTTTAAAAATGGAGAACAAAGTGCAGTGAGGGGCTTTGTAATTCAGGGAGAATGAAATGAAAGAGACTGCAGCATTCTTGTCGTGGGAAGTTAGCTGTTCCCACAGATGGGTGATTGTCTGTCTCTCCCTGGAACACAATGGCCTGGATGCCTCCACTGATCCCTAGGCGGTAATCTTTAGCAGAGCCCCAGGAGTTCGGCTGTTTTCCCAGGAGCCAGGATGGGCCTTATCTGTCTGTAGTTTCTGAAACATATACATTACTTGCTAGGCTTATCACTATTTACCTGAAACTAATATTTTCCAACTCTTAAGTCCCCTATCATATGGACTTTGTGGAGTGTTAGGAGTCCCTTTAGCTTTATAGATTAACTGTAAGCCTGTCAACTACCTGCCCACATAAAATGAATGCTCCCATCGAACTGTCCTTTGTGTTGATAAAATGGTGTTACCCTTCTCTTGCTATTTGGTCTTATAAAGAGATGCATGGAATTCCCAAAGAGCTACATATTTCTCTCAAATCCTGTCATGTTTCTTGATAGACAGGGTTGGTCTGTTTTAAGAAAAGCCATCCTACCTCTGAAAGCAATGTATTTTTCTCACTGACCATTTTTATGTTGTCTAAAATCCATGTAGTTACAAATCATCCCAACTTGCTTCTTTGGTTTAGAAATTAACTCAGATTTTCAAGTCAGTTAGCAAACAGGGGCCTAGGGAGTAGACTATAGACAGACTTTAATGATGATGTGAGAGGCAGATGGGGTCCAGAGCATGAGGTATACCTGGGGCAATTAACACAGTGAACATAGAGGAAACACTGGGCAGAGGACAGCTGGAAGCTGCAGAATTTGAGACAGGCACAAAATTGTGAGATTATCTATAGAAAGCCATCAAAGACAAATCCCCCCCCCCATATCATAATAGTAATTCCTGGCCCATTGGCCTCCTCCCCCATTTTTAAAGTTTATGAGTCTCAAATTGGATATATTAATTGAATAAGACCCTAGCAGATAGCAGACAGGGAAATGAATTACACTGCTAATGTGATTTTATTTTAACTGAGGCATCTCAATATGATCCTAATTTGAGTTGAGTGCAAAAATCAGTGTGGTGCACTTGCAACCATGAGTACAGTGGATTGAAGAGATCTAAGATAATTTTTCTTTGTGGAGCCTTTTCTCATTTCTCAAATGCAAATCATTGTACCTACTTTGAAGTGGTTTCTGCATTAAATGACACCCTTTGGAAGGAAAAGTTTTCCTCTGTCTTTCTGGGTTCATTGGGCTGGTTTAATAATTGAATTGACACAAAACAGATTCATAGGAAATAAGACCTAACTTTATACATACAGGAGCCTTACACAAATAGGAGAGGGTCAAAGAAATGAGCAAAGCAGACAGTTGTTATACCTATTAGACATAGAAACAGTAAGTTTGTGAAGAACTGACAAGACAAAGAAATTTAGTCTTGGGTGCTAATTGGCAAAGAAACTAAGTGAAGTTTGTCTACGCAGCCTTCTCAGGCCTGAGTTGCCTATCTCTAGCAATAAGGATGTCTTTTTACCTCCTGGTGCAGGTGGCCATCTTTCACATGGGAAATATATTTATTGCTTTCAGGGGGACAAAGTAAGGTCAGAGTCCTTCTTGCTCTAGCTATTTCTTAAGTAAGTTTAATTCAAAATAATCGATGTGCCAAACTGGCTTATTTGGGAGTAGCACATTTTGCTCCCCTACAACATGTTTTTGGAAAGTGACTTGTTTAGTAACTGGCACATAATGGGCATTAAATAATTACCTTAAATGTGAGATAAATGCATTTAAAAATATTGAAAGTTTTAATTTTGATTAGAAGGCTTTGTAACAGGGCACAGCCAAGAGGGGGTCCTGCCAAAAAGAGATTTGGAATGGGGTCCAGAATTAAAGGTATCCAGGAAATTTTAGAAAGACATATAAGATGTCCTCACCCCTTACCCCCCTCACAGGTGTGGGTTGGGGAAGGGACAAATGGAGAGGGGCCACTGAGAGCTGTTTCGCATAGCAACAGCTTTGCAGATAACCTCTAGAATGGTCATTCAACATATCTATAACCTTTAACTGGTTTCATAGATTTCTTAAATAGCTGTGGCCATGCTTTGAGCCAGAGAGAAGAGAGTGACTTCCACCCAAGATGTAACTGGGAGCTTGGAGAAGATTGGCTCCAGGACATGGGGCTATACCTGCCCAGATTCATGATAGCAGCCCAGTAAACTTGGAAAATACAGGAATGCTGGCAGGTGTAACCAATTGTAGGAGGAGTCGGAAATGTGGCTGCAAAGGAGGACTGGTGCCGGGATTTAAACCTAGACACTGCAGCCATTGGAGGAGTACCACTTGGCTTTGCCAGAGTGGGGACCCCCACAGCCATGTGAAGGGGGTGAACCACATGCTTTTGGACAGAATGGGGATTCTCTCAGTCATGTGAGAGAGAATCACCATGCAGCTTTAGCAGAGAACCGCCACTCGGCTTTGCCAGAGTGGCGACCCTACCCTCTCTGCAGCTCTGGTGGAGAGAAGAACCATGCAGTTTTGGCCTGAGTGAAGACCCCTGCAGCTGTGGTAGAAGAGGTCCATGTGGCTTTGGGGTGCTCCCTTTGGCCACGTGGCCTGTGAAGCAGGAGAGACTTTGCCTGGAAGAAGGGTGAAATAACCCTTTGCCAGTAGCCCATGAGAAGGTGCCACATGGCTTTTGAGTAATTAGAGATCCTGCCTGCACAGTGACACAGCTGATGGTGCCAGCAGCCTGAAACACAGAGGTGTGCTTCTTTTCCAGAGTTACAGTACCTTGAATTAGAACAGGGGGAGAAGGAAGGACTTTAGGCATCTGTGGTTATCCTAAAGGACTTTGATATTTTAATGGGGAATATTGGGTCACTACTTTAAGTCTGTATAGCATTAAATAAACCTTTTCTTTCCTTTTCACAAATCTCTGGCATTGAGAGATGTCTTTCCTGTGGTGGCGGGGAGACGAGCCCAGTAGGTGGTCTGGGCAGTATTAGTAAACTGTCCTTGGAGGGTGACCCTGTTTTCTATAACAGTTTTTGGCATCCCTGGGTGGGCCAAATATTGCCCCCCTTGGACCTCTGTTCTGTAACTGCTTTGTTTCCCATAAATTAAATTATTTCTTTTTCTTTTCTAAATTTATTTATTTTTTATTGAATTTATTGGAGTGACATTGGTTAATAAAATTATATAGGTTTCAGGTGTACAATTCTACAATTCATCATTTGTATAGTGTATTGTATGTTTACCACTGGAAATCAAGTTTCCTTCCCACATATCCACCCTTTACCCTCTTCTACCTCCCACTCTCCCTTCCCCTTCTCCTCTGGTAATCACCACGCTGTTGTCTGTGCCTATGAGGTTTTTTTGTTGTTTTTTTTTTGCTTAATCTCTTTACCTTTTTCACCCAGCCCTACAACCCCCCTCCCATCTGACAGCTGTCACTCTGTTCTCTATCTATGAGTTTGTTTCTATTTGTTAGTTAGATTATTTTGTTTATTAGATTTCACATAAGTGAAATCATGTGGTATTTATCTTTCTCTGACTGCCTTATTTCAGTTAGCATAATGTTCTTTAGATCCATCCATGATGTCACAAAGGGTAAGATTTCCTTCTTATTACAGCTGAGTAGTATTCCATTATGTAAATGTACCACAGCTTTTTTATCCAGTTATGTTCTGATGGGAACTTGAGTTGCTTCCAAATATTGGCTATTGTACATAATGCTGCACTGACCATAGGGGTGCTATATTCAAATTAATGTTTTATGTTTCTTCAGATATATAACCAGAAGTGGAATCGCTGGGCCATAAGGCAGTTCTGTTTTTATTTTTTTGAGGATCCTCCATACTGTTTTCCATAGTGACTGCACCACACTGTGTTTCTACCAACAGTGCACTAGTGTTCCCTTTCTCCACATCCTTGCCAGCCCTTCTTGTTTATTGATTTATTGATGGCGTCCACTCTGACAGGTGTGAAGTGATAGCTCATTGTGGTTTTAATTAGCATTTCTCTGATGATTTTTGATGTTGAGCTTTTTTTCATTTGTCTATTGCCCATTCATATGTTCCCTTTGGAAAAGCGTCTATTCAGGTACTTAGCTCATTTTAAAATTGGTTTGGTTTTTTTTTTTTTTGGTGGGGAGTTGTATAAGTTCTTTATACATTTTGGATATTAACTCCTTATCAGATGTGTCAGTGGTGAATATCTTCTCCCATTCAGTGGGTTGTCTCTTCATTTTGTTGATGGTTTCCTTTGCTGTGCAAAAGCTTCTTAGTTTCCCTTTCCCAAGGTGATATATGAGAAAGAAATATTGCTATGAGAAATGTCCAATTTTACTGCCTATGTTTTCTTCTAGGATTTTTATGGTTTTGAGCCTAACATTTTAAGTTTTTAATCCATTTTCAGTTTGTTCTTTTTTTTTTTTTTGAAGATTTTATTTATTTATCTTCAGAGGGGAAAGGAAGGAGAGAGGGAGAGAAATATCAATGTATGGTTGTCTCTCATGTGTCCCCTGCTGGGAACTGGCCTGCAACCCAGGCATGTGCCCTGACTGGGAATCAAACCATGATATTCTGGTTCACAGGCCTGCGCTCAGTCCACTGAGCTACACCAGCCAGGCCCATTTTCAGTTTGTTCTAGTGTATGGTATATGGAGGTGGTCTAGTTTCATTTTTGGGGCACATATTTGTCCACTTTTCCCAACACCATTTGTTGAATAGGCTCTATTTCTTTTTAACTTGTTGATTTTTCAGTGGCTGTCAACTTTGGCATGCATCAGTCACATTTGGGCTTTTAAAAATGTAGATATGTATGATCATATTATTGTTTAAAAATTCCTTAATGATTCTAATTATGTTCTTGTGAATCATTCTAGGTTTTTTGTATATTTTATTTTTACTTTCTCCCTGTTGTTTTACAGTCTCCAAATAGCCCTGTAGAAATGAGAATGAAACTAACAGTTCAAGGGTAAATTTACCACTACCTCTATTTACTGTTACTGTATAATATAAATTCACATCTCCTATTTCATTTGTTACTGCTCTTCCAACTTCAGATTCTGCAGATGATGATGAATTCACTTCATCATTCTTTTCTGCTTCTACTGATGATGTTGAGTTGTGAGAAGCATTCATATTTAGATGTGATTGGCTTTCTGCAGAAACCTATGGATATGTTGAATTGAATAGAAATATTTCATATATGCTTATTCATGCAAATTCTTTCTCTATCTGAATGATAAACTAAACATCAAGAAGACGTTCTTGATAGGAAATTCAAAAGAAGGTCTTTTTATACCTAAAAGGTTGTGGTTAAACTTGAGGCATTTGGAGATTAGATAGCTGCTCAAAATTGCTTCTTCTCTGATTTTTTTAATGCTTCAACCCCCTTATTTTTAGGGTAATTAAAATATCAAATAAAAGGTAGATAAAGAAAACCACCATTAGTCTTTGTAATATAAAAACTAAAGAAGTATTAATTTGCTTTCTATATGGAACAACTCTGACTTTATGAAGCCAGTTAAAAATAGAATTAACCTTCTGTCCAAAAATTTGTAATGAATCTTTTGTATATTTATGGTGTTTTCATGATTGTCCTTTGCCCTACTTGGGCAAGATTATACTTAATTCATTGTTTTTTTGTTTCATTTTTTATTGTTATTTATATGGTAGATGCATAAGTAAATAAGTTTTTATTATAATTGTTATAATAATTTTAAAAGCACATTTTTTTAACCTTTTTATTATAGAATTTTTCAAATGCACATAAAGCAGAGATAATAATATGATAAAATCCAAAGTAACTATCTTCACCAGTTTTCAATATTTTCCCATTTATTCACTCTTTTTGGGGAGTATTTTAAATTCATATTTTATTTTAACCTTGAATACCTCAGCATATTTTTGTTGTAGTTATTAATTATTATGTATAATGGACCCACCCCAGTACTGAGTACATGATTCTATGATTTGATCTGGATTCAGCTCTGCATTGGTCACTGCTCTGTCCTGTCATTTGGGCTTATTCATGTATTTTTAGTTCACTGGCTGTGAACTAAATTTGGACTGTTGGATCCAAAATAGCCTTGCTCACATGTGCTTGGTAGTGGCTGTAGGCTGGAGCACCTTGACTTTTCCTCCTCATGACCTCATCCACCGTCCAATAAGCTAAATGTGACTTTTCATAGCAAGGTGGTCTTGAATTCCAAGAAAGACAAAACTCGTCTCATAAGCTCTAAGCTTGGAAGGCACACACCAACACTTCCTGCTACATTCTGTTGGTCACAGAAAGGCATAGAGTCTGTCCAGATTCAAGAGGAGGGGAGCAGAGGCTATCTCTTGATGGGAGCAGGTGCAATGTCACTTTGCACAGAGGCATGTAGGGAATGAGAGGAATTGTTTTGGTCACTTTAAAAGAAGAATTTACTTTACAGAGCAGTTTTAGGTTCACAATAGTATTGAGCAGTAAGTACAAAGAGTTCCCATATGCTTCTCTGCCCCCACACATGCACAGCATCTCCCATTATCAACATCTACCACCATAAGTGGTACGTTTGTTACAATGGATGTGCCTAAATGGACATGTCATTATCACTCAGAGTCCATAGTTTATGTAAGTGTTCATTCCTGGTGTTGTACACTCTGTGGGTTTGTAAAAATGTATAATTCCATGTATCCAATATAATAATATCATACACAGTATTTTTACTGCCCTAAAAATCCTCTGTGCTCTGCCTATTGATACCCCCAACCCCAACTCCTGGAAACCACTGATCTGTTTACTCTCTTCCTGGTTTTGCCTTTCCCAGAATGTCCTATACTTGGAATCATACAATATGTAGCCTTTTCAGATTGGCCTCTTTCACTTAGTAATGTGCATTTAAGATTCCTCTATATCTTTTCACAGCTTGATAGCTCATTTCCTTTCAGCACTGAATAATAAACCATTGTCTGTATGTACCACAGTTAGTGTTTTCATTCACCTACTGAAGGACATTGTAGTTGTTTGTAGGTATTGACAACTATGAATAAAGCTGCTATAAACCTCTGTGTGCAGGTTTTTTTGTGGACCTGAATTTTCAACTCCTTTGGGTAAATATAAAGAGTGCTATATCACCCTGGCTGGTGTAGCTCAGTGGATTGAGCTTGGGCCTGCGAACCACATGATTGCGGTTTGATTCCCAGTTAGGGCACATGCCTGGGTTGCAGGCCAGTTCCCCGCAAGGGCCAATTCCCCGCAAGGGCCAATTCCCAGCAGGGGATGCACAAGAAGCAACCATACATTGATGTTTCCCTTCCTCTCTCCTTCCCTTCCCCTCTAAAGATAAATCAATAAAATATTTTAAAAAATAAATAAAAAGGTGTTTTAAAAAAAGAGTGCTATTGCTGGATCCTATGGTAACGGTATGTTTAGTTTTGTATGAAACTGCCAAACTGTCTTCCAAAGGGGCTGAACCAGTTTGCATCCTCACTGATGGTGACTGAGGGGTCCTGTTGCTTTGCATCTTCATGCTTTGCTATTTTGATAAGCAATCTATAGCACATGGAGTTGAGGGCTTTTTTGTTTCTAATATTGACATGCCACTAGCCATTCACCGATTTGACAATATATTCTTTTTTAAATTACTGTATTTTCAAGTTCTTATGTGTTAATTTAAATATAGTAAATGTGTGTGTGCATGTACATGCACGCATTTCCGAGTTTTAACTAGTGCATAGAGTTTGCTAGCAACTGCCACAGTTAGAATGTAGAACAGTGCCCTTAGTACCAAATACTCCCTTGTGCTGCCCACTTGTAATCAAAATCTCCTCACACTCCTGATGTCTAGAAACTACTGACTCATTACCAGTCTTTATAAAAATAGTTTTGTCTTTTCCAGAATGTCCTATAAGTGGACTTATATTGAATGTATTATTTTTTATTTTAAATTTTTTTATTATTTATTTATCTTCAGAGGGGAAAGGAAGGAGAGAGGAAGGAAACATCAATGTATGGTTGCTTCTCGTGCATCCCTGCAGGGAACTGGCCCCTGCTGGAAACTGGCCTGCAACCCAAGCATGTGCCCTGACTGGGAATCGAACCCTGATCGTCTGGTTCGCAGGCCCACGCTCAATCCACTGAGCTACACCAGCCAGGGCTGAATGTATTATTTGAGCCTGTATTTTTTGCACTTAGCATAATGCATTTAAGATTCATCCCTAGTGCATGAGTAAATAATATGTTCCTTTTTGTTTGTTTCTTTGTCTGTTTGCCTGAGGAGTATTCTATTGTAAGAATGTACCACAGTTGTTTTTCTATTTATCAGTTGAATGACATTTGGGCTTCTCTAGTTCTTCAGGTTATGAATAATGCTTCAATAAATATTTCTACATAGTTTTTTTGGTGAAAATAGCTTTTAATTTCTCTAGGGTCAATACTTAAGATTTGAGTCTTATGATAGGTATACGTTTAAATTTAAGAACTTGCCAAAGTGTTCCCCAGAGTGGCTGTACCATTTTACATCCCCACAATGTATGAGAGATCTGCTTGTTCTCATTCTCAGATACTTTATATCATCAGGCTTTATGTTTTTTTTTATTTTAGCCATTCTGATAGGTATATAGTGGTATGGTGTTATGACTTTAATTTGTATTTTCCTAATGACTGATGATGTTGAGCATTTTTTGTGTGCTTATTTGCATTGCATGTATCTTCTTTAGTGGAGATATATGGAAGATATATAACAGGCAAACCTTTTCCCATTTTTAAAAATGGCCTTTTTATTTTCTAATTGTTAAGTTTTGAGAATTCTTTATGCATTTTACATTCAGGTCTTTTGTTGGATAAGTAATAGGCAAGTATTTTCTGCTAGTTTATAGCTTATATTTTTAGTTTCAATATTGCTTTTTGAAGAGAAAAAAATTTTAATTTGAATAAAGTCCAATTTACCTTTCTTCTTTTTATGGATCAAAACTCTGCTTAATTTGAATTCATAAAAATTTTCTCCTCAAAGTTTTAATATTTTAAAATTTAGGTTTGTGCCTATGATTCACTTGGAGTTAATTTTGTGCAAGGTTAAAATTTCATTATTTTGTTTTTTGATAATGGATGTCCAGCAACATTTCTTTAAAAGATTATCCTTTCTCCATTGAACTGATTTTTAAAGTTATCAATTGACTATGTTTGTGTGAATCATTTTCTATGCTAATTTGTTCAATTGATCTGTGTGTCTATAATTTTGTCAATACAACACTCTGGATTATGGCAGCTTTATAAGTCTTCAAATCAGTAAGCATGCATCTTTCAGCTTTGTTCTTCTAAAAGTAATTTCTTAATATTATTTAATATCTACTCCATATTAATTTGTTCGAAATTGTCTCAAAATTATTTTTGTTCAGTTGGTTTGTTTCGATCAGGATCTAATTAACTTTTGCACATTAAGTTTTATGGTGTGTCTCTTAAGTCTCTTCTATAACAATGCCCTAATCCCCTTCCCCAAACCAAGCCATTTGTTCAGTAGTGCCCCACAATCCAGTTTCGACTGATTTTTTTCCCTCATCATGTCATTTAAACTGTTCAACTATCTCTTATCCATCTTTTAAGCAGGTGATGAGATCTTAATTGGATTTGTGTTTAAATGTTTTATTGGTAACTTCACAGGTTACTTCCTAAGTATTACATCAGAAACCTGATACCTGGTTGTTGCACTTTAAACACTGCTGTGTTTGACCAGTGGGTTCAGATGTTACTAACTTTCCCCAACCATTATAAAGTTCTCCATCAATCTCTTATATAATAACTTTAGCAGCCATTCATGCTGTTTCTTTAGATTCATTTTTTTATTAAGGGTTTCATAGTGATGCTATTCTCACTCTAAAATTTATTTCACATTTATTAGGCAGAAGGTATATATACAGAAAGACTTCATCAGCTCTTTGGTTACCCTGTGCTGAGTGCTGGAGAGGTAGGACAAATGTGTTTTTCTTTAATTTCTCAGAGTAATAAATTGGTGCACTGGCATCTTCTAATTGTGACCAATTATTATATTTAGTATCATGATGAACTTATGGATTTGTATATGCTTGATGTATTTAAGTCCATTGAACTCATCTTTTTTTTTTTTTTTTGGTGCTCAAATTGTCTCATCTTAGTGCCCTGGAAGCTTCTTCAACCTGACATTAGTATTTTTATAGTTTTCTTGCTTCCTGGCACAGGAATCCTAAGCTAATGTTGTACATTCCCTGTCACATTCCCTGATTCAGCCATTTCTCCAAGGAATACTTAGAACCTTTCAGTTGCAGACAGAATTTAGAGGCCACAGTTTAGAAACTGTGGTAAAATACATAACGTTTGAATGTTGCCTATCTGGTGGTTTTTCAGCTTTTGATCCTAAAGCACCATAAAAACCCTGGAAGAAAGTTTATAGTCATAATCTCCTTGTTATCTATTGATAAGACTCAATTATAAGAAGTTGCCTTGTGGTAGGGCTTTACTAACTCCAAGTTCTAAAATGGCTGCCCCCATTTCCTGTAATCAGTTATTGTCTACCTGTGGTTAGAAAGGGTTGGAGCATTCCAGAGGGACAAAGTCATTTATAGGTTTCATTGAGGCAATGATTTACTATAATGTAAACACAAGTGTCCCTGCCAGTAGGACTGACATGTCCTTACATTATGAGGAAGATCACTCTAATCATACATCAAAGTTTGGTTTATATCAGGTCACCAGCGTTCCTTTTAACAGTTCTTTTCAACACTGTCACACTTACTTTCCTGTCACATCTGCTCACTGGAAATTGGGAGAAAAAGACATGCTCCAGGATTAAATCTGTTGGGAGTACACAAATTGTTATTAAGCTAGAGAAGAGTATGATTGTGAAGACTCGAAAGTGACAATGTTTGTATGGAGGCAGCTAAACATTTCAATTTCATTACTTTGAAGAAAGTTATGCTATACTTTGCATGAATATGTTTATTCTTCTATTTGCATTTGGAAATGACCTTCCACTCAATACTGGTGCCACCTGCAATGCATAAAGCGCTATATAACTCAGCAATCCTGACGTAATATTCAGGCAGGTGCTGTATATTGCCTAAGTCTGACTAGTTCTCATTTTCAAGAAATGAAAAAGGTCAAAGATTGCTGCATTCTGTGATTTAAAATTCAGATGAGAAATTTTTTCTTCTTCTATAAACCCAATTATTATCCATGATTGGTTATGTCCTTTGTCTACTTGATTTTCCTTATTTTTATTACTTGGGAAAAATATTAGAATAAACAAAAGTGTATATGAGAAGTTTCCTTATTATTAAACTCTATATCTATATTATATCTGCATCTGTTTGTGTAGCTAGCTAGCTTGCTTGACTCATTAGGAATTTGGTGAACTTTTTATTTTGTTTCTTTTTTCATTTGTTTGCTAGCACTTATCAGCTAGCATGCCAGAATAGTAATATTTTCTTATAAACTATTAATGGGTATCATAGAATAATTATTTACAGGCAGCTGAATGGTTGCTCACACTTCCATACACATCAGATGTTAAACTGAACCTGTAATGTAAAAATATTTGCCTAAAGGAAGACTTGTATAGTATACTCTCCATCCAATCCTCCATCATGAACCTCAATCACCAGCCTATAGCCCCTGTAATTTAACCAAATTCTTATACTGATGATGACATTAACCTAGTAGTTTTGTAGGAAGAACACAGCATATCTGTTTATTGTGCAGCATGGTGTCATGGACATTATTAAATATTTTGTTCTACATACATTCCTAGCAGCATAACATAAACTGCAGCAAGGGCTTTAAAAACAGCCCATTGACTTAGTCCTCACACCACATGACAATTCATCGGGTAGCACTGGAGCACACCATTCCCCTTGTCTTTGCACTTTATTTATGAATTTTACATGAAATCATTACCATTTCTGTATTCAGTCTTTTTGCAGTGGTGGAAGCAGGCATCTAAACAGGCTGTTACATCTCAAAGACACATTCATTAGGCCTGAATTATGAGTTCAGCACATCCTGAAAATAGGAACTGCTCAGAACCTCCTCACAGCTGTCTTTTTGCTTCTCTCTTACAACTGCCATCGGCCTGTACAAACTGACGACTGCTTTCCACACCCACCAGATGTTTTTGCCCTCATTTTATGGTGTCAGCCTTGAATACAGAAATCTTGGGTTTTATCAAAACTATAATAGGCTGCTTGTAAGCAAGATGAGGAAAGAAAAACCCCAAGGTTGATGACATTAATATAAAGGTATAAGAAAACTCTTTCTACTTGCTTCAGTTGCTCTTAAGAAGGCAGAAAAATGAATATTTTATATTGTAAAAGATTAATTTAGGAGATCTAACACTTTTAAAATATGGTGGCTTGCACCTATAAAATATCACATGTTTTGATTCTAAACAGAAGGCAATATATCACTACCAATCATCTTTGGAATTATGAGGGAAGAAAAAATTTTCTTTATCTAGGCTCTATCAGCTAGTCTAATAATTAAATTTACATGAGACAGAATAACAAGAGAAAAATAATCAAATTTAATTGCATACATACATATGGGAACGACACAGACACGAGCAAGTCAGAGATCCCACATATATGAGAATTTCAAAGACAGAAAGGTAAAATGAGATATACATATGGTGTTTTGAACCCTAAGATGCCCTGAGGCTTCAGAAGGGGAAAGTCATTTGCATGTAGGTAAGAAGAACAGATGATAGGTAATTAGAAGTTGGTCCTACCCTAGAGATAAGTCAGAAAACAATATCTCTATTAATAATTACAGGCAAGGCTCACAATTTATTAACAGATTCTTCTAGATACTTAAGGGAAGGGCAGAAGTTTATTTTGAGCCTGCCAAAGTAGTACATTTTGGGGAGGCCTGTTCCTTATTTTTATTAGTAGTAATAAACTCTCATAAATTATCATGTGTCATTGTAGAGTCATTATACAATTTCATAAGACTCTCATTATCCACATAGAAAACCCTCTTGGAAGATATCAATTATGTCTCCATTTGGATCATCTTTATTATATAATCTTAATAACATCTTTTACATGGAAAATATTTGTACCGAAGAAAACAAAGGAATAAAGGAGTTCAAGCTTCTGTGAAAATAGTAAGAAACTTAGAATTAATATCTAGACTACTTGGCCCCTTGTTTACCCATGTTCATTCATGTTAATATAATTAATACATATTTAGTTATTCATTGTTTGTATGACACTTTGGTAGATATTCCAGATAATTACATGGCAACGTGATGAGAGCTGGGATAGAAGGTTGAAAATGAGCCTTTATCATGCGTCTGTTGTATTCCAAATACTTTTTATGCATCCTCCTTTATTCAACCCTTACAAAAATTTCTGTGAAGAAAGAATTTATATCCTTTTATTACAAATGAGGATATTAACTTGAAGATGGTTAATTGCCTTTTTCAATGTTGTGGAGTAACAGCATGGCAGAACACATTCTTTTCAGATGCCATTTAAACAAGGTCATAAAGGATAAATAAGAGTTTGTGGAGAAGTACACATAGAAGGAATGACATTCTAGATTGAGACTCATGGAAAAGATAGAACTGCTCTTTCTGGTTATTGCCAGGAGTCAGGGAATTTGGAATACAGGCTGAATGAAGGGGAATAGGAAGATGGAGCCTGATGCACTGGCCTGCAAATTAGAAAATGTTTCAATAAAAATTAAATTTACTGATGAATAAATCACATGCAATGAAATGTATCAATCTTGAGGGACAGTTGTGTAAATTTTGACAATATGTATACCTGTGTAAACATCACAATGATCAAAATATAAAATACTTCCATTACCCTAGAAAATTTCCTTGTACATCTTTGTAGTCAATAGCTCCACACTGACTGTAGCCCCAGGCAATGAAAGATGTATTGTTTTCCCTCTCCTAGGATTTCATATAAATGTAATCATATGGGGTGCATGTTTTTATGTTTGGCTTATTTTACTCAGCATAATGAATTACAGTCACATATCAGTAGTTCATTGTTTTTATTACTGAGTAGAGCTCCATTACATGCATATACTATACATTATTATGCACTCAATTGTTGATAGATGGGTTCTTTCCAGTTTTGGGCCATAGCAAAGCTTCTATGAACATTTGCATACAAATTTTTGGGTGGGCATATATTTATGTTTCTTTTGTGTAAATTACTAACTATGTTTGCATGCTACATTGTTTTCCACCCTTAAACTTTTAACCAATCTTTGCCTTTGAAATATGTTTCTTAAAGAGAGAACATGGGTGGATCTTTCATTTTTGTCCAGTTTGACAGTCTGTGTCTTTTAATTGGAATATTCAGATCATTTTTTAATTTAACTACATATTCAGCTGAGTTTAAATCTTCCATCTTGCTGTTTGTTTCTGTTTGTCCCATCTGCTGTTCTTTCCCCCCTGCACTTTCCCATTTTCTTTTAGATAGTAAACTGGGTATGTTTTGCTTTTCCATCTTATTTTCTCTGTTTGTTTATAAGCTATTACTATTTGGTTTATCCTCTCAGAGGTTGTTCTGTGCAAATCATAAGCATTTTAATTTATCAATTTGTCACAGTCTACCTTCAACTAATAACATAGTATTCACAAATTATGTGAAACCATTACAATAGTATACTTTGGTTCACTCTACTTTGTGTTATTACTGTCATACTTTTTAAGTTTATTTATATTTAAAACTTCATAATAAACACATTATTATCATAGTTTCTCTAGTCATTTTAAAAGCTGAGTACATTTTTCATACTTCCCTGTATATTTACCATTTCAAATATTCTCTATTCCTTTGTGTAGGTCTAGGTTTGTGTTATCAAGCTTCTCAGTAACACAAAATCAACAGGATATATATGAGGACCTGTATTATAGGATTTGGCTCATGCAGTTGTGGAGGCTGAAGTCCCATGGTCTGCTTTCTGTTAGCTAGAGTCCTAGGAAAGCTAGTAGTGTAATTCAGTCTCAGGCCAATGATGTGAGACCAAATCTGAATCTGAAACCTAAAAACCAAGATTGCCAATGGCTCAGGGCAGGAGAAGATGGGTATCTTAGCTAAAATGTAAAGAGGGAATTCAGCCTTCACTTATCTTTTTGTTCAGTTTAGGCCCTAAACAGATTGAATGGCCCCCTCTCTCACTGGTGAGGGCAGATCTTCCATACTCAGGACTGAGTTAAGTTGACACATGAAATTAACCATAACAAAATTATCTGTTATCGTTGCTTTCCTGCTTGGAAAATGTACATAACATATCCTATAGGACAGTTCTGCTGGAAATAATCTCTCCTAGCTTTTGTTTGTCTGACAACAATTATATATCTTTCGTATTCATTTTTGAAGGGTATTTTCACAATCTACATAGTTAAGATTGACAGTTTTTGTTCTCAGCATTTAAAAAAAATGTTCAATTTTCTTCTCCTTTACGTGATTTCTGATGAGAAATCTGTGATATTTTGCATCTTTGTTCCTGTGTATATATCACTCTTCTTTAGCTGTTTTTGACTCCCTTTTTATCCATGTTTTTTTATCAACTTATGAAATGCTTTGGTATGATTTTCTTTGTGGTTTTTATTAGTCTTGATAAGCTTCTTGGACTTGTGGGTTTTAGTTTTTATCATCTGGATAATTTTTATCCCCCAATTATACCAGATATTATTTTGACTCGCCCCCCTCCAATTCTTCCTGAAACTGTAATTACATATATAACATTATTCCACATAACACTAAGGCTATGTTTGTTTTTCTGGTCTTAATTTTATGCTTAAATTGAATAGTTTCTGTTACTAGGTTTTAAGGTTTACTGGTCTTTTATTCTGTAACATCTAATTTGTGTTCATCCTCTCCAGTGAAATTTTCATTTTAGATACTGCATTTTTTATCTTCTAAAGTTCCAGGGTGTTCATTCTTTCATTTTCTATTTCTGTCTTTATTATGTTCATATTTTCTTTGAAATTCTTAAAGGTCTTGTCTGTGAATTTTATCATCTTTGTTATTTTTGGTTTGCTTTCTTTGACTTATTTTTCTCCTCATTATATTTAATATTTTTCTGCTTTTCACATATCATTTTTATTGAACTCTAGATATTTTTATTTATTTATTTTAAAATATTTATTTATTTATTTATTTATTTATAGAGAGTGGAGAAGGGAGGGAGAAAGAGAGGGAGAGAAACAACACTGTGTGGTTGCCTCTCCATGCCCTCAACTGGGGACCTGGCCTGCAACCCAGGCATGTGCCCTGACTGGGAATCGTACTGCTGACCCTTTAATTCAGGCCGGCTCTCAATCCACTGAACCACACCAGCCAGGGCTAAATTCTAGATATTTTAAATAATTATGTTGAGTCTTGCATTTGTTCTGGTGGACAGTGTAGGCACAGAACAGCTTGATAATTTCAAAGGCTGTTTTTAAGGTTTTCTTTGAGCAGGTCTGTGGTGGCCTTTATTTTAGGGTTAGTTTAGTTCTTACTATGAAGACACAATCATTTGGGCTTTATACCAAATACTTTCATGTATTTAACAGCATCTCTCCTCCTGGACTGGTGGGTAATTGAGCAATTGTCAGCCCCTAGTGTGTCAGCCTCCCAGTAATTGTTTTCTGCTAGCAATTGGTCTCTGCCTGACCCGAGGGCATTTTATCCTGTGTGTATATGTATACTGACATTCAGACAGAGACTGAAGAGGATGACTCTAAAGATTTCTAGAGGATGTTCTCTCTGTAGCAGTCTCTGCTTTGTATTCTGCCCTCCAAATTCTAGCCACCTCAGCCTCCCCAAATTTCATTTTTGTCTCTTCAACTCAGTGAGACTATCAAACATTACTTGGTACCCTCTCCCTTTATAATCGTACATAAATTTTCTCCTGGCAGAAAGCTAAGTTAGTCATAGAGCTCATCTAAATGATTTCTCTTCCTATAGGATCACAGTCTTGTTCCGTCTGTTGTTTAATAATATAGAAGTATTATTTCATGTATTTTTCCTAGCTTTCTAATTGTTTGTGTTGAGAGAGTAATTCTAATAGTAGTTATTTCTTTTTAGGCAGAAGCAGCATCCATGTAGTGAGTTTTTACATAGAATGATTAATGTACATTCTATGTAAATCACAGACAACAAAGTCCTATAGAAATATCTTAGTTTTGGAATGATGGGATAGTAAATTAGACCAATATTCTAAGTGAGGACAAGTAAAACAAATAAGAATAAATTTAAAAGAAAACCTCTTAAAAACATTAAAGAACTAATAAGATAGTGGAGAATTGTCAGGCCACAATGAGTGAATGCTGAGAACCCAGAAATTTACACCTAGCCTTCAAATAGTGCCTGCATAGGGAGCGAGAGCGTTCGCCAATCCAGAAGAATAGCTGTGAAATTGAGTGCAGTTTTGGTGGTCTTATAGAATGATCAAAGTATATGTCAACAGTTGATAGAAAATGAACAAAAGATCTAACAGGTACTTCAGAAAAAGGAAATTTAAGTAGCTATTAAACATACAAGAACCTTCTAAACTTTATTGGTGATTAGAGAAAGATTCATTAAAACCAAAGAGATATACTAGTGTTGACCCACTCAAATGACAAAAAGCAAAATATATGAGATTAAGTATTGGCAAGGATGATGAGTAATGGAAACACCTGTACTTCACTAATGAGAATGTAGTTTGCCTATAACCACTTTGGGAAATTTTATATCTAGTAACTTTGAAGATAGGCACATTGTATCATCCAGTCAGTTCAATCCTATGTACATACTTAAAGAATCATGTGTACATATGCTTCAGAGTTCACGTACAAAGGTGTTTATAGTAGCATTATTTGTAATTATAAAAAATATCCCTGGAAGTTATTCATGTCTAGCAACAAAAAATGATTATGATATATATATATGTATTAGAATATTATGTAACCACAGAAATGTGTGTGTGTGTGTGTGTGTATGATATCTTGAATGGATCTTAAAAACATGTTAAGAAGTAACCTAAGGAATACATACAGTTTGATTTCATTTACATAAAGGTACAAAATAGACCAAATAACCCTTATCATTTAAGGTTACATATGTAGGTAATTAAACTATAAATAAACGTAAGAATAGGAACCCAACAAAAGGCAGTGACTACCCTTAGGGGAAGAGACAAGTGTTTTGAATGAGAAGGGCACATGGTATTTTTCTAGAATCCTAGAAATGTTTTATTAATAAATTTTTAATGTATTATACAATTTTTATACACATATTTTCATAGTAAAAAAAGGGTTATATTTTGAAAAAAGATTTTATTTATTTATTTTTAAAGAGAGGGGGAAAAGGAGGGAGAGAAACATTGATGCGTGGCTGCTTTTCACGTGTCCCCCACTGGGGACCTGGCCTGCAACCCAGGCATATGCCCTGACTGGGAATCAAACCAGCAACCTTTTGGTTCACAGGCTGGCCCTCAATCTACTGAGCTACAACAGCCAGGGCAGTAGGAAAAGGCTTTAAAAATGGTACTACTGTTAGTATAGGCCAGCTCTATCCAATAGGAAAATAATGTGAGCCACAAATGTGAGTGACATATGTAATTTGAAATTGTCTAGTAGACATTTTAAATGGTAAAAAGAAACAGGTGAAAATATTTTTAATAATGTATTTAATATAGCTGAGTAGGTCTAAAATACCATTATTTTAACATATAATCAACATAAAAATTCTAAATTATATTATATAATTTTTAAAAGATTTTATTTATATATTTTTAGAATGGAAGGGAAGGAGAAAGGGAGAGAAATATCAATGTATGGTTGCCTCTCATGCGTCCCTTACTGGGAACTAGCCTGCAACCCAGGCATGTGCCCTGACTGGGAATTGAACTGTGATCCTTTGGCTCTCAGGCTTGCACTCAATCCACTGAGCTACACCAGCCATGGCATAATATATTCTTTTTGTTGTTAAGTCTTAAAATCCATATTTTGAGTATTCAATGGTAACATGTGGCTAACAGCAACTGTAATGGACATTATGGGTCTAGGGTCTGAGTGACACAAAGCTGTGGTACTGCAGCAAACACAAGGGATTTATAAAACAGGTCAGAACACAGATTATAATCTAGGCATAGTAGCAATGAAAACTGAGGTGGATAATGCCCTGGTTGACAGAGTTACTGATCATAAACTAACAGTCAGTTGAATGTCTGCATCAAGAACTGAGTTTCAGGCAAAAAGTAATCTGAAGCTACAACGGAAACAGAGGGGGAGTCCTGCACTCTGGACTCCAATCCAGCTCTATCATGTGGGCTAGTTAACATTTCTATGTGCTTTAGTCTTCTCATCTGCAAAATCAGCTGAAAATACCTATCATTATAAGAGTTACATGAGACAGTGAGTGTAAAGGAAGTAGTGAAATTACTGGTTTAACTATATGCTTCCTAAATGTTTTTCATGAAAAATCAAAACACCTCAAAAATAAGTTCCATGTTTTATTCAGGAACACTCACTTCTATTTCTTCTATGTTGACTCATCATCCTTCTATGAGTCTTTTCTTCATTGAGATAAAATCACAGATGGCCTGAAACTATAATAAAGACATACCATCTTCTCAGGGTAGGGGAGAACTCTGAAGGGTGTTATGAAAAGAGCGATCAGGTTTGCATTTTAGAACTGTTGCTTGAGTTTGGGGTGAATGATGGGCCGGACAGAGGCCAGGAGGGGGCTAAGATTCCTTCTAGGAGGATGCTGCCACCATCCGGTCATAATTTGATGGTACATTAGAGGAGAGACAACAGAGATAGAAAGAAACAGATAGAGCCATGAGTATACCATAACTGACTGGTATAGTGAGTTTTGAGGATAAAGGGGAGTTGAAGGTAACATTCACATTTCTGGATTGAGTGACAAGGTGAATGGTGGTACAAAGCACTGATATCAAAGAAATAAAACATAACCAATTGTCTATGAGCAAGGACTCCTGGTCCCCTAATGCCTGGGCTTGAAACATGGTTCTTGTACTGAGTGGTTTTGGATAAGTTATTTAACCTCTCTCTGGCTCAGTTTTCTCTTGTATAAAAACAGGCACAATAGTAGTACTCATCTCTTTGGGCTGTTAGATGGATTAAATAAGGTATTATTTGTAAAGCTTTTAGACCAATACTTGGCACATAGTAGGTGCTATGTAAGTGTTTATTAAATGAATACAGTAAACAGACATGAAAGGACTTGTCTGAGAAGAAATATAGTGACTTCAGTTTGGATCTGTTGAACTTGGGGCATCTGGGTGGGGCAATCAAGTGATGGTGTTGTATAGGCAGTTGGTTATATGAGTCCAGAATTTAGAAGATTTTGTGGGATCTAATAATCATCTGTATATTAATCCACCTGTCTGTATGTCTATCTATTTAACTATCATTTGGAAAACAGAAGTGGTTTTTTCAGGAATAGAATTCTCATAGAGTAGAGGTTTTGAATTATTTTACTTCTGAATAGAGCACAATGAAGGAATCATTTTGCTAAAGCATTCTGGTTTAAAATTATATAATTTTGCAGTGAATTTTTATCAGTATTCCACAGGGATCATTTTTCTACTAGTGCCTAATTAATTCAGTAGTTCTGCATCACTTTTGGTAGGGTAAAGCTAGAAGAAGTTTTGGGGAAGGAAACAAGATTCACTTGGCTCACAATGTCAGTGCCTTTCTTCAACAGTATCTCCATCATTCCTGTACTGGGTTTCCTTGGAAGGTACAGTTATTAGCTGTATTTGAATTAGTTTTAAAGCATCAGGCAAATTTTTCCTTGTGCTTAAATATTATGACAAGGCATGACATGAGAAGGAGAAAAGAAGTTTCAGTAAGGAGCACAAATGGACCGAGAACTTTAGCACTCTTTCTTTTGTCATTATTTAATTTGCAGTGTGCTTTTTTCTTAGTCTCTGCAAATATATGAGCAGAATTTTTAAAATAAAACTAGAATTGAGATATAATTAGCATACCATAAAATTGACCCTCTTAAAGCAAACAGTTTGGTAGATTTTAATGCAATAATCACTACTATATGTAATTTTAGAATGTTTTCCTTACTCCCCCCCCAATAAATCTTACACTTGTGGGAGCAGCAAAACAATTTTCCTCCCACCTTTCTAAATCCTTCTGGCTGGACTAATAATCAAATAAATACGGGGCAGATTACCAGGAGAAAATGACCACATTTATTACATGTGGATATACAGGAGTTCTGTAAGAATATGGCACCCATGGACAGATGGGGTGGTTGAGACTTATATGCCATCTTGAGCCAAGAAGTAGAGTGCTTATGATTCGGGACTTCAAAGGGGAGGAAGGTAATTCACACGGGGACAAAAAGCAAATGTTTGATAAAGAGATGTTTGCTGGGCTATCTTTAACAATGGAACACAGAGAGGACTTCGATCAAAACAGCCTTGCTAGGGTCCTCCCTGTCTGTCACACCTAGTTCATGTTAAACTATATGATGGTAGCTCCTACCTGGATCAAGTTCCTTATCTAAATTCTTTTAGGCAGTTAGGGGGAAGGTGAAAGGTTTTTTCTGAGTCATATTTCTAAAAAAAATAACCAGTTTAAAATAATATCTACAAAAAGGAATATTTTAGGCTGGCAAACTGCTTCTGCTCGTGATCAATAGCAGTCATTTTTCACCCATACCCCCTAACTCACATTCCTGGGCAACCACTAGTCTGGTTTCTTTCTCTACATATTTTCCTATTCTGGACAATTTTAAAAAAATCTATAGCAATACTTTGCTGTAACTTAGCATAAACATGAAGCAAGATAGAATGGTACTTAAAATCACCATTGTGTAAATAATCAGTATACAACTAAATGAATGTTCAAAAAGTGAATATGCATGTGTATCCACCATCCAGATCTAGAAATAGAATATTATCATCACTGCACAAGCTCCTTCTTGTGCCTCTGCCCGGTCCCTATTTCTCAGAGGTAACCAAGTATTTTAAATTCTCTCACTGTTTATTAATTTTTATGTTTTTTAACATTAAGTAAATATAGTCAATGTTTAGTTTCTTTTGTTCAGCATTATTTTTGGTATTCATTTGTGGTTTATTCTATATAATCATTGATCTCTTTCAAGACAGTTTGTTTTAGCTTACTTCTTTTACTGGGTTTTTCATTTTTTGTTTTGTTTTTGAATTTTTCAACTTTATTAAAATATGCCTAGGTTCAGATAATTTTTATTGAATCTCCATGGAGCAGTTTGGAATTTTTTCTTTTAATAATTTCTTTTATTAATGTTAAAATATAGTTGTCTTCATTCCCCTCCCCACTTTCTTTTTTTTTCAGTCTTTTAAAAAAGATTTTATTTATTTTTAGAGAAAGGGGAAGAGAGGGAGAAAGAGGGGGGGTAAAACATCAATGTGTGGTTGCCTCTTGTGTGCCCCCTACTGGGGACTTGGCCTGCAACCCATGCATGTGCCCTGACTGGGAATTGAACGGGCAGCACTTTGGTTTGCAGGCCCACACTTAATACACTGAGCTACACCAGCCAGGACCCCACCACCACTTTCCCTTGCCCAACCCACCCCCACCTCCTACTCTCAGTCCTTCACTCCTTTGATTCGTCCATGAGTCCTTTATACATGTTCCTTGACAACCCTTTCCCTTCTTTTCCCTGTTATTTTTTGTTCCACGAATTGATTCTTTTCATCAGTTTTAGAGAACTATCAGTTATTATATGTTCAAATATTGTTTCTCTTCCATTTCTGCTGTTCCTGGCTCTTCAAATAAAAACTATATTCTGTTTTTTCCATGTTATTGTTTTAAAATTTAAAACATAAATCATTTATATAAAATAAAGTACACAGTTTCTAATGGTAGAGTCAGTTAAACTTTGACAAGTTTGTACACCCATGCAGCCACCACCTCAGTCAGGATACAGCACATTTCCCATGCTCCAGAGGACATTCTCCTACTCCTTTCCGGTCAATCTGCTTCCCCCATAACAACCATTGTTCTGATTTCTAGCCCTATAGATTAGTTTTGCTGCCTCTTGGACTTCCTATAAATGAAATTATATGATGTACACTCTTTGGTCTGTGGCTGTTCTACTCAAAACAATGTTTTTGAGATTCATATATTGTTTCGTGTGTGGATATTCATTTCTTTTCATTGATGAGGAGGAATTCATTGTATGAAGATCTATTTATCTAATCGCCTTTTAATTACACTTTCAAAACTTCTAGTTTGAAGCTATTACAGGTAACATTTTATGAACATTTTCATGCATGTCTTTTTTTGGACTGTAGAGAAGGAAAATAATTTCCCTCTATTCTCCTAGGTTGTTGGATGAACCCCCTTTACCCTGCCCCATAATAAAAAAAACAGATTAGTAGGAGAAAAGAAACTGAAGTTTAATAACATGTATACCTATTGTATATAATAAAGAGACTCAGGAAAGTGGACTAACTCTTAGAAGTGGCCCAAGCCATCACCTTAAGAACAAAAGGAAGATGTTGGGATGAGGAGTCCATTGTGTGAGGTTACTAGGAAAAGCACAGTAAACAAGGGCATGGTTGTCATGAAGATTTAAGTTATTGCCTTCTTTATTGGTAAGAGTTTCTAGAAATTTAGAGTCTTCCTCTCCTTCCTGGTGCAGAGAGTGAAACACTCTTACAAATGGAAATTTCCCTTATATATGTACATGTCTCTTACAAAAGGTAAATTGTACTCGGGTTTCCAGAGATTCTCCTGTGTCTGCTGGTTCTTAAGAATAACCAGCTCAATGTAGTCCTGATGCCAAAGAGTCATATTATGGAGTGGTGACTTCTCCCCTTGGTCTTCTGAGAGTATTGGCTGCTACTTCTCTTTCATCTTCCAAATATCACCTGGTCCCAATTGAACCTGGATGCAAACATGGAAAGGAGTCTGGCAAATGTACTTAACCACCCTAGGTAAACAGTAGTGAGGTGAAGTTGTATTTTTCCAGTTTAGAGTTTCCTTAAATTTTTTTCTGATTTGTTCTGTCATTTTTTTTCATATCAGCTGTGTTTTCAGATGTCTGTTGGAATTTTATCATTCTATTTTATCCTTACTAATCTGGTTGGACAAAAAGTTTCTCATTATTTCCCTATTTGATTGCAGGTTTGTTTGAAATCTTTTTTATATATTTATGCCTATTTATAATTATTTTATGAATTGGCTGCTTATTTTCTTTATCCGTTTGATTGAAATTTTTAATTTTAAAATTAATTTATAGGTACTACCTATATAAAAATGCTTTTCTTTTGCTTGTTCTGTTGTATATACTGCAGATATTTTCCCTGGGTTATCATTTGCTATTTATATTTGTTTATGCATTAAGATTTTGCATAAAACACTAAAAATTTTAGACATTCAAATTTAAATATTTTCTTCTTATGACTTGTATTTTGGGGCTTATTCTTAGAAGGACCCTTTCCTAATCTTGAAGGGTGCATTAAAATGCTTATGTTGCTCCATTGAAACACTTTTAAAATATTCCTGATTATATTTTAGGGGTGTTTGTACTAAAGTTTCAACATGAACAGGAATTTTATATCATGTCATTGAATTTGACAAGCACTTGTTAAATGTCTGCTGGGTATTTTGATGGTGATATAGAAATGAATAAAGTTCTTAGCCTTCAGTAATTCGTAGTCTAAGTGGGGGATCCAGATATGTAAATAATTACCATAATGAGGTGTACAAATTCTGTGCTAGAACTGTCTTAGGATGTCTGAGCAGGATGTTTGGTCAATAACAATTATTAATTGATGGCAATGAAATCAGTAATGGGGGTTAAAATATGTTCATGTTAACATAAAGTACTGAATTATAACATAATGATCCTTAGTCATTCACAGGGTATAGGTAAGTATTAGGCATAAGTGAAACATGCTATTTCAGAAGGATACTGAAAGGTCAGATCCAGTCTCCAAAAATGTCCTTTCCACTCGCATGAAGCGCTTTTTGATTTCAGGTTAACAGTTGAATGTTGGTCAATGTATGTGGAAATACTGCTCATGAAAGGAATCTAGTTTGGTGTAGAATGTTTTCTTTTTTTTTAAAGATTTTATTTATTTATTTTTAAAGGGGAAGGGAAGGAGAGAGGGAGAGAAATATCAATGTATGGTTGCCTTTCATGCGTCCCCTGCTGGGAACTGGCCTGCAACCCAGGCATGTGCCCTGACTGGGAATCAAACTGTGATACTCTGGTTCGCAGGCCCGTGCTCAATCCACTGAGCTACACCAGCCCGGGCTGAATGTTTTCATTTTTTTAACTCTATTAATTACATAGCTTATTTGAGTACCCTTCATCTTTAGGTAGCTATGTTTTATAAATCCATAATTTCTAGCTGTACATTTTTTAAAATGTGCTGGTATATGCCATTAGTATATCTATGAGAAGGTCTGGTTAAAGTCATTCATTCCCACCTGATGCTAAACACAAATTGTCATGTGTTTTCTTTCAAATGACATTTTACATTTGAAAGCCTTTACCTAGATGTGGCATTGACTCTTAATTTTTGAGTCATCTGATTATTCATTTTATTATCCTTCACCATTTTCCCCTTTTTAAACAAGTGTTGTCTGAATGCCTAATATGTTCCAAGCATTGTGCAAAGCATTTTTTGTAAGTTATTTCAGTGTAGAAGTGTAGATTCAACACTTGCAACCTTTAAGATAATAAGATACTAAGATAAAGTCCTCAGAGAAATGAAAATAGGTGGCAATAACTCTTACTTGCTATTATGAATACAACTGATTTTTCTTTTGAGCACATCTATTACAGGCAATAATGCTAAAATTGGAAACACCATCACAATATTATCATTGACATCTATCTGATACTTTCATGAAATAAAACACAAAAGCTTGTATTAGCTATTGCTGCATAACAAACCTCCCAAAACTTAGTGGCCTGAGACAACAATCAGTTTTACTCATGATTCTGTAGGATGGCAATCCAGACAAGGTGGAGCTGGGTAATTTATTTTCCCACTGCCTTTTTCATTTAAAAGGAAATCATTTATTTTTATGATAAGAACACTTAAGATATTGTTAGTGAGAGACTCTATGCTGTACAGTAGATTTCTAGGACTTGTTCATCTTGCATTAAGTGAAAATTTGTACCCTTTGGTTAATATCTCCCCATTTCTTCCCCCTGCCCAGCCCCTGACAACTACATTCTACTCTCTACTTGTATGAATTTGACTCTCAGATTTGTCACATAACTGGGATCGTGTAGTGTTTGTCTGTCTGTGTGAGTAATTCTTGAGTGGGTCTTAGCCATGTTCCCTCATGCATCTGCATGCACATGCAGGTCAGTCATGTGGCCCTGCTTCCAGGGTTGGCTGACTGTCAGCCACAGCGATACAGACAACCTGGATATGTGTCTCTAATCTCTTAGCTGACTAGCCTGGGCTTAGTTACAGGCAGCAGTTTCCAAGAGAAGGAAGAGAATCTCAGCCCATAAGCATTTTTCAAATCTCCCAAGGACCAAAACAAAGTCATGTGGCCCAGGTCGCAGTCAGTGTGAGAGGGGAAGGCCAAAAGGCGTGGATATAGGGAGATGTCAACACACTGTGGGTCATTTTCACAATAACCTACCACTAAATTTTGTTTTGTTTTGTGAATGTTTTATTTTCTGATTTTTTCCAAGTCCTTCAAAATAACATCTTTTTTATTTCATCTCACTTCATATCTCCTTTTTATCACTCTTGCTGTTACACACACACACACATATACACACACACTTTTCTTTCTGTCTCCTAACAGAAATCAAATATCCTTGATGGAGAACATATAGACCAGTAGCAGGCTTCAGAACAAAGACAATATTTTTCATTTCTTGCCCCATCTCCGTTCTCTGAAACACCAGTAGGTATTGGAGACTATACAACTAGATTGCCATCAAAAATAAAATCCTTAAATTAGTTTTTTCAAGGGAACAAAAACTGACTGTGGCCTAGACATCGACAGAGAATTGCTGAACACAGCAGCGCTGGCAGTGAGGCACTCCGGGAACGGAGCCGCACACCAAATTGCCTCTCCAACCTTGCCTCAGTAGCTGTGCACAGGGTACCCAGGCAACATTCAAGTTTTAGTTTCTATTTGTGTGAACTTCCATTTTAGGGTTTTTAAATGGAAACTCAATCTTAAAATCAGTTTGCATGCCAGAAAAGCAGTTTTTGAAGAGGCAAGGAAACGAAGACATTATATTTTCGCGTATATAAAAAAGGGCAGATGAGGAACTGTAATAGATTTCAAGAGTAACTCCTACTTGTTTTTCTTCCCTAGCACAGTTCATTCTTTATCACCAGATAAGTCATGAACTTTGATTTAAAAGTTTTAGAGGTTATTCCTAAAATGGACATTTAGAAAAACCAACAAATAGACCATCAGCTTATTTGTCTGAATATGAATTATACGCATGATCTCTGGCTTAGCATCTTTTTAGTATATTTGGATTCAGTCCTTCATTTGACTCCTTCTGAGGCCAAGCACCTTCACATTCAGGCTAGTGTGCATCAAGGCATTAATCAAATATCTAAAATGGGAGCTTATTAGTGAAGATAGGATATAATACAGTGGGAATCGATAACCCAGTCTCAGTAGGATATTTCTTTTAAAGATACTCAAAATATGCTAAGTAAAATAAGTCTATGAGAAAAAGCTAAGAACCACATGCTGTGACTCATGTGTGGCCTATAAAACCAAAACTCATGGAAACAGGCAACAGTGTGGTGATTACCAGAGGGAAGGGGTGGGTGAAGTAAAGGGTAGAGGGGGCCAAATATATGGTGACAGAGGGTGACTTGACTTTGGGTGGTGGGCACACAATGCAATATACAGATCATATATCAGGGAAAGGTACACTTGAAACTGATATAATCTTATTAATCAATGTAAGCCCAATAAAATTAGTTAAAAATAAATAAAAATCTAATAAAAAATTAAAAACAATTTCATACACAACAAAAATAAAGATACTCAAAATAATAATAAAAACCATGTCAAACAAATTGTATATATAGATAATTTCTTACACTCTCTATTTTATCCTTATAATAATCAAGTTAATTTGATATTTTTCCCAGTTTTTTTGATTCTCTCCCGGGGGCATGCTTATTGATTTTAGACAAAGGGGAAGGGAGGGAGGGAAGGATAGGGGAAGACAGGGAGAGAGAGAAACATTGATTGGTTGCCTCTCACACACGCCTCAACTGGGATTGAACATGCAACCTAGGTATGTGCCCTGACTGGGAATCAAATTAGTGACCTCGCTGTGTATGGGATGATACTCCAATCAACTGAGCCACACCAAGCAGGGTTTTTCCCCCAGTTCTAATGAAGAAGGAACTAAGCCTCAAAGAAGAAAAACAGTTTTTAGTTGGTAGAATGGTGAGGCTGGGATTTGAACTTGGATTTGAACTACCTCTCTAATTCCAAAACTCATAATCTTTTTGTAGCTTATTCTCAGTTTCCCTTAAATATCATCATAGATAACCTATTTTTCATATATAGAAGATATTAAGCAGCTGTTTTTTAAACTGAATTAAATTACATATTTACATTTTAAATATCTGCCATCTTGGCCAAGTTTAATTTGATATTGTCACTGCTTTCCATTTCTACTAAGATTACTTTTTTAAGACTTTTAATTTTAAACATTTTTAAAAGAGAAGTTCCTTTGGAGCATAAGAACAGTCTTTTTCATTTCATTCATCATGGACATATATTTTTGTAAAATACAATAATAATCATTAGAAAAAGGAAATAATGAAGATACAAAATACAATCTAAGTTAAAAAAAATTTAGATTCAGCCCTGGCTGGTGTAGCTCAGTGGATTGAGCATGGACCTGTGAAGCAAAGGGTCGCTGGTTTGATTCCCAGTCAGGGCACATGCCTGGGTTGCGGGCCAGGTCCCCAGTAGGGGACACATGAGAGACAACCACACACTGAAGTTTCTCTCCCACTCTTTCTCCTTCCCTTCCCCTCTCTCTAAAAACAAATAAGTAAAATCTTAAAAAATATTTAGATTCACTACACAAAAAATTACTTTGCTAAATTGCTAAGGAAAGTTTGCAAGTGCTCTTACTTTCAATTTGTGTATCTCTTTGCATTGGGACTGGGAACATCTAGTTGGTGGATCTGTATCGGTCCACTAGTGCATGGAGCCACTTCATGCAGTACTACTCTGTAATATTATTGATCTCACATAAAACAACTTGTTTAGTGCCCACCTTGGAACATACAGTCTAACACTGGCATGATATGGGAAAATAAACCATTTAATATATTCTTGAACTGATGAGTAGTTTCCAGCATCTATTGTGAAGTGGAAAATAAGAATGGATAGTGTGCTATACTTTGTGTAGACTCAAAGTGAAATAGAAAAATATATGTCTTTCTCCAACTCATAGACACAAAGAGAGAACTGGGAGTTTCCAGAGGGGAGGGGCAATGGGGGACTGGGTGAAGGAGGTGAAGGGACGAGAAGTACAAAGGGGCAGTTACAGAATAGGCATGGAGATGTAAAATATAGCATAGGAAATGTGGTCAATAATATTGTAATAACTATATGCTGTATGCTGCCAGGTGGGTGCTGAAAATGTGAATGGGAACACTGTGTAAAGTATATGATTGTCTACCCACTAAGCTGTACACTTGAAACCAATGCAAAATAAAATTGAAAAAATATATAAGCATCTGCTCATTTTTCTAAAACTTTACCCAGGAAAGAGAAACTGGATATTAATGGTTAATTACCTATAGCCAGTGGGTGGGAATGGGTTATTAAGATAAATGGCAAAACTGAAGATAGATTGATTCTATACTATATATTAGTAGTGTTATAATGATGGTAAATTTCCTGAATTCCATAATTGTACTGTGGCTATGTACTAGCATGCCCTTCTTCCTAGGAAATGCAGAATGAAATATTCATGTGTACCAGGCCTTGAAGTGTGCAACCTACACTCAAATGATTCAGGGAAATAATGTGAGCCATTGATGTATCTGGTTGAGCACTGTACAGGTGGTTTTTGGTTTCATTCTTGCAATTCTCTTGTAAGTTTGAAATTCTTTCCAAATAGACAAAGGGTAATTTATTTAACTTAAAGAATATATATTCAGAACTGAAAAAAGAAAGAAAAATATCAGGACTTAGCTTTTGAAATCTCATTTACCGACTCCCCACACTTTTTACTTACTGCATTTTGATATGGCTTCACCTTGAGACCTTGAGAACAATCATACAGTAATTTTTTAGCCTGTATTTACCGTGGAAGAATTGTGTGCAATGTTTAAAAATCAAGCACTAGATATTGTAACCAATTAATCTCCTGCTAGACACTTAATCTCCTGTGAAATTCAGCTGCAATGGAAAGAATTTGACAAAGTGGCTTCAATTGTTAGTAGTAAAGCTGTTTGAATATGTGGACCAAATTATAGATGACTCCATCATCTGTAGCTCAGAGGTGGCTTAAAAATCAACACCAACACATCTAAGAGTGGCCAATTTTGGATTTCTTTGGATTTATTATTTGCAGAGGTACCATGCAGGGTTTTCTGCCTGTAAACATTATCTCTCATACCTACAGTTTCTAAGAGTGGGTTTCAGATACTTGCATTCTTTAATGTGTTCTCTTTGAATAGAATAAAATAAAATCATTGAAGGTACTACACATTTGTTGACAACCAAAAAGAAGACATTCTGAGAATGAAAAATTGAAGAAGCTTCTAAAGCTGGGAACTGGGCATAAGGATTACCTTCAGAACAGGCCTCCCCAAGATGAGCCACTTTGCCATGTGGGTTATTTTGAGCTGAAGACAACTGAGACCCTGCACACTCAAGAGAAAATTTTACCTCTCCTTGTCCCTTAAAGAATTGAAATTGGGGGCCTTGCTCACAATAAGAGCAATTAGCAGAAACATTTTATGGCCTATCTATAGGACTGGGCAAAGTTCTAATTACTGAATATCAGTTCTTGTTGATTTGCAAATGACCTTCCTCCCCTCTGAAGCCCCAGGGTGCTGTCCCTCATCTGGGTCAGAATGCCTATAGACCTCATTTTCCCTTTCTGTCTCTGAACCTCCGTGTATGTGGGTCTCTGCCTCTCTCATGTATGTGGGGTTCCCATATGCACACATGTAATTAAATTTGGTTATTTTATCTTGTTATCCATTCTTATGTTGATTTAATTATTAGACCAGCCAAAAGAACCTAGAATGTTGGAGGAAAGTTTCTTCCTCCCTTGAACCTGATATATTAAATGTGTACCTAGGACTTGAGTGAGGATCAAGCACAGGGTGACAGTCAGCAGTGGGGCTTTGTTTAGGAATAAGGTGAGGTGTCTGTTGACTACTTGACGTGATAATAAAGTGAGCTCAAAGTTAAAAAAAAAAGTGCAAGCCAAAGCCATCTTTGTTAAACAGAGCTAAATTAAAGTCTTTTTCTGAAGTCAGGGGAAAGGATTTAAGGCCCTGAAGGTAGGAAGGGGTGTATGTTGAAAGTGTTGGGAGAGCCCTGGCTGGTGTAGCTCAGTGGATTGAGCGCGAGCCTTCGAACTACACGATCATGGTTCAATTCCCAGTCAGGGCACATGCCTGGGTTGCAGGCCAGGTCCCAGCAGGGGACGCACGAGAGGCAACCATACATTGATGTTTCTCTCCTTCTCTCCTTCCCTTCCCCTCTAAAGATAAATAAATAAAATTTAAAAAAAAGGAAAGTGTTGGGAGAAACAGAATGTGTGAAGGTCATAGTAAAGACTATGGAACCAGAGGGATCTGTTGTTAAAGACCTACTTGTGGGGTCAGAAAGTGATGGTTAGATGGTTCTTTGCTCCTCATTTGCAGCCAGGTGACAGGTCATGGTCATCTTTCTGTCTGTGTCAGCGGTCCACCCATGACATGCGGGGTGCATTCACCTAGTTCAGATGCAGTGCTGTTCCTCTTCTGAGTTTGGATTTATGCATTTGGCAGGCTTGTCTCTTGTCTCTGATGTTTCCTGCTGAGATTCCAGTATCAGAAGGTGTTGCCCTTTAACACGTTTGTTAATGCTTTCAGCATTTTAAACAGACTTAGCTCTGCCCATTCAGTATCATTTAAACAATGGGAGCCAAAGGTTTCAAAATTAAATTTAATGGGAAAACATTGGTTAATAACATTACATACATTTCAGCTGTACAACTTTATAATATACCTTCTGTATACTTTATTGTGTGCCCATCACCCAAAGTCTAGTCTTCTTCCATCACCACATATTTGACTCCATTTACCCTTTTTGTACTCCCCTCACTGCCCCCCCTTTTCCTCTGGTAACCACTTTTCTGTTGAGTGTTATCTGTGACTTTTAATTTGTTTATTTGTTTGTTTTATTGCTTTTTGTTTTATATTCCACATATTAAGGAAATTATATGGTTCTTGTCCTTTTCTATCTGATTTATTACACTTAGCATGATACTCTTAGGATCCCTCTATATTGTTGCAAATGACAATATTTTATTTTTTATGGCTGAGTAATATTCCATGGTGTGTATGTGCTACTCCTTTATCTAATTATTCATCAAGGGACACTTAAGTTGTTTCCATGTTTCGGTTATTGTAAATAATGCTGCAATAAACATAAGGGCAGATGCACAGACACACACACACACCCTTATAGAGCTTCCATATGACCCAGAAATCCAATGTTTGGGTCATATGGAGGCTCTATAAGGGTATAGCTATATACCCTTACTTTACTACTATACACATATAAATATATGTTATATTCTTATATCTGTATATAATAAAGATATATATATATTTCTTTACTAATAACTGTTTTCAATTTTTTTAGGTAAACAGAAGAGGGATTTCTGGGTCATATAGTAGCTCTATTCTTAAGTTTTTTGCAGAACCTTCATCTGATTCCCATAATAACTGTATCGAGTTACATTCCTACTAGTGTACAAGAGTTCCCTTTTGTCTGCATTCTCACCAACACTTGTTGTTTCTTGACTTATTGATAAAAATCATTCTAATAGGTGTTGAGGTAGTGGTATCTCACTGTGGCTTTTATTTGTGCTTCTCTTCTAACTGGTGATGTTGAGGATCTTTTCATCTATCTGTTGGCCATTTCTATGTCTTCCTTGGAAAAGTGTCTAGATGTTTCTTTCTACTTCTACCATTTTATGTGCACCACCAAGGGAGTGGGGTCCAGGATGTAAGTGAGGTTCTCCTAAGGGTTTGCACGTTCCCACATGCCCCATTGCATACCTAGAGCAGACAATCACTATTCATGGTGTTTTAAAGCTCCTCTTTCTCTTCATTCTTTTGAGTTTGGATTGGGTTGGGGGTGGGGCTGAGGTGTGTTTACATAAGAGACTTCCTTGTTTTCCTCTTTTTCCTTCCTCTTCACAAAATCTCAAGACCTGAGGAGTTGTGTATTAGTTTGCTGAGGCTACTGTGACAAAAACACCATAGACTGAATGGCCTACACAAAAAAATTTATTCTATCATAGTTTTGTAGGCTGAAATTTCAGGATCAAGGTGTTAGTAGTGTTGATTTCTCCTGGGCTTGCATGTGTCTGCCTTTTTAGTGTCCTCACGTGATCTTTTCTCAGTGTATACATGCCCTGGTGTCTCTGTGTCCAAATTTTCTCCTATAAGGATATATGTCAGATTTCCTCAGAACTCACCCTAGAGGACTTATTTTAACTTAATCACCTCTTTAAAGGCCCTATCTTTAAATATATTCATATTCTGAGACAGCAAGGATTAGGATTTAAACATGTGAATTTTGTGGGGGACACAACTCACTCCAAACTTCGTGGTTACAAACAGAAATATCATTGTCTATGCCCTTTGAAAGGCATTGTATCAATGCCATTGATCTCAGAACTTCAGGACTTGGACTACCTGAGATGAAAATGTGTTATTTAATGTCTACCAATAGTATTTTTGTTATAGCCTTAGCACTGGCCACCAGGGATGGTCAATGGCATCAGATCTTAGAAAGCTCCACAGAGGAGAGGGAGCCAAAGACAGACATTTGCAAAGAGAAACTAGGTGATTTATTAAAAATCAGGGCTACAGAGAAGAAGAAACTATAGTTTTCATGTGGTGGGGCTCCATGCTCTTTTTGCTCTGTATCTTGGTCCCATTGGTGGAAGGAAAATTAAGTCCCAGGTTTTTCCCCTGCCTGAACAGGAAATTGACATTCATTCTATCTAAAGTCAGTTGATCAGAAAAAGAAAAGAAATTATCATGTCCTTAACATCCAAAGAAACCAAGACCATTGGACTGAATGGTCTAGAATTGAGCAGTCGAATGTGGTAACCAGGAGACACATTTGGTTTTTTAAATGTAAACTTTAATAAACTAAAATTAATCAAATGTCAAGATTCAGTTTCCTAGTTGCACCAGTCACATTTCATATTCTCAGCAACCACATGTGGCTAGTGGCTACCATATTGAGCAACAAAGATAAAGAATATTTCCATGATTATGGAATGTTTTATTGGACAGTTCTGATAATTTGTTGATGCAGGGTAGATTAATGTCTGCATTGATTGGCAGTCTGATTATCTGTGTTCAGACTGAATCTTTAACCCCATTCACTGGTCAGATTTTCCAACAAACAATTTTCAGTAACCATGTAGAAATCTCTCACTCCCATGGAAACCAAAAGTCATACAGGATTCAAACTACTGGAAGAACCATGTCTGTGGTAAAGAAGACTAAGAACAGGTAATATGTCATTTTATTTACAGTGTAAATTGGTCTTTTAGGGATAAAATTTGTGGCTACATCGTGGTTTCTGAAGAACAAGGTGATATGAATTTGGTTAAGGCCCCTTGTGTGTCCCCTTGACTCCAGGGAGAGAGTTAACAGCACAAATTATTCCTCTTTACTTAAATAGTTTCATATTCAGAGTCTCTTCATAGCTACCAGATCACTGAGTTGGTTCTCTGGCTTTAGTAAGCCTCTGGCTTTTGAGTGTTGTACTATAAATTCTTTTAGCTCAGCTATCTCATAATCGATTCCATCCAGAGAAGGCTCATCCCTGCCAATTGGGGATCTTCCAGGAAGAACAGATGAAGAGAGCTCAATGCTCTAGTGTCTTAGAAAGTCATAAAAGTCAGTGCTTGTATATCTCTTGTTTACAGAAAATATAAAGTCTAGTCATAAACTTCTGTTTTCTTGGTTGGATCTGCCAGCCTGACTCTCTGCCTGCCTTCTCTCCTACCAGAAATGTTTGTTATAACTTACTGCAGAGACCATGTATTATTAGTTAGTTATGTCTTAGTGGGAATGTAGTCAGCCATTACATTTTTCAAGTATATTAGTAGTTTAGTCATCATCTCTCGTGGTGGAATAAAACTGTTGAAGCTCATGCACTGAAGAACTTTCAAGCCAAAGGAAATCCAGTAGTTCATTTTTTCCTGTTTTCTTCTAGAAGTTTTATAGTATTGTTACATCTTTACATAAGATAATAACCATGAGACAAATAGCAGTGAATTGGGATTAGTAATAATAGGGGAAGTGTTGCCACCATGGCCTAAATGAGCAATGGGTGGGAGCCATTAATGATACCCAACTGGGGGTGTGGAGAGAAGGGGAGAGAGAGAGACAGAAAGACAGCGAGACAGAGAGACTGGTTTTCTAGATAGCAGTTAAGTCTCAGGAGCTTCCTTTTGCCAAACTCAACCGAAAGCCAGAAGAAAATAGAACATGTCAGTATAGTTCATTCAGGTTAAGCTCCAAGGGCCAAAATCAGGATGGAGAAAGGTGGAAAGTAGATCTAGCCAGGGTAAATGGAAAATATTCAGCGGTATGACACAGTGAAAAGAAGCATGAGATTTTTTTTTTTTTAGAAGCATGGGATTTGAAGTCTTACAAACCTTCATTTTAATCCAAGTGTTTCTATTCCCCAGTTGTGTCATCATAGTTAAGGTGCTTTTCACATCTGGACCTTAGGTAATAGCAATAGTAAAAACATCCTTTCAGGGTTACAAGTAGGATTAAATTAGATAGTGTCCAGCAGAGGATGGGGAGGCTACAAGATCCAGATTTCAGGTATGTCTTCTTGGGAGAATTGTCTGCTTATGTAGTATACCCAGTTTTTAATTGGATTGTTTGTTTGCTGTTAAATTGTATGAGTTCTTTATATGTTCTGGATTTTAACCCCTTGTTTGAGCTGTTGTTTGGAAATATCTTCTCCCATCTGGTTTGTTTTCTTTTTGTTTTGTTGGTGGTTTCTTTTGCTGTGCAGAAGCTTTTTAGTCTGATATAGTCCCATTCATTTATTTTTATCTTTACTTCCCTTGACTTTGGAGTCAAATTCATAAAGTCTTTTCTAAGACCAAGGTCCCGAAGTTTGGTACCTATGTTTTCTTATATGTAATTTATTGTTTCAGGTCTTATATTTAGGTCTTTGATCCATTATCATAGAGCTGTTCACTTGCAACCTGTATAATATTTTTAACCCTTTAACCCATATCACCCTGATCAATTTAATTAAAGAAGATTTCAGGTAATTTTTAAAATACTTGAATATATATATATATATATATATATATGTATATATGTATATGTATATATATACATACACACACACTCTATATATAGAGAGAGTATATATACACACAAATATAGTGTATATTTGTATATACACACAAATATAGAGTACATATACACTCTATATGTACTCTATATGTACTCTAAACTAAGTTAAAAAATTATGGGTGCCTAAACCTTGCCAGTCCTCTCAAGTCCTCTCATAGATGAAGGTGCCACCAAAGAATAGTTCCACTACTGGAAAAATGTCCCAAATCATCCTGAGTCAGTATTATGCTCACGAGCTTTTGTGTATATATACATAAAAAATGAAGTTGGAAAGCTCAAAACTGCCTGCATCCGTACCTTTCCTAGCTGTTTGTTATTTTACAGTGAGGCACAATTTGCTTGAGTTGTATTTACATTTTCCTCATATAGCCTGTGTCTGCTTTCAGAAGTAGTCCAGTTTAAATAGCTAGAATTGATCCATTTAAGTTGCACAATTTAGTTTAAACATCTGTTTGATATTCTGAGCAACCAACTTTGTCTATTCTCCATACAAAACGAGCACAATCTTACTTATAATAAACAAATTTTTCCCTGTAACTGCAATCATGCAGCTGCAGAAAACATGGTTTATCATTAGATAATCACATCCTTGGGGATTGGATGCACCCAACTGTGTCTTGTGCTTTCTATGTTGGAAATTTAATTTTCTCATAAATGTCAAAACTGTTGCCTTGCCACATATTGCTTAATTAATAATTAAACCATAATTTCATCCTCATAAACTATATTTAAATCTATAGGCTATATGCATGTATGCATAACACATAGATAACAGAGCCTCTTGTACCTCAGCTAAACACATTTACATTTCATACCCCAGTGTCAGCTTGTACTGGTTGGTACATTTACTCCATCGGTGGAAGCATCAGTTCATAAAAATGATTTAATTGAAGAAACATAGCCCATTCTCAATGTCCTCTCCCTGCTCTGTAATATGTCAGTGGCTCAGATTTTTAAGAAATCAGGCTAAGGGTAAGAATGAATGTGACTAATAAGTAAGAGCGAATTGATCAGTTTTGAGATTAGACCTGAATCCTAGCCATGATGACCAATGAACCACAAATACTTTGGTCATTCAGGAAACGTTGGCCCTGTGTGTTGTTGTAGCAGCAAGTGATGTATCTTTTTCCTGTCCTTAAAGTGGGAAGTATCTTTCACTGCTGTGATCAGATTGTTGATAGCATATAGATCTGTGATGACCTACTATATTGCATACACTTTAAATGGGTTTTCCAGCAAGATGGCCCTTGAGTGTGTGCCTTTAGGATGAATCCCTATCACCAGGAGGCACTAGAGCATTGAAAGGTCTGAGCTGACCAGGGATTTTAGGGGTGGACTGCTGAGGCCGCTGTACTCCAGTCTTGGTATAAACCGAGTGGTAAATTATAATGGGGTTACTTTTTTTTTAACTATCCAGTACTTCTCTCTTTCCTATCTCTTACCACTATGGGGCAAAGATACGAGTCCCAGAAGGAGGATGAAAGCCACATAGAGCAGAGACATCCTTAGCTGACACTAGTCTACATCAATTGAATTTCCAGCCAGCAGCAGACATATGAGAGAACCCAGCCAAACTTAGCCTAAATCAGCTGACAGCTAGCTAAATAAATGTTTTCTGTTGTATGCCTTTGAGACTTTCTGGTTGTTTGTTTCAGAGCATGATTGTGACCATAATTAACTGTCCCTTGCTTTTTTGATTTTAGTCTCCCTTCCTGACATTAGTGTAGTTTTGCTGGCTACTAATGATAGGTGCCATTCACTCTGTTGACTACTATGTGCCAGATGTTTTACATAAGCTATCTCCAATCCTCATATAATTGTTACCCAATTTTATAAATAAGTGGAATGAAGTTTGGAGTTCATCTGATTTTTTTCTTGACATTTCCACCTTCTGTTCTAACAGGCGGCATAAACATTTGTTCAAAATTGAGTGCCTTGTCTTCCCCCCATAGCCAGTTCAACCCACAGCCTTCCTCACCTCAGGTAATGGCAATTCTATCTTTGCAGTTGCTCTGGTACAAAACCTTGGGAGTGTATTTGACTTTTCTCTCAGACCTCAAATCCAATTCATTGATAAATCCACTTGACTGTACATTCACAGAATTTATAGATTCAGACCACTTCTCACCACATTTACTGCAAACACCCTGGTCTGAACCACCATAAATTCTCTTGTCTGAATTATTGTTTTAGTCTTTTATCTAATTGACCACTTTCACTCATGCCCTTCTACTGCTGATTCTCTGTATAGAATCTAGTGTAATCTTTTAAAACTCTTTGTTAAATTGTATCACTCTTCTGTTAAAAATATTCTCAGAATAAAGTCCAACATTCCTACAATGGCATGTGAGATCACACATAATTTTTCTCCAATGGAATATATGCTCTGTTAGGACTTATTTTACAGGGGTTAGTATATTTTGCTCACTGGTATTTCTATGGGGACCTAAGCAGTGCCTGATATGATTGTAGGTGCTCAATAAATATTCGTTGATTGAATAAATGAAAGTAACATTGAGGACAGGTTATTCATTTAACAAGTGGCTGAGATGTAATTTAAATTCCGTTTGATCTAACTTCGGTGACATTTCATTTTTTCATAGCTCATCCAATGTTCAGCTTGTACATACAGAAGATGCATATTTTGGTTATTTCCCTAATGACTTGCTTGTTTCTTTCTTCTGTGCTTCAATAAATTTTACTAGGTAAAAAATGGATTGGTGGTGGTGGTGATATCTGTGGATAGTGTACTGAGGTGTTCTGTTTACATCATGTAAGGATGTGAGAGCAAAGGTTGTGTCCATTACTTCCTCCTGTAGTGGCAAAAATGAATGTACAAGGTAAGTTGGGGCTAGGAGGGCCTATGTAAGGAAGCTTGCCTCTTTGCTTTGATAGTGATTTTTATTTTATTTTATTGTTTTAAAAAGATTTTATTTATTTATTTTTAGAGAGAGGGAAAGGGAGGGAGAAAGAGAGGGAGAGAAACATCAATGTGTGCCTGCCTCTCACAAGCCCCCAGCCCACAACCCAGGCATGCACCTTGACCAGGAATTGAACTGGTGACCCTTTGGTTCACAGGCTGGTGCTCAATCCACTGAGCTACACCATCCAGGGCTGATTTTTATTTTTGTGTGACACACTATATCACAGCATTGCACCAGAAAATAGTGGTGACTTATCTTTCACTATTTTCTTTTATTCTGTCAATACCAGAGATGGAGATTCCCTCCCTCCTTTTGTAATAAGTCTTCTTGTTTTAGAGATGACTATGAAAACACCTCTTGCCTTTTTAAAAAATATTTTATATATGTCTCTTTAGAGAGAGGGGAAGGGAGGCAGGAAGATAGGGAGAGAAACATCGCTGCAAAAGAGATGCATTGATCAATTGCCTCTCGCCCGTGCCCTGACCAGGGACTGAACCCACAACCCAGGCATGTGCCCTCACTGGGAAACAAACATGTGACCTTTTGCTTTGTGGGATGACACCTAAGCAACTGAGCCACCCTGGTCAGGATTGCCTTTCTTTTCTTCAGGTTTAAATAATATCAAGTCATTTAACCTTTATTCCTCAATCTTATCTCTGAATCTTTAACTGCTTTCATTATTTTGCTGTAAGTCCTCTTTAAATTCTTTACATATTAGAAGTTGAAGAGCCTCTATTGGTATTCTTCAACTGAAGATTTAAGATATTTCAGTGTTGAAATACAAGCACAAACATGATTAATTACACAGACTCTTCTGAACCAAATGCATAATCAGAATACAGATATATTCTTAGTATAAATACTATTACACTGTAATGCTACCTTAGGTCTTTGCAATAGTTTTGATTTTTAGTTCCTGTAGTATTATTCAGTCAACTTTAGATCAGCTAAAAAAAACCTTCTTTATGTATATATCATATTCTAGAAGTATTTAAAGTATTTTATTCTAAATAGCTTTCCAGGGCCTTCTGTAGTTTTTAGATGTACAGCACTAAGTTTTTAATTGATGAGTGAAATGACCGTTGCTGTATTGCAGGGCTTGCAGGAAAAACTCTGGGTCCTACCCCCCAAAATGTGATAGTTGCATTGCTTCCACATACATTAGAAAACTACTTCTTATCCATGAAGCTGAGAGACACTGTGGTCTGAAAACAGAATTTTCAGAGATTCCTTATGAGTATAAATTTTCACCAATAATAAAACAAAGATGAGTTAACAATTTCTTTCCAGTTTCTTTCTGATCTTATGTTTGTAAGAATTAAACAGATAATGTGCATCACTGGCATAAAGGGAAATTGTAGTATAATGTCTATTGTAGATTTAACAAATAAGAAAATTTTTGGATGATTGTTAAAATGCAGGAATAAGATGCACTCGATACACCTAGATTAGCTATTGAGACTTGTAGATTTCTTTGATGGGGAGAATATAACTTGGCTGAATTGTCCATTTTGACATCCATGTAACCTGAATAAAAATGAACTATAATGTTCTGAGGGACAGGAAATGTTCTTAGGAAAAAGAGACTTTTTCCTAAGGTTCTGTTTAGCTTTGAAGAGATGTTTTCTGAGAATGATGCTTTCCCTTTGTTTTCAGAAGATTTATTTTATGAATTCATTTTTTTTTGTAAGTGAAACCATACTTACTAAATCAATTTACTTAGAGGGCACTTGATCTTATTTTGAAATGTATTCTTTCTTAAATCTCAATGAGTTGCATTTAGGTATGCCCAGGAAGACTCTTTGATTAGTCCAAGCCCAGCTGATTATATATATAATTTGGAGTCAAAGTGTATGTTATGAAAATTGGTTTTATAGAACAAGGTAGAAACACCACACTTTGTTGGTTTTAGAAGACAGGATTTAAAAAATTTAATTTAATTTATTGGGGTGGCATTGGTTAATAGAATTATATAGATTTTAGGTATATATTTCTATAATACATCATCTGTATATTCATGGTGTGTTCACCATCCAAAGGTAGATACTTACCAATACTTACCCTCTTACACCACCCCCTTTCCCTCTGATAATCACCATACTGTTATCTGTGTCTATGAGGTTTTGTTTTGCTCAATACCTTCATCTTTTTCACCCAGTCCCCCAACCACCCTCTTTTTTAATAGTTGTCAGTCTGTTCTTTGTATCTATGAATCTGTTTCCATTTTGTTTGTATGTTTTTGTTCATTAGATTCACATATAAGTGAAATCATATGGTATTTCTCTTTCTCCGACTGGCTTATTTCACTGAGCATAATACTCTCCAGGTCTATCCATGTTGTCACAGGGGGTAAAATTTCCTTCTTTTTCTTTTTTACAGTTGCATAGTATTCCATCGTGCACATATATTACAGTGCTTTTATCCACTTATCTACTGATCAGCACGTGGGCACTTGGCTATTGTACATAATGTGGCAATGAACATAGAAGTACATATAGTCTTTTGAATCAGTGTTTGAAGTTTTTTTGGATATGTTCCCAGCAGTGGGATTGCTGGGTCATAAGGCAGTTCCATTTTTAATTTTTTGAGGAAAGTACATCCTGCTTTTCATAATGGCTGTACAAATCTGCATTCCCACCACGAGTGCATTAGGTTGTCCTTTTTCTCTACATCCTCACCATGACTTGTTTGTTGCTTTGTCAATGACAGTCATTCTGACAGGTGTGAGGTGATATCTACTTGTGGTTTTAATTTATTTCTCTGATGATTAGTGGCATTGATAATTTTCTCATTTGTCTGTTTGCCATCTATATATCCTCTTTGGAGATATTTCTATTCAGATCCTTTATCCATTTTTTAAATTGGATTATTTGTTGTTTTGGTGTTGAGTTGTATATGTTCTTTATAAATTTTGGATATTAGACCCTTATCAGATGTATACTTTGTTGAATGTATTCTCCAATTCAATGGGTTGTCTTTTCATTTTATTGATGGTTTCCTTATTTTGTGCAAAACCTTTTTAGTTTGATGTAGTCCTATTTGTTTTTTCTTTTGTTTTCCTAGCCTGAGGAAGATATATTAGAAAAAATATTGCTATGAGAAATGTCCAAAATTTTACTGTTCCTGTTTTCTTCTAGGATTTCTATGGTTTCAAGTCCTACATTTTTTTCTTTTTTCTTCTTTTTTATCAATGTATGGTTGCCTTTCATGTGCCCCCTGCTGGGAGTTGGTCTGCAGGGAACTGGCCTGCAACCCAGGCATGTGCCCTGACTGGGAATTGAACCACGATCGTCTGATTCGCAGGCCCATGCTCAATCCACTGAGCTACACCAGCCAGGTCAAGTCCTACATGTTTACTGTTTTGAGTTCATTCTTGTGTATGGTGTAAGAAGATAGTCTAGTTTCATTTTTTTGCTTGTATTTGTCCAATTTTCCAAACACCATTTATTGAATAGACTGTATTTACTGCATTGCATGTTCTTGCCTCCTTTATCATATATAATTGACCATGATATTAATTATCATATATTAAGTATAGCTTTATTTCTTGGCTCTCTGTTCTGTTCCCCTTATCTATATGTCTGTTTTTATGCCAATACCATGCTGTTTTGATTACTATGTCTTTGTAGTATAGTTTCATATCAGGTAGCATAATTCTGCAACTTTGTTTTTCTTTTTCAAGATTACTGTGGCTATTCAGTGTCTTTTGTGATTCCATATACATTTTTGCAATATTTGTTCTAGTTCTGTGAAATATGTCATTAGTATCTTGATAGGAATAGTGTTGAATTGATAGATTGCTTTGGGTAGTATGGACATTTTAATTATGTTAATTCTTTCTATCCATGAACACAGTATATGCCTCCACTTCTTTGTATCTTCTTCAATGTTTTTCTTCAGTGTCTTACAATTTTCTGAGTACAGGTTTTTTACATCCTTGGTTAAATTTATTCCTAGGTACTTTTTTAAATGCAATTGTAAGTGGGATTGTTTTCTTAGTTTTCCTTTCTGATAGTTCATTATTGGTCTATAAAAATGCAACTGATTTCTGGATATTTAGTTTGTATCCTGCTACTCTACTGAATTCATTTCTCAGTTCTAATAGTTTTTCTGATTGCATCTTCAGGGTTCTCTATATACAGTATTATGTCACCTGTAAATAATGACATTTTCCCTTCTTCCTTTTCGATTTGGATGCCTTTTATTTCTTCTTTTTGTCTGATTGCTGTGGCTAGGACTTCTAGTAGCATGTTGAACAAGAGTGGTAAAAGCAGACATTCCTAAGACAGAATTTTTTTTATTGTTTCAAAAGACAAATTCTAAAACATGATGTGGATTCAATATAATCTTCAATCTATGTTAACTTTGAAATTTTAGTTTGTTTTTGAATCAAAAGTTGTCAAACAGGCTAAGTTTTTTTTTTATCACCAAATGGTAGATGAAAAGTATATTTAAGTAAAAGAAGAAACTTTCTGCTTAGTATTGGATATTTAGAGTAGTTCTGTTCAATAAAAACTTCTGTGAAGACAGATATATCCTATATCTGTGTTGTGCAATAAAGTGACCTCTAACCATGTGTAGCTATCAAGCACTGGAAGTGTGAATAGTGTAGCTGAGGAACTGAACTTTTAATTTAATTTAATTTAATTTTTTAAATTTATTTAATTATTTTTCAAGTAATAGACAGTATTCTGTCTATTACTCCCATCCCATCCCACCCCCGTGCTCCCCTCCTCCCTCCCATTTCTACCCTTCTCAGTTGTTGTCCATGTATCCTTTACATATGTTCCTCTAAATCCTTCCCCTATTTTCCCTGAAATTCCCTCCCCTCTCCCCTCTGGTCACTGTCAGCCTGTTCTCTATTTCAGTGTCTTTGGATATATTTTGCTTGCTTGTTTGTTTTGTTGTTTAGCTTCCTGTTAAAGGTGAGATCATATGGTATTTGTCCTTCAACACCTGGCTTATTTCACTCAGCATAATGTTTCCCAATGTTCATAGCAGCACAATTTACAATAGCCAAGAGCTGGAAGCAACCTAGGTGCCCGTCAGTAAATGAATGGATAAAAAAACTATGGTACATATACACAATGGAATTCTATGCCGCAGAAAGGAAGAAGGAGCTCCTACCTTTTGCAATAGCATGGATGGAATTTTATTTGATTTTAATTTAAATATATAGAGCCACACGTGAGTAGTAGCTACAATGGAGAATTAGAACCCTGTCTGATTGAGAACAACTAGTCCCTTAGGTAGGTCAGTGAATAACCTTGACCAGTTTTCTTATTCAGAAGTCACAGGTGCTTTACTGGTAAAAAAAATTTTATCTTTATTAGAGTTTCTTTGTTGACATAAGCAACCTTAAGGTGCATGTGATCAGTGAGGGAGAGAGTCTCAGAGAATCCAAGAAAATAAAGAAAGGTGGGTCAACTGAACTCCAGACCCACCTTCTAAGTGCAGAAGATGCCAATTTAGCTGTAAGCAATAGTTTAATCATAGAGACTGCCACACTGTGTAGGACTCTACAAAGACATTTTTCCACCCTGGGTTCTCCAGATACTTGGTTTTTACCCTGAGCAATGGTGAGATACCATAGGCTGCTCTTGGTATTTCATTGTCATAGGTTTCTCAGGGCCCAGTGAGGGAAAAAAGAAATGAAACCTGCTTTTGTCAAGTTCTTTCTTTTCCAAGTTTGTACCTTTCCAGAAAAGGCTGTTGCACTCCTCGTGACAACATTGAGAGGACACTCTGAAGCAGGTGTCCTTAGGGCTCATGGTCTGAGCTGTTCTGGTTATCTGTCGCTTCGTAGCAGACCACCCCTAAAGCGAGTGGCTTAAAACAACAATAAGCATTTATTTGCCTCACAGATCTGCAACTGGGGCGGGGCTTAGTGGTGATGGTTCATCTCAGCCCCATGTGCTGTAAGCTGGGGCAGCCAGAAGTCTGTGATGACATAAAGTTTGGGAGTCTGAAATCATATGAAGGGCAAGTTTTCATGATTGGTGGTTGACAAAAGCTAGTGGCCAGAACACCATGCATGTGGGTGCTTAGCTTTTTCACAGCATGGTAGCTAGTTTCCCAAGCATGCCAAGGAGCCCAGGCAGAAGCTGTATTGCCTTTTTTGACCTAGCCTTGCAAGTTCCACAGCACCACTTTTGTGACAGTTACAGTCCATCCAGATTCAAAGGCAGTGAACATAGGTCCTACCTTTTTTATGAGCTATGGATGTATGCTTTGGGACTACTCGAATTAGTAAGGAATTTTTGTTTTTATTTCATTTTTTTCCTGCTGATAGCATCCATAACTTAATATGATTCTCAAACCAATTTACACATATAAACAACTTTTATGCCTTTTTTCTTACCCACCTAAGGTCACAGGCCTGGCACTTAATAAATGGTATGATATATGGCCTTGCTTGGTGTTACATAGATCAGTGTGTCTCAAGCTCTAATGTATATACAGATCTCGTGAGGAATTCTGTGAAAAAATGCACATTCTGACTCAGTAGGTCAGGGCGGGGAGCAGGTTTGGAGTTGGTACTAAGATGCTGTATTTGTAATAAGTTTCCAGGTGATGCTGATGCTGCTAGTCTGTGGTAAGCCACACTATGAGCCATGAAAACCTAAGTGTTTTCCCTACTACAACCTTGGAGCTTTGTGTTGCTATATATTATCGTATATTCTATCACAATTATTAATAAATAATACTAGTTTTAATTACAAATGATGGCACAATCAAATGATATAACACCAGCAAAGGGCCAGCATGTAGTCACTTCAAATATTTCATTTATAAATCGTTAATCAGCTAATATATTCTCCTCAAGTGACACACCACCCAGGTCAGTCCTGTATTCACAGCAGCCACACACAGTCCGGGTCTGACACTGCAAAACGATGGTGACTGTCACCTGCATAGACCACCGTGTGAGCATTCTGGGGTTGTCAAAGATGGTGGCCCTTAATGTTCTCCAAAACCAAAGAAAAGAGAAGCAATATTATTTAAAAAACTCACCCCAATGTTCTCTCCTGTTGTTTACTCTTCTGTCTTGTTTGGAATCATCAATCCTGATTTGGGTCCCGGTCTTGTTATTTCATTGACTCCTTACTTCTAGCAGTGGGTGATACTATGTGAAATCCCGCTCTCCCCTTATCCCCTTCCTAGTTTTTATCACTTTATCATAGTTCTTGGTCAAGGACAGTAGGTACTTCTATATTGTTTGTATAAACAATAGCAAACTTCTAGAGGGGCTTTATTCTAATCCCTATTTTGTGTCACACAAGTGACTAAGTATTCCCTATGAGGAAATCTGTAGTCTTGTTGATGGTACTGTATGCTGTATGACCTTTGCTCTAGTCTCAAGTTCATTTAACATTTGCCTTTGAGAAGCTACCTATTGTATACAGAAAGAATAGTCTCATTTTTTAAAATTAAATAATGTGCTGTGGAGACACCAGTGACAGATTTCTTGAAATAATTATTTTTTGAATCAAAACTATGATGTATACCAGGTGCTGTGGTCCCTGAAGGGCATGGCTGACTAACGATAACATTGATTTCTCTGGAGCAGCTGACCCACTAGTATAATTCAAATTATTTTAATAGTAGTGTAACTGGTTTATAATTTATAATTGCACCTCAGATGTGCCTGTGACTTTCTTTCATACTGAAATTCAGTTCACAAATACACATTTCTACCAATTTTCTAATAAAAAATAACTCAATTACTTATACACTTAAATATGGTTAATTGAGTATTTAAACTCAATTTAATATTTTTGTTTTTCCTTTTCTTCTCACTTCTATCCAGGGATAGTTTTAAGGTTAGGGTTAAGACATTTTAAAGCTTCATTAACACTAATAGAAGGGAAAACCAGTCTGAATCTGGTAAATATCAATAACTATTTTTTAAAGATTTAATTAATTTATTTTTAGAGATAGGGGAAGAGAGGGAAAAAGAGAGGGAGAGAAATATCAATGTGTGGTTGCCTCTTGCATATCCCCTACTGGGGACCTGGCCTGGAACCTCTGCATATGCCCTGACTGAGAATTGAACCAGCGACCCTTTGGTTTGCAGGCCTGCACTCAATCTACTAAGCTGCACCAGCCAGGGCTCAATAACTATTAAAAATAAGTTACAAGTATAGCTGAAGAATAAATTACCTACCATATTTTGCCGTGTATAATGCGCACCCACATTTTGGGCCCAAACTTTCAGGGAAAAAATCTTTCATTTTAATGTTTTAATTCAATTGTTTATTTATATATATTTAGATACTTGTTTTGTATTATAAAGGAATTTTAGCATTTATTTTTAACATATTATGGTACAAGAAATGTTATGTAACAAATGATTACAAAACACAAAAACAGATACAAGGTATTTCAGGGACTACTCATGCATGATGAGCACCCTTAATTTTCCCTCAAAAATTTGGGCAAGGAAGTGAACATTATACATAGCAAAATATGGTATATACCATGTTTCCCAAAATCTTGTCCCAGAATTACTGTCATCATCTAGGTTGCTTTTCCAATTTTAATTTTTCCTGATCTGTTTTGAAGGATGTCAGATTAACATTCCTAAACCTTACATAATAGCACCCTGCTGGTTAAAATGTAGAAGTACCTCATCTATTACCCATTAGATATAATCCAGATTTCTTCCATTGGTGTTAAGATATGCTACAGAATGGTCCCAATATATTTCCTTACTTTGTATTGTTTTGACAACCTCCATATGACTGAAAGAGGTCCAACATGAAAGTCAGTCTGTTACATGGAGGTGAAGCAGGCCAGGGTTAGATAAGATTATATTGAACCTAGCAAAATGCATCACACTTGCATACAGCAGACTCTAGAACAGACTATATTGAAGCCGGTCAAAATTGATACAAAAGGGGATGTATGCATATGTGGTGGTCATATAATAATCCAAACAAACGGGTATGGATAAGTTCTCTCTTCCGTGCCTTGGGCTCACAACTGCTTACCCCACACAAATATGGCATTGGTCATGTTATTCATTATGGATCGTTCACATGAGCCTGATAAACCAACCCAATTCTCCTTGTCATTTTTAGAAGCACTATTCTTCCAAAAAGAAGGAAACTGTTTTATTGGGGGGGGGAGTTTAAAGTTTTCTAGTTACAATGCCATATATTTGCCAAAAACTATGCCCACTATGCTTCATATTAGTACTAGGGAGCCTGTCCTTTGTCTTTTGGATGCTATCAGCACAGATAAGCTATCGATTGTAGATAAATGTTACTTAAGCTTTCTCCTTTTTTAATTTTAATTTTTATTTAATTCTTGTTCAAGTACAGTTTTCTGTCTTATATTCCAAGCCCTGCCTCCCCCCAGGGCTCCCCACCTACCTCCCATTTCCGCCTCCAAACTCAGCTATTGTCTATGTGTCCTTTACACTTGTTCATGTGAGTCCATCCCCTTTTCCCCTATGATTCTCTCCCCTCTCCCCTCTGGACCCTGTCAGCCTGTTCTGTATTTGGGTGTCATTGGTCATATTTTGCTTGCTTGTTTGTTTTGTGGTTTAGATTCCTGTTAACAGTGATATCATATGGTATTTGTCTTTTACCGCCTGGCTTATTTCACTCAGCATAATGCTTTTCACTTCGATCCATGATGTGGCAAAGGGTAGTAGTTCCTTCTTCCTTTCTGCAGCATAGAATTCCATTGTGTAAATGTACCATAGTTTTTTGATCCGGTCATCGACCGATGGGCATCTAGGTTGCTTCCAACTCTTGGCTATTGTAAATTGTGCTGCTATGAACATTGGGGTGCATAGTTTCTTTTGGATTGGTGTTTCAGGGTTCTTAGGATATACTCCTAGCAGTGGAATTGCTGGGTCAAAAGGCACGTCCATTTTTAGTTTTCTGAGAAAATTCCATACTGTTTTCCATGGTGGTTGTACCAGTCTGCAATCCCACCAACAGTGAATTAGGGTCCCCTTTTCCCCACAACCTCTCCAGCACTTGTTGTTTGTTTCTTTGTTTATGATAGCCATTCTGACTGGTGTTAAGTGGTATCTCATTGTGGTTTTAATTTGCATCTCTCTGATAGCTAGAGATATTGAGCATCTTTTCATGTGTCTCTGGATCCTCTGTATGTCCTCCTTGGAGAAATGTCTGTTCAAGTCCTTTGCCCAATTTTTAATTGGGTTGCTGGTCTTCTTTGAGTGGAGTTGAGTGAGTTCTTTGTATATTTTGGAGACTAAACCTTTGTTTGAGGAATCATTGGCAAATATGTTTTTCCAAGCTGTTGCTTCTCTTTTTATACTGATACTGTTTTCCTTAGCCATGCAGAAGCTTTTAATTTTGATGAGATGCCATTTGTTTATTCTTTCCTTTATATTCCTTGCTCTAGGGGACGTATCAGTTGCTGTGTGGAATATCTGAGATTTTCCTGCCAATGCTCTCTTCTAGGGCTTTAATGGTTTCAAGGCTTTTATTTAAGTCTTTTATCCACCTTGAATTAATTTTGGGGTATGGTGTAAGTTGGTCCTCGAGTTTCAATTTTTTTTTTGCATGTAGCTGTCCAGTTTTCCCAACACCATTTGTTGAAAAGGCTATCTTTACTCCATTTTATGTTACTGCCCCTTTGTTGACTATTAATTGACTGTAGAGAGTTGGGTTTAATTCTGGGTTCTCTATTCTGTTCCATTGGTCTATGTGCCTGTTTTTATGCCAGTACCAGGCTGTTTGATTACAGTGGCCTTGTAATATAGTTTGATATCAGGTATTGTGATCCCTCCTCCTTTGTTCTTCTTTCTTAACATTGCAGCTGCTATTCGGGGTCTTTTATGGTTCCATATAAATTTTTGAAGTGTTTGTTCTATGTCTGTGAAATATGCCATTGGTACTTTAATAGGTATTGCATTGAATCTGTAAATTGCTTTGGGTAGTATGGACATTTTGATGATGTTAATTCTTCCAATCCATGAACACGGTATATGTTTCCATTTGTTTGTGTCTTCCTTGATTTCTGTCTTCAGTGTTGTGTAATTTTCTGCATACAAGTCTTTAACCTCCTTGGTTAGGTTTATTCCCAGATATTTTATTTTTCTTTTTGCTATATCGAATGGGATTTTTTTCTTGATTTCTGCTTCTGCTGTTTCATTGTTAGTATACAAAAATGCCTTTGATTTCTGGATATTGACTTTGTAACCCGCTGTTTTGCCAAATTCATTTATTAGTTCGAGCAGTTTTTTGGTAGAGTCTATAGGATTTTCCATGTACACTATCATGTCATCTGCAAACAATGACAGTTTTGTTTCCTCCTTTCCAATTTGGATGCCTTTTATTTCCTTTTCTTGTCTGATTGCTGTGGCTAGAACTTCCAATACTATATTGAATAGAAGTGGTGAAAGTGGACAACCTTGTCTTGTTCCCGATCTTAGTGGAAAAGCTTTTAGTTTTTGTCCATTGAGTATGATGTTGGCTGTAGGTTTTTCATATATGGCCTTTATTATATTGAGGAATGCTCCCTCTATTCCCACTTTGCTGAGTACCTTTATCATAAATGGGTGTTGTACCTTATCAAAAGCTTTTTCCGCATCTATTGATATGATCATGTGGTTTTTGTGTTTGCTTTTGTTTATGTGTTGTATTACATTTACTGATTTACGAATATTGAACCATCCTTGCATCCCTGGGATGAATCCCACTTGGTCATGGTGTATGATCTTTTTGACGTATTGTTGGATGCGATTTGCCAATATTTTATTGAGGATTTTAGCGTCTATGTTCATCAGCGATATTGGCCTGAAGTTTTCTTTCTTTGTTGTGTCTCTGTCTGGTTTTGGAATTAGGATGATGCTGGCTTCATAAAAAGAGTTGGGGAGTTTTCCCTCCTTTTGGATTTTTTGAAATAGTCTGTGAAGAATCGGGGTTAGTTCTTCCTTAAAAGCTTTGTAGAATTCTCCTGTGAAACCATCTGGTCCAGGGCTTTTGTGCGATGGGAGTTTTTTGATTACTTCTTCAATTTCCGCTGCTGTTATTGACCTGTTCAGGTTTTCTGCTTCTTTTTCATTGAGTTTTGGAAGATTATATTTTTCTAGAAATTTGTCCATTTCATCTAGGTTTTCAAATTTCTTGGCATACAGCTCTGCATAGTAATTCCTTACAATCTCTTCTATTTCTGTGGTATCAGTTGTAATCTCTCCGCTTTCATTTCTGATTGTGTTTATTTGGGTCCTCTCTCTTTTTTTCTTGATGAGCCTACTTAAAGGTTTATCTATTTTGTTTATCTTTTCAAAAAACCAACTCCTGGATTCATTGATCTTTAGAATTGTGCTTTTAGTCTCTATGTCATTTAATTCTGCTCTGATCTTGGTTATTTCCTTCCTTGTACTTGCTCTGGGCTGTCTCTGTTGTTGTTCCTCAAGTTCTTGGAGGCGTCGGGTTAGGTTGTTTGTTTGAAATGTTTCTATTTTCTTTAGGTAAGCCTGTATTGCTATGAACTTCCCTCTCAGGACTGCCTTGGCCGTGTCCCATAAGTTTTGGGTTGTGGTGAGTTCATTTTCATTTGTTTCCAGAAACTTTTTTATTTCTTCCCTGATTTCTATCTTGACCCATTCGTTGTTTAATAGCATACCATTCAGTCTCCATGATTTTGTGTGTTTTTGGTTTTTTCCTGTGGGGTTAGTTTCCAATTTCAGTCCCTTGTGATCAGAGAAAATGCTTGGTATGATTTCTATTTTCCTAAATTTGTTGAGTCTCGTTTTGTGTCCTATCATGTGATCTATCTTGGAAAATGTTCCGTGTGCATTTGAAAAGAATGTGTATTTAGCTTCTTTAGGGTGAAGGGCTCTATATATATCAATGAGGTCCATTTCATCTAGAGTGTCATTTAATGCTGCAATATCTTTGTTGATATTTTGTTTGGAAGATCTGTCCATTTTTGACAGTGGGGTGTTAAAATCCCCTACTATAATTGTGTTGCTGTCAATATCATTTTTGAGGTCCTCTAGGATTTTCTTTATATATTTTGGTGCTCCTATGTTGGGTGCATATATATTTACGATGTTAATGTCTTCTTGCTGGATTCTTCCCTTGAGCAATATGAAGTGACCTTCTGGGTCTCTCTTTATGGCCCTGTTTTTGAAGTCTATTTTGTCTGATATGAGAATTGCTACCCCGGCTTTTTTTTCTTGTCCATTTGCTTGGAAAATTTGTTTCCATCCTTTCACTTTTAGTCTGTGATGGTCTTTTGACCTGAGGTGGGTCTCTTGTAGGCAGCATATGTGTGGGTCATGCTTTCTTATCCATTCAGCTATTCTGTGTCTTTTAATTGGTGCATTTAATCCATTTACATTTAAGGTTATTATTGAAAGGTACTTATTCATTGCCATTTATGTACCTGTGTTCCTCTCTGTCTCTCTCTCTTCCTTCCTTTCCTTAAAGCAGCCCTTTTAGTAATTCTTGTAGAGCTGGTTTTGTGGAAGCGTATTCTTTTAGACTTTTTTTGTCTTGGAAGCTCTTTATTTGGCCGTCTATCTTGATTGAGAGCCTTGCTGGGTAAAGTAGCCTTGGTTGTAGGCCTCTGTTTCTCATTGCTTGGAATATTTCTTGCCATTCTCTTCTTGCTTGGAATGTTTCCATTGAGAAGTCAGTAGCCAGCCTTATTGGGACCCCCTTGTATGTCACTTCCTTTTTCTCCCTTGCTGCCTTCAGGATTTTCTCTTTATCTTGGAGATTTGCCATTTTAATGATGATGTGTCTTGCAGTAGGCCTCTTTGGGTTCCACCTGCTGGGGACTCTCTGTGATTCCTGGATCCGTGCGACTTTATCTCTCCTCAACTTAGGAAAATTTTCCGTTATTACTCTTTCAAGTAGGTTTTCTATCCCTTGTTCCTCTTCCTCTCCTTCTGGAATTCCTATTATTCGGATATTATTACGTTTCATGTTGTCTTGCATTTCTCTTAAATTCTCTTCATTTTTTCTGATTCTCTTTTCCCTTACTTGTTCTGTCTGGGAGATTTTTTCTAACCTGTCTTCAATCTCACTTATGCGATCTTCCGCCATATCGATTCTATTCTTCATACCTTCTACTGTGGTCTTCAGTTCAGAAATTGTATTCTTCATTTCCTCTTGGCCTTTATTGATGGTTTCCATTTCCTTTTTCATGTTGGTATAGTTTGCAGAGAGTTCATTGTAGCTCCCCTGTAGTTTCTGGTAGCTCGTTGTCAGCTCTTTGAATTTCCTGATGACCAGTGCTTTGAATTCCACATCTGATAGTTGACTTGCCTCTATTTCATCTAATATTCTTTCTGAGGTTTCCTCCTTTTCTTTCGTTTGGGGATTATTTCTTTGTCTTCCCATTGTTTGTGATACTCTTCTTGTTGTCCTCCACTTCTTAAATTGATCTGTTCTGGTTCACTGGGTTTATGGTGTAAACTTCTGTGGTAGGATACCTGTGAAAGTCACCGGTGCAGTCTTATGCAGGTATCTTGTTGTTCTCTGCTTCCACCAACTCCTTTCTTTATTGTGCGTGTGTGATCAGTTGTGGGGGAAGCAAAATGGTTTATGATAGCAGAGGGTTATTTTATGTTATTTACAGACACAGTGGGCAGAGAAGAAATAGACAATCTCTTGGCTATGTATAGAGTTAACCGTGCTCTTCAACCCAGCTTACCACTTTTAGGAAAGGGCGGGCATAAGTTAAGTGTCTTGTTAAGAAGGGGGGGCTTGTGAGTTGTATCTAGAAAGCAGTGTGGTTGCGGGTGGTCAGATTTGAGGTAAGGTGACAGTACAGGTTAGTGAGGGGTGTAGCGTGTCAGTAAATATAGTAATAGAAGTGAGGCACCTGTAAGGTGATCTAAGGTCCGAGAGATGTGTTATGAAGTATTACTGTTGTACAGAACAGCCCTTATTTACCCTAATATTAGCGGAACACTCACGTGACAAATTTTATGGGATCTGTCTAAATGGGGGTTATAGAGCTTGGGTAGTATAGCAAAGGAAGGCACGTGAAGTATAGAAAATCAGCAAAACACTGTGGAGGAAGGAGCCGTGGGAACCTGACAGGTAGTACAGTAAACCCAACCAGGATTAAAAAACCGATACAGAAAGAGGTGGGATACAAAGATATTCTTGAAATGAAAAAAGGAGTAAGAATAATACAAAAATAATAATAATACACCTCAAAAGACAACTACGCAACGCACAAACAAACAATCTGAGACACACACACACACACGCAAAACTCAGGAGAAAAGAGGAATAAGCGGAAAATTTGGGAAGAACAGAAGGACTAAAACTGGACAAGAAGGGGAAGAAATGAGGGACAGAGTTTTGAAAGATAGAGCAACAATACAGTTTACAATATATAAGATTAATTACAAAAGAGGTTGCGAGAGCAAAAGAAAAAATAAAAATAAAAAATTAAAAAATTAAAAATAAAAATAAAAATTAAAAAAAATTAAAAAAAAGAGAAAGAAAAAAAGGGGGGGAACGGAAAACACACACACACACACACACACACACACACACACACGAGAAGGAGGCAAAAAGAAGAGAAAAAAAAAAAAGGGAGCACCCTTCCTTTGTTGATTTCAAACTGGCCAAACCAGTTTTTCTGGTTGCTGCGTCTCTGAGGGCAGGTTTGCAGGCGCGAGCTAGCAGGCTGCTGATTGGTGTGTGGTCGCGCACAGCCCCGAGAAGCTGCCTGTGGCCCGCAGTATCAGTATGGTCCTTCTCTGCGGGACCCAGGCTTTCCCAACAGAGACTTCTCCACAAAGCCTGTCTCTCAGCCCAGCCCAATCCCAAAAGACCAGGAATGACAGTGTCCCTCTTGAATCCCTCAGGCTGGCGGGCTGGTGAGCCGGGGGGCTGGCAACCACAGTGACCGCAGCTGCCACCCTTTATGCCAACCCAAGCCCACGGGTCTCTGCCTGGCACTAATCAGCCTGCCTAGACGGGGAGGGGAGAGTCGGCTCTCTCCCGAGGAGTGCTTTGTTGATTTCAAACTCTCCAAACCGATTTTTCTGTTTGCCGTGTCTCTGAGGGCAGGTTTGCAGGCGCCAGCTAGCAGGCTGTTGATTGGTCTGTGGTCGCGCACAGCCCCGAGAAGCTGCCCGTGGCCCGCAGTATCGGTACCGTCCTTCTCTGCGGGACCCAGGCTTTCCCAGTGGAGACTTCTCCACAAAGCCTGTCTCTCAGCTCAGCCCAATCCCAAAAGACCAGCAATGATAGTGTCCTTCTTAAATCCTTCGGGCTGGTGGGCTGGCGACCGCGGTGTCTGCAGTTGCCACCCTCTACGTTAACCGAAGTCTGTGGGTCTCTGCCCGGCACTAATCCACCTGCCTAGATGGGGAGGGGAGAGTCAGTTCTCTCCTGAGGAGTGCGCTGCCGGTCCACCGGACTCCGGCCCTCCAGCGTTCACCCCGTCACCGGCGCCCCGGCCCTGGATTCAGACGGGGCTCCCGTTTCCCCCTGATGGTGCCAGCCCCCTTTGCGCGCCAATTCTCGTTGGTACTCATGCTCCCCCAGAGTTCGCCTGCCCACCAGAGTTCGCCTGCCCTGGGAGAGCCCGGCCGGGCGCAGCCCGCGGCCTTCCGTGGGCGCGCAGCCGCTTTTGTCTTCACTCTCCTTCTGGATTCCTTGCCAACCTGCCGCTGTTTGGTTCCTCCGTTATACTCTCTGATCTCCTGTTTTCATAAATGTTGGGGAACTGTTGGTTGATTATGCTATTCTTCGGTAGATCTGCCCGGATATTCCACCAGATGCACGAGAGCTGGGTTCCCTAGGTGCTACTCTGTCGCCATCTTAACCCTCTCTCCGAGTTTTGCCATTTTAATGATGATGTGTCTTGCAGTAGGCCTCTTTGGGTTCCACCTGATTGGGACTCTCTGCAATTCCAGGATTCGTGTGACTTTATCTCTCCTCAACTTAGGAAAATTTTCTGTTATTACTCTTTCAAGTAGGTTTTCTATCCCTTGTTCTTCTTCCTCTCCTTCTGGTATTCCTATTATTCAGATATTATTATGTTTCATATTGTCTTGTATTTCTCTTAAACTCTCCTCATTCTTTCTGATTCTCTTTTCCATGACTTGGTTCATCTGGAAGATTCTTTCTACCCTGTCTTTGATCTCGCTTATGCAGTCTTCCGCCTCATCAATCCTACTCTTCATACCTTCTACTGTATTCTTCAGTTCAGAAATTGCTTGCTTCATTTCCTCTTGGCCTTTGCTGCTGGTTTCTATTTCCTTTTTCATGTTGGTATAGTTTTCAGAGAGTTCATTGTAGCTCCCCTGTAGTTTCTGGTAGCTTGTTGTAAGCTCTTTGAATTTCCTGATAACCAGTGCTTTGAATTCAGTATCTGATAGTTGACTTGCCTCTATTTTATCTAACATTCTTTCTGAGACTTCCTCCTTTTCTTTCATTTGGGGATTGTTTCTTTATCTTCCCATTGTTTTTGATGCTCTTCTTGTTGGCCTCAGCTTCTTAAATTGATCTGTTCTGGTTCCCTGGGTTTATGGTGTGAACTTCTGTGGTAGAATACCTGTGAAATTCAGTGGTGCAGTCTCCTGCAGGTATCTTGGTTTTCTCCACTTCCACCTACTCCTCTTGTTGGTTTCCAGCTGGTCAAACCTTTTCTTCTGGTCTCACTAGCTGCAGCAACCTGAGGGGTTATTAGTGTGGCCTTTCTCGCATCTCGGTGAACTCAGCTGGTTTTGCCAGTGCCCTCCCAAGATCCAGATTGGTGCTGTTTTTCCCCAGGCATCCCAGCCCTGGCCTGGAGTGAGGGTGTGAGCTCCCAGCCAGGCTTTCTTTGTCTCCCAGGCTTGGGCTTAGACCTTTCCCAGTGCTGTGGCTGCACACACAGGGCAACTCACAATTCTCCCAAGATGGCAACCATGGCCTGACTCCCAGGTTTTTCAGTCTGCGCCCGGCTGGGTAGGGAGGGAGCTGGTGACTGGCTCTCTTCCAGGGCCTTTCTGGTAGCCCGAGGCTCCCAGGGTCTGTGGCAGACCTGGCTCCGACCCCGACCCCGAGTTACAGGGAACGCACAGCCAGATCTCAGTTCTCCCAAGCCGGCAACCACAGCTTGACTCCACGGATTGTCAGAGCTCTCTGGTTTGCTTCCCAATGCCCACTCCTCTCTCTGCCACTACAGGCAAACCGATCTCTTCTGGTGTTTTCCAATCTGAGCCCTGCTGGATAGGGAGGGTGCTGATGAGTAGTTCTCTCCCAGGGTTGTTGTTGCTCGCCCTTGGCTCTCAGAGACCGGGGTGGCCGGCCAGGGCCCTGGCGTGGCCTGGTGGAGGGCCTGCAGCCTCTGCCCTGTTCCCTCATACCTTGTTGATCTGTGGTTGTCTCCTCTCCTCAACCTCTGGACATTCAGTGTCTGCTACACTTTCTGGAGTCCTGCCTTCCTATATGCTGGGTCCCTGTTGGCTATCTGCTGTGCTCCTCCGCAGATCAGCCCATTTTTTCTCTGGAGCGTGGAGGGAAGCGTAATCCTTTGTCCTACTCCGCCACCATCTTCCTACATTCCTCTACTTAAGCTTTCAATTGTGGAATACCAATTTATGTCCTGAATTATGAGAAGCTACCAAATATTAGAAGATTTATGCAAATTATTGTTCACAAACCTTGTCAAGTAAAACTCTGACTTCATTTTTTGAGAATGAGGAAAAATTTTTAGTTAGATACATTACTTTGCATTTTTTTCTTTTTGCCAATCTCTATGTATGTTTTATATTTATGGATGGACAGCATACAGTTAACTTCTAGATTTTGGCCAGAGATTAGCATCTTATTTGTAGGAGATTCTGGTTGCTGTTTCCGTTTTTAGAAAGATGCAGCAGAAATGGCAGAAAAATGTCAGAATTATAGGGGAAAGTAATTCTAGTTTTCAGGCACATATAAACTATAGAAAGGGCAATACTTACAAAATTGAAATCTCTATGCTCGAAAGATGACACAGAGCCATAAAAACTAAAAAAACAAAACAAAACAAAACAGTATTCAAAGAAATTAGGGACAAAGACATATATCTCCTTGTATATAATTTGAAGCAATGAAGAATCATGTAGAGAATATAATGTTGTTAGAGCTATTTCAGGAAAGTAGAATTACCAGTAACTTGTATCATAGGTCCCAAAACCGAAGTTTTATTTTAAAAGAGTTTCATGTACAACTGTACTTGAACAACAATAAAAAATGTGAAAAAAAAGAGTTTCATATTTTTGAGACTGGGCTTTCTATAAGATATTTGCCACTGAAGAACAGAGGTTCCATCTTGTCACTAATTAATCATCTGATAGCTACTGAGCACTTTGTATGTATAAGGTTCTGTCATAGATAGAAGTATTCTCTTGGGACAGTAGAAAGCACTCCTCCTATGAGGAGCTAGAGAGGATCAGTTGAACAAATCTTTCCTTGATTTCCACAATAATACTCTTTCTCAGCTTTTCCCTCTCTGCATACTTTTTACTATTCTCTTTTGAGGGCCCTTTTCTTCATCTTTCTCTTGGTGTTGGTATCTCTCAGGTTTGATTGGAATCTGTTTAGATGATCCCAACCTTTAACTTTGCTTTACCTACTAAGGTTTTTGACAATACCAAAAACCTTACATCTAAATTGAACGCAGGTGGTCTAACTTCCTGACCCACATGACCAGGGTGACCATATAATTTGTTGACAAAACTGAAATATTAGAGGCAGGGGAGGTGAAAGGCAGTGGTATTAATAAATTTTTCTCTGGGGCAGTAATCATAGGCAAAAACTGTTTAAAAATGATAAAATCAGTAGATATCATCATTCTATAAGTATACAGGATCCTAATGGGTAGATAGAACTCAACTTTCTCCCCTTCTATCTCCCTCCAGATCCCTCTCCTCCTTCTTCATAAGTCACCAAATCCAATCAAATGTTATCCCTTTTTTCTTTTGTTATTGTTGTTCTATTACAGTTGTCCCAATTTTCCTCCTTATTCTCCCTTATCTCACCCCCACTCCCACAGCGAATCCCCACCCTGTTGTCTATGTCCATGGGTCCTTTATACATGGTCTTTGACTAGTCCCTTCCCCTTCTTTCCTCCGTTATCCCCTCCCACTTCCCCTCTGATCTCTGTCAGTCCATTCCATGTTTCTATGCCTCCAGTTCTATTGTGCTCATTTGTTTCTTTTTTTATTAGGTTCCTTAACAATGACCTCTATATATTTCCCCTGTCTCTATGTCTCTATGCCTGTTGCTATTGCTTAGTTGAGGTTCTCCATTTCTCACCTGGATTAAGAAATAGCCAATTAAAGCGTATATGCAGACCTTCTGAACTGAGCTCCTTTAATCCATCTTTTTTTCCCCAATTTTTAAATTTAATTATTTTTCTTTTTTTCCCAATTTTTTCATTTAATTATTTTTCAAGTACAGTTTTCTGTCTATTACTCCCATCCCACCCAACCCTCATGCTCCCCCTCCCTTTATATATGTTCCTTTAAATCCTTTCCCTATTTCTCCTGAACTTCCCTCCCCTCTCCCCTCTGGTCACTGTCAGACTGTTCTCTATTTCAGTCAGTGTCTTTGGTTATATTTTGCTTGCTTGTTTGTTTTGTTGTTTAGCTTCCTGTTAAAGGTGAGACCGTATGGTATTTGTCCTTCAACCCCTGGCTTATTTCACTCAGCATAATGCTTTCCAGTTCCATCCATGATGTCGCAAAAGGTAGGAGCTCCTTCTTTCTTTCTGCAGCATAAAATTCCATTGTGTATATGTACCATAGTTTTTCGATCCATTCATTTACTGACGGGCACCTAGGTTGCTTCCAACTCTTGGCTATTGTAATTTGTGCTGCTATGAACACTGGGGTATATAGGTTCTTTGGGATTGGTGTTTTAGGGTTCTTAGGATACAATCCTAGCAGTGGAATTGCTGGGTCAAAAGGCAGGTCCAATTTTAGTTTTCTGAGAAAATTCCATACTGTTTTCCATAATGGTTGTACCAGTCTGCAATCCCACCAACAGTGGACCAGAGTCCCTTTTTCCCCACACCCTCTCCACCATTTGTTGTTTATTGCTTTGTTTATGATAGCCATTCTCACGGGTATTAAGTGGTACCTCATTGTGCTTTTAATTTGCATCTCTCTGATAACAAGCAATATTGAGCATCTCTTCATGTGTCTCTGGATCCTCTCTATGTCGTCCTTGCAGAAGTGTCTGTTCAAGTCTTTTCCCCATTTTTTAATTGGGTTACTTGTCTTCTTAGAGTGAAGTTGTGTGAGTTCTTTGTATATTTTGGAGATTAAACCTTTGTCTGAGGTATCATTGGCAAATATGTTTTCCCATACAGTTGGTTGTCTTTTGATTTTAATGCTGTTTTCTTTAGCTGCACAGAAGCTTTTTATTTTGATGAGATCCCATTTGTTTATTCTTTTTTAATAATGTTTTAATTTAATTCTTGTTCAAGTACAGCTTTCTGTCTTATATTCCCAACCCTGCCCGCCCCCTGCCCCATTCTTCCCGCCTCCCTCCCATTTCCTCCCCCCACCCTTAGTTATTGTCCATGTGTCCTTTATACTTGTTCATGTGAGTCCATCCCCTTTTCCCCTATGATTCTCTCCCCTCTCCCCTCTGGACCCTGTCAGCCTGTTCTGTATCTGGGTGTCATTGGTCATATTTTGCTTGCTTGTTTGTTTTGTTTAGATCCCTGTTAATGGTGATATCATATGGTATTTGTCTTTCACCGCCTGGCTTATTTCGCTCAGCATAATGCTTTCCAGTTCCATCCATGCTGTTGCAAAGGGTAGTAGTTCCTTCTTCCTTTCTGCAGCATAGAATTCCATTGTGTAAATGTACCATAGTTTTTTTATCCAGTCATTTACCGATAGGCATCTAGGTTGCTTCCAACACTTGGCTATGGTGAATTGTGCTGCTATGAACATGGGGGTGCATAGGTTCTTTTGGATTGGTGTTTCAGGGTTCTTAGGATATACTCCTAAGAGTGGAATTGATGGGTCAAAAGGCACGTCCATTTTTAGTTTTCTGAGAAAATTCCATACTGTTTTCCATAGTGGTTGTACTAGTCTACAATCCCACCAACAGTGAATTAGGGTCCCCTTTGCCCCACAACCTCTCCAGCACTTGTAGTTTATTTCTTTGTTTATGATAGCCAATCTGACTGGTGTTAAGTGGTATCTCATTGTGGTTTTAATTTGCATCTCTCTGATAGCTAGCGATATCGAACATCTTTTCATGTGTCTCTGGATCCTCTGTATGTCCTCCTTGGAGAAATGTCTGTTCAAGTCCTTTGCCCATTTTTTAATGGGGTTGCTGGTCTTCTTTGAGTGGAGTCGAGTGAGTTCTTTGTATATTTTGGAGATTAAACCTTTGTTTGAGGTATCATTGGCAAATATGTTTTCCTAAACAGTTGCTTCTCTTTGTATCTTGGTACTGTTTTTCTTAGCCATGCAGAAGCTTTTAATTTTGATGAGATCCCATTTGCTTATACTTTCCTTTATATCCCTTTTTCTAGGGGATGTATCAGTAAAAATATTGCTGCGTGGATTATCTGAGATTTTCTTGCCAATGCTCTATTCTAGGGCTTTAAAGATTTCACGGCTTATATTTAAGTCTTTTATCCACATTGAATTTATTTTGGTGTACGGTGTAAGTTGTTCCTCGAGTTTCATTTCTTTGCATGTAGCTGTCCAGTTCTCCCAACACCATTTGTTGAAAAGGCTATCTTTACTCCATTTTATGTTACTGCCCCCTTTGTTGACTATTAATTGACTGTAGAGAGTTGGGTTTAATTCTGGGTTCTCTATTCTGTTCCATTGGTCTATGTGCCTGTTTTTATGCCAGTACCAGGCTGTTTGATTACAGTGGCCTTGTAATATAGTTTGATATCAGGTATTGTGATCCCTCCTCCTTTGTTCTTCTTTCTTAACATTGCAGCTGCTATTCGGGGTCTTTTATGGTTCCATATAAATTTTTGAAGTGTTTGTTCTATGTCTGTGAAATATGCCATTGGTACTTTAATAGGTATTGCATTGAATCTGTAAATTGCTTTGGATAGTATGGACATTTTGATGAGGTTAATTCTTCCAATCCATGAACATGGTATATGTTTCCAGTTATTTGTGTCTTCTTTGATTTCTTTCTTCAGTGTTGTGTAGTTTTCTGCATATAGGTCTTTAACCTCCTTTGTTAGGTTTATTCCCAGATATTTTATTTTTGTTTTTGCTATATCGAATGGGATTTTTTTTCCTGATTTCTGCTTCTGCTGCTTCATTGTTGGTATACAAAAATGCCTTTGATTTCTGAATATTGACCTGTATCCTGCTATTTTGCCAAATTCATTTATTAGTTCCAGCAGTTTTTTGATAGAGGGTATAGGATTTTCCATGTACACTATCATGTCATCTGCAAACAATGATAATTCTGTTTCCTCCTTTCCAATTTGGATGCCTTTTATTTCCTTTTCTTGCCTGATCGCTGAGGCTAAAACTTCCAATACTATATTGAATAGAAGTGGTGAAAGTGGACAACCTTGTCTTGTTCCTGATCTTAGTGGAAAAGCTTTTAGATTTTGCCCATTGAGTATGATGTTGGCTGTAGGTCTTTCATATATGGCCTTTATTATATTGAGGAATGCTCCCTCTATTCCCACTTTGCTGAGTACCTTTATCATAAATGGGTGTTGTACCTTATCAAAAGCTTTTTCTGTGTCTATTGATATGACCATGTGGTTTTTGTCTTTGCTTTTGTTTATGTGGTGTATTACATTTACTGATTTGTGGATATTGAACCATCCTTGCATCCCTGGGATGAATCCCACTTGGTCGTGGTGTATGATCTTTTTGATGTATTGTTGGATGGGATTTGCCAATATTTTGTTGAGGATTTTAGCGTCTATGTTCATCAGGGATACTGGCCTGTAGTTTTCTTTCTTTGTTCTGTCTCTATCTGGCTTTGGAATTAGGATTATGCTGGCTTCATAAAAAGAGTTTGGGAGTTTCCCATCATTTTGGGCTTTTTGGAATAATCTGTGAAGAATAGGGGTTAGCTCTTCCTTAAATGCTTTGTAGAATTCTCCTGTGAAACCATCTGGTCCAGGGCTTTTGTGTGATGGGAGTTTTTTGATTACTGCTTTAATTTCATTTGCTGTTTTTGGTCTGTTCAAGTTTTCTACTTCTTCTTCATTGAGTTTTGGAAGATTACATTTTTCTAGAAATTTGTCCATTTCACCTAGGCTTTCAAATTTCTTGGCATACATTTCTGCATAGTGATTTCTTATAATCCCCTCTATTTCTGTGGTATCAGTTGTAATCTCTCCTTTTTCATTTCTGGTTGTGTTTATTTGGGTCCTCTCTCTTCTTTTCTTAATGAGCCCACTTAAAGGCTTGTCTATTTTGCTTATCTTTTCAAAAAACCATCTCTTGGATTCATTGATCTTTAGAATTGTGCTTTTACTCTCTATGTCATTTAATTCTCCTCTGATCTTGGTTATTTCCTTCCTTGTACTTGGTCTGGGCTTTTTTTTGTTGTTCTTCGAGTTCTTGCAGGTGTTAGCTTAGGTCGTGTGTTTGAAATGTTTCTATTTTCTTTAGGTAAGCCTGTATGAACTTCCTTCTCAGGACTGCATTGGCCGTGTCCCATAAGTTTTGGGTTGTTGTGAGTTCATTTTCATTTGTTTCCAGAAACTTTTTGATTTCTTCCCTAATTTCAATCTTGACTCATTCATTGTTTATAGCATACCATTCAGACTCCATGACTTTGGGTGTTTTGGGTTTTTTCCTGTGGGGTTGGTTTCTAATTTCAGTCCCTTGTGGTAAAAAAAAATGCTTGGTATGATTTCAATTTTCTTGAATTTGTTGAGGGTTGTTTTGTGTCCTATCATGTGGTCTATCTTTGAAAATATTCCATGTACATTTGAAAAGAATGTGTATTTAGCTTCTTTGGGATGAAGGGCTCTATATATACCAGTCAAGTCCATTTCATCAAGGGTGTTGTTTAGTGCAGCTACATCTTTGTTAATATTTTGTTTGGAAGATCTGTCCATTTTTGACAGTGGGTTTTAAAATCCCCTACTATAATTGTGATGCTGTCAATATCTTTCCTGAAGTCTTCTAGGATTTTTCTTATATATTTGGGTGCTCCTGTGTTGGGTGCATATATATTTATGATGTTAGTGTTTTCTTGGTGGGTCTTCCCCTGAGTATTATGAAGTGACCTTCTGGGTCTCTCTTTATGGCCCTTTTTTTGAAGTCTATTTTGTCTGATATGAGAATTGCTACCCCGGCTTTTTTCTCTTGTCCATTTGCTTAGAAAATTTATTTCTATCCTTTCACTTTTAGTCTGTGATGGTCTTTTGTCCTGAGGTGGGTGTCCTGTAGGCAGCATATGTGTGGGTCATGCTTTCTTATGCATTAAGCTATGGTACATCTTTTTATTGGAGCATTTAATTCATTTAAATTTAAGGTTATTATTGATAGGTACTTATTCTTTGCTACTTTTGTACCACAGTTCCTCTCTGTCTCTGTCTTTTCCTTCCTTTCCTTAAAGCAGTCCTTTTAGTATTTCTTGTAGAGCTGGTTTGGTGGAGGCATATTCTTTTAGACTTCTTTTGTCTTGGAAGCTCTTTATTTGGCCTTCTATCTTGATTGAGAGCTTTGCTGGATAAAGTAGCCTTGGTTGTAGGCCTCTGGTTCTCATTACTTGAAATATTCCTTGCCATTCTCTTCTTGCTTGGAGTGTTTCCATTGAGAAGTCAATAGCTAACCTTATTGGTGCTCCCTTGTATGTTACTTCATTTTTCTCCATTGCTGCCTTTAAGATTCTCTCTTTGTCTTGGAATTTTGCCATTTTAATGATGGTGTGTCTTGAATTGGGCCTCTTTGGGTTCTTCTTGAATGGGACTCTCTGTGATTCCTGGATTCGTGTAACTTGTTCTCTCATCAAATTAGGAAAACTTTCCATCATTACTCTTTCAGATAGGTTTTCTATCCCTTGTTCTTCTTCTTCTCCTTCTGGTGTTCCTATAATTTGGATATTATTACGTTTCATATTATCTTGCATTTCTCTTAATCCCTCTTCATTCTTTTTGAGCGTCTTTTCCCTCTCTTGCTCTTTCTGGGAGATTCTTTCTACTGTGTCCTCCAACTCACTGATCTGATCTTCTTCCTCATCGATCCTGCTTTTCATTCCTTCTACTGTGTTCTTCAGTTTCAAAATTGTATTCTTTATTTCCTCTTGGCCTTTGCTGATAGTTTCTATTTCCTTTTTCATGTTGATATAGTTTGTGGAGAGGTCATTGTAGCTCCCCTCTAGTTTCCGGTAGCCCCCCTCTAGTTTCTGGTAGCTCATTGTGAGCTCTTTGAATTTCCTGATAACTAGTGCTTTGAATTCAATATCTGATAGCTGACTTACCTCTCTTTCATCTGACATTATTTCTGAGACATCCACCTTTTCTTTTATTTGAGCATTGTTTCTTTGTCTTCCCATTGCTTATGAGACTCTTCTTGTTAGCTTCAGCTTCTTAAAGTGATCTGTTCTGACTCCCTCGTTTTATGGTGTGAACTTCTGTGGTAGAATACCTGTGAAAATTCAGTGGTGCAGTCTCCTGTATGTATCTTGATGTTCTCTGCTTCCAGCTACTCCTTTCTTGGTCTGTGTGTGATCAGCTGGAGCGGGAGGCCACATGGTTTATGACAGCAGGAGAGTACTGTATGATATTTACAGTCACAGCCAGTAGAGATAGAAGTTCTTTAGGCTCTATATAGTGTTAACTGTAATCTTCAACCCAACTTGCCACTTTTAAGAAAGTATAGACCAAAGATAAGTCTCTTGTTCGGTAGGGAAGGCTTGTGAGTTGTATCTAGAAAACAGTGAGGTTGCGGGTGGTCAGATATTGAGGTAAGGTGAGAGTAAAGAATAGTAAATAGATGTAGCGTGTGAAGAAGTAGAATTAATTACTACAGTAATAGAATTCAGGAACCTGTAAAGTGGGCTAAGACCCGGGAGATGTGTTGTGAAGTATTTACAGTGGTATAGAAAGTAACAAACAAACAAACAAACACACACAAAAAAGGGCAAGAGAAGTGAGGAAAAAGCAATAAGTTTGGGGTGAAAGGAAGGACTAAAACAGGAAAAAAGAAAGGAGAGGAACAGAGTACTGAAAGATACAGCAAGAATAAAATTTAAAAAAATATACGATTACTGAAAAATGTTTTTAAAAAAAGTTAAAAAAAGCCCTCCTTCCTTGTTGGTTTCAAACTGTCCAATCCAGTTTTTCTGGTTTCAGCAGGACCCCTCTGTGTGATGGGTTGTAGGCCCAGGTGCACACCCTCCCGCCAGCCAGGCTACCAGACTGGGGTGCAGGCGCGCGCCTACCCCCCCGACAGGCTGCCTGGGTCCCACGGGATCTGGTACTGCTCCTTCCCAGTGCTGTGGCTGGGTGAGAAGCTAGTCAAGCTGCCTTCACAGGAGAACACCTCAGTCCACTTTCCAGTAAAACTTCTCTAGAAAGCGTGCCTCTCAGCCCAGCCCAATCCCCAACCTGACTGGTTAGGACAATGCTCCTCTCAAATTTCCTAGGCCAGCAGGCTGGTGGACTGGCGACCACAGAGATTGCAACTGAACATAGCCCCCTGTCCTTGCCACCCTCCCTGCACACCTAGGCAGACAGGTCTCTGCCACCCAGCCCCACCTAGATGGTGAGGGAGGGAGCCAGGTCTTCCAAGGACCCCACAGCTGGCCCAGTGCTCCACTGGGTGCTGGGCTCCCTATGAGTCCTCCGTGGCACTGGCCACAGATGGAAGTCTCTACACCTGAAAGGCAGTGGCCTTTCGGGCTGGCCGAGGGCAGCCGCCCCTGCTGCTACTGCTTTTGTCTTTACTCACAGGTGCTGGCCTCCCAAGGAGTCCTCTGTGGCAGACACCCTGATGCTGGCCATAGACAGAAGCCTCTGGGCCCTGGAAGCTGCAGCAGCAGCAGCTTCGAGGTCTTTACTGGCTGGCCAATGGCTCGTGGTCCCACTGCTGCTGCTTTTGACTTTACTCTGGGGTGCCTGGCTCCTGAGGGCAGCTGGCCCTGCTGCTGCCGCTTTTGTCTTTGCTCAGAGTTGCCGGGGTCCCGATGAGTCCTCTGTGGCAGACACCCCTGTCGCTGGGTGCAGGTGGAAGCCTCTGGGCCCCACCGCTGCGGCAGTCGCGGCTCAGAGGTCTTTTCAAGCCGGCCAATGGTTGCCGTCCCTCCACTGCCGCCACCGCCTTCGCTGCCCTTGATTTTACTCTCCTTTAATCCATCTTGACATTGCTTGTGGAGTGTGTGTATGTTTGTTACTCCTCAGTTTAAAATCTACCAACCTTCTTCCCAATTTCCTTCAGAATGAAGTCTAAATTCTGTAGTAGGTCATTAATACCCTCCATGATTTGGCTCATGTTTCCTCCTAGTCCACCCACACAACTCTTAGTAAACCACTATTCTGATTTTTATTACCATAGATTAATTTTTTCTGTTGATTTAATTGCATAATGTTTGAGGAAGAAAACTTTCTAAGTATTTCATAGTGTGTTTGCTATAACAGCCAGAAATTATGGACACCAGTAGAGACTGGTTTTACATTTTTTATAGAGTGCTTAAGCTCTGTGTTTTTGGAATTCAGTAGTATCTTTTTTTCTCTTATAAAATGAGGAAGCGAATGGGTATCTGCTTCATTCGGGAAGATTCTGCTTAATAAGGCATACTTGTAGTGTTAGAAAATATGCCAACTATGAAGCAGAATGCATGTAACTTGGGTGAAAGCCCTAATGAGCTCTGTAGGGGCAATTGCTCATTAGAATTCCAAATAAGGAGAAGCTAATTGTCAGGCAAATTTACAGTCAAAAAAGAAAGATCAGTGACTATACTAATGTGGAGATTGGGAACTATATTGCATACTAGGATAAAAATGTAGAGTGTTCTCACTTCAGTTCTCATTTGAAGCTACTTTTATAGCAGAGACTTCTGCCCAGAGTGGGGCGGGGGAGTTCTTTGTCAAATTGCAAGACAAATGGATTCAAATGTGGGCAAGAACATTATCTAGTTTACCAATATAAATTGTTCAACAACACTAAGAATGGAGTTCAGCATAGAATATGCATTTAAAAAGTAGTAAATAAATAAATGAACAAATCATCATGGTAATTCTTAATGCGTGGGAGTGACTATTGAATTTTTGAGTGTGCTATCATAGTTAATAATCTTTCGAGGAAAAGGAGTTCTTTTATTTCCTAAAATAATATCTGTTCAGCTCTCCAGTGAAATACTGTGTGTAGAAAATGGACTAGTTGAGACTTTTGGAGGGACTAATGAGCCTTGCTGGTATTATTGAAGAAAAAGTTTTTATAGTTTTAAATGATCTGAAGTTGGAGCCAACTACTTCTACGACAGCCAGCAGTTTTTCAACTTTTGGCCAAAGTATTGCATTTCCACCCAACCGTAGTTCAATCCCCTTTCAGCGGCCATCTCCACACACAGTGCTGTTCAATTGTTAGCCTCTGCAGGGCTATACTTTTGGAAAAATGTAACCCATAAACCATACGAATGCCCCATATATTTATGAAATTGCTAGAGAACTGAGAAAATAGGTATTGACTGAGGCAAAAGACTAATTCTGACACTTCGTTTTAAGAACCAGGGGTAGTAGTTTGTCAGACTGCATGGAGTTGTAGCTTAGTTGGTGAATGTTGCAAAGTCACTTTGGCCTTAAGGATTTTAATGAAGTAAATTCTGTACTAATGACCATCATTGCACAGTTGTTTATCCCAGTGAGTATGTGTTGTCTGTTCAGGTGACCAGGGATTTTGTGGAAGTTTCATTGGGGGGTTTAAAGCTCATTAAACTAACATTACACATTTTTGTTATGTTAAATGTGTCATTTGGGAATCTGATATGGGATGGATAGTGGAATGAAGAAAATAAGATTAATTATGGGAATGGACCACAGAAGAAAAGTGGTGTGGCTTTGATTTACCCTGATGAAGTCATTTGACTTGCTTGGACATCAAGCTCCTTGTTTGTAAAATGAGAGGATTATGTTTTTCATTCTTTAAAATCTATGTCTCACTATATGAGATACTGTAAGCAGTGTATCTTTAGAATGAGAATAAGAGATGGAAGATAAGTGTGATTTTTTTAAAAACTATTTTATTTATTTATTTTTACAGAGGGGAAGGGAGGGGGAGAGGAAGACAAATATCAATGTGTGGTTGCCTCTCATATGCCCTCTACCAGGGACTTGGCCCACAGCCCAGGCATGTGCCCTGACTGGGAATCTGACCAGCGAGTCTTTGGTTCACAGGCTGGCACTCAATCCACTGAGCCACACTGGCCAGACTAGAAGATAGTTTTTTAGAAAGACTTATAAATCCACTTCAAAAACTAAAAGGACTAAACAGCAGAGAACAGGAAAAAACAAACTATATTATCTTCTTGAAGGAAATATGAGAAACTATAAAATAATCAAGGTAGTTAATTCCTTGGGTCCTGTTAACCTATAAGATGTGGTTGTCTTTGGGTCTCAGTGATGATTAAATTACCCAGACATGTCTTTGAAATGAGTAGTGGGTAATTAAATATTGAACAGTTATATTTCTTCAGTAGGAAAGTCATCAGAAGGGGGAGACTGTGAGGGAGAAGGTGGGAGAGAAAATTGAACAAGTTCAGGTCAGAATTGAAAGGGCTTGTGTTTAGGGCAAAACAAGTTCTTTAAGCACTTTAAATGCAACACAGGGCATCTAGTTACTTTATAATTATAAATTCATTTTGGCCAGGGAAATGAAGTGTTCTTAGGGAGATCTTTTCTGCTCAGCAAGTGGAGTCGAAATGTAGGAAAACAGAGCTACGAAAGCAGTTCAGGCTCTGGGTAGGGCTGAAGCACTGCCATTACGGGGTGCCATGGGCCCCAGGAGCAGGGGTAGATGACTCTTAAACATTAGTTCATATGTTTCCAATTAAGCAGAAGTTGTGTTTCTTTATGTTTCAAAAGAGTTAGTCATTTAGTGCCCATAAGGAGTATTTTATCAAAAGCAATGATTATCGCCAGAGACAAAGGAGCCCATAACTGGATTATACGCCTCCCCCTATTCTAACAGGATTCAACTCCATACACAGCTAATTGTGATGTAATAGTGACAGGTCTTAGAATGAAAATAGTTGTCTAAAAAAGGAGAGGAAGCCGGCAAGATACTATGAGTGAAATGATTGTTGAGGAATTAAAATGCGTTTGACCCTTGAACAACATGAGTTTGAATTGTGCGGGTACACATACCCAGGGGTTTTCTTCTCAAGAGATAGGTACAGTGCTTTGAATATAGTTTTTCTTCCTTATGATCTTCTGAATAACATTTTCTTTTCTCTAGCTTACTTTATTGTACAAGTACACTATATAGTGCACAAAACATACAAAATATGTGTTAATCAACTGTTTATGTTTTCAGTAAGGCTTCAGGTTAACAGTAGGCTGTTAGTAGTTAAGGTTTTGCACAGTGAAAAGTGATACATAGGCTTTTACCTGAGTCCAGGGTCAGCTGTATATAATATATTAACATTTTAACAAAATTTCATAATATAGCATAGATAAAATGAGTAGATACATAACACACACTTGACTTTTTCTTAGCCTTTTATTTATCCAATTTGTGTAGTTTGTCTTACTGGGTCTTAATTGAGACTCACTTGCAGGAGGTACCTCAAATAGGTTAGATATCTTGAAATTTCACCTTTTCATTTAAATGAAAGAATATTTATTATATCACAATATTGTTTCAATCTGAAATGTAGTTTTTGTGACAACTTAACATCTACTTAATTTATTCCTCTCAAAAGGAAAAGGAGTCTCCCACATACATCATTCCAAGATAAAATAGGTATCTCCAGGTTATAAAAGTGGTAGATGAGGTGCTAATACCTCTATGAACATATTAAGGTGTGCTTAGCTGGTTGATTCATATAGGCTTTGCCTATAGGAACATGAAATCAGATCTAATACCCCATGAAATGCAAGCACAGTCTGGCTATGGCATTTGCTCCCTCCTTTTTGATAGAACATGGTGGTTGTGAGTTTAATTTTAGGTTTTTAAAAATAATCATGTTTGAGACCCACCACTTCTACCAGCTAATTAAGTTTCTCATCTGTAAAAGCCAAGATAACAATAATGCAATCATACAATTGTTATGGATAAAAAACAAAGAGATAATAGATGTAAAGGACTCAATAGAGTACCTGATACATAATAAGTTCTCAATAGACATTAGCTATCATTATTGCCAAGGGTAACTTGACCAGCCAGACAGGGAATTCACCCTTCACTTCAATGTGCCCTGTATTGTTTCATGTGTATGTGCTTGTCAAATTCGGGTCAAACTAGTTCTTCCTTGTGTGTACCCATACTGTGGGCATCAAGAGGAGGGTGCTTTGTCTATTTTTTTCTTTCCCTAAGGCAAAAATTAAACACTGAGTGGCACAGTAGAGTCAGTTTGAAGTTGTGGACTCTGTGATCTGATCACTCAGTTTTGCTGCCCCATGGCATGTCACTCCTGCCTCTTTCACTGTGGCTGGCCACGGTGTGGGGAGGATGTGCAGGGCCATGCCACTTCAACAATAACTGCAGAGCATTTGTATGTTTGAAATGTCAACCTCTGATTTTTTTCCCTTGTATTTCTCCTATCCTTACACTCCCCTGTGTCTGGAAAAGTGGGTGAAATGAGTAACTGTATTCACAGCAGATGGCAGAAATCTGTTCTTGGTCTTTGGATTCCATATGCTTCAATTTTAGAGAGAGTATAAAACCCCAGGGCATAAATGAACAGTTTGGAAAAATTAATAAGTAATACAGAGTTGTCTTTCCTCCCTGCAAGAGAAGATAGATGCCCCAAATGAGGCAGGGAGAGTCAGAGAGATGGCAAGAAAAAGCTTGGTTTGCCGTTCCAGGAGAAGGGAGATTGGGATATACTGATCTCTACTTTTCACTAGCATCTTGGGCAGGTTTCCAAAATACAGGCACAGAGGATGCTTGGAGTCCACACCCATCTCTTCTCTTTCTCAGAGAGAGCACAGGAAAGCAGGAGACATGGTTGTTGGTAAAGACAGTGGACTTGAGATCCTGTCAGAGTTTCCTAGTGCTCAATGCAGCACAGGTGCTGCAGAACACATCCCAGGCTTTTGACAGTGGCCTGCACCTGGTAGAGATGGCTGAGGCCTATGAAGGGGCCTTGTGGTTGAGACATAGAGTTCATACAGTGACCTGTGTGGACAGACCACACACTCACAAAAAGATGGCAATTTGGGCATCACAGTCAAAATCAGCACGAGAAGTGTTGCAACCGCTTCAATGTCTTGTCACTATGCAGGCCACCTGCCTTTGGGGAATTTTCTGGCATTTCACTTTCAATGTAAAGGCAGACTGAGAACACAAAATATAACATCAGTTCAGATATAGAAAGAGCACCCAGGGGTATGCCAGGAATAAAGCTGAATGTGCAATCTGATTTAATTTTATTCCATGCATTTTTATTCTATGGTAGGGGCACAAGGCACTCTAGAGGAAATGGGAGAGAGCTGTTTTAGTACGAGCACATCCATTCCCAACATGTGTGTGAGAAAAGACCAACGATTGGCTTAGGTCTGTCTTGGTGGCTTCAGCTCACCAAGGTTGGTGGGGCTAGGTTCATCGTGACCCATGTCACCAAGGCAAACTTTAGAGACAATGAAACTGTGCAGCAAGCCAGATATGGGCCCACTTATTAGAATATGCTTGTGGAGATGGCATTGACATTAAATGAGACTACCCATGTGCTGTAAACTTGCAACCACAGCTGGTGCTGACTAGAGGCTCCTAATTCAGCATTTGAGGACCTAAGAAATCCAACAATCCCCTGGATTCTTCTTAAACATATCAATTCCTAGGCCTGACCCCAAATCTGTTGCATCAGTATTTCCAGGGTAGAGGCCACAGATTTATATTTTTCTTCTTTCTTTTTTTAACATGAGGGAAACTTCACTTTTTTAAAAAACATTTTATTTAGTTATTTTTAGAGAGGTGCAGGTAGAGAGAAAGGGAGGGAGAGAAACATTAATGCATGAGAGAACAGGCAACCTTTTGGTTCACAGGCCAGCACTCAATCCACTGAGCCATGCCAGCCAGGGCATGATTTATATTTTCAATGTGCATGCCAGGTGACATGTAAGGTGAAGCAGAGGCAGGCCCAGCATAACTTGCACTTGCATACAAAATATTTCTCAGTGTATCACAATGAGCAACAATTTGGGGTAGGGCCAAAGCCTTTGGCTCTGAAGAACATTCCCTGGCTTTGAGTTTGTGCCTTTATCCACTCTCCTGTACATGGGGGCAGTAAACTCTACATCTTGAGACTGTTGTATAACATTAGAGGAGTGTCTGGCATGTGACAACGTTTTATAAAGGGTAGCTATCATCATGATTCTTTTTGAACACTCCCCCAGGAATGAAAACGAGAGGACACAGTCATGGAAAAGTAGCAAAAGCCAACATTTCCACAGGCCCTTTACAGTTCTACAATGTATGGCCTTATTCAATATTCATAACCCAGAGACATGGGCTGTGGGAACCCCATGTAGTCGGGGAATGGCAGACTCAGAAGAGTTGGTCATCTTATCTAAAGTGTCCAGCTGGAAATCCTAGAGTGTGTCTTGTTGCTTGGAGTGATGGCATAATTAATTGTAAATCGTATTGAGCTGGACTTCTCAGACTTTAATGTTCACAGGAATCATCTGGGGACCTTGATAAAATACAGAATCTGATTCAGTCAGTCTCAGGTGGGCCTGTGCTCTGGTATTTCTAATGGCTTCCAGGTGATGCTGGTATTGCTGCCCTGCAGAGCACACCTGGAGAAGCAAAGCATTCCCCTTTCAAGGTCATCCTGCTGTCCCTGATGTATGTCAGGCCTGGCAGCTGCAAGCGCGCGTGTGAGGACTCCCCAAAGGGCGGTAGATCTTTGCTTCCTGGGAGGCAAATATAAATGATCCTTTGAGACAATGTAGCCTCAGTGAACTGTAATCTATATGGTCAAAGAAAGACCAGCTTCTTCTAAGAAAATTGAATGCTGATTTCCAGTGTTGGGGGCACTGACGTTCAGTAATGTATGTATAGCACAAAAATTATACTGGATGTTACTAGTGAGGAGATAGTCTTGTAGATAGGCTTCAATTATTACTCAGGCAAAAAGAAGAGTTGGTTAATAGAGATGCCCAATCGGTAGAATGCTGCAGAAACCAGCTTTCAGGATGCTTTCAGTGATTATATCCAGATGAACTTGGGGAGATGACACAGCAGCAATACACAGACCAATATTCCATTGTCAGTCTTTGAACCATCCAGCTAGATTCACAGTTTATCTGTTCTGTGTCATAAATGTCAAATGAACAAGTGCAAGCTATTACTTCCATCTGTAACTGAAAGGCTGTGTGGCATAGAGATTTACTGAGTATCTATCTGGTACAGTATCAATCATATTAAAAATCAATGCCCAACTACACACACGCTTAGTGTACTGGAAAAGAAATCAAATTGTGGGGGTGTTTGTGTATGTTAAAGCCTTCACATACATAACAAAATACAAGTGTGGGAGAATTGAACTACAGTTCATTGGTCTTTAATAAAGTTATTTAGCTCTAATCCTTAGGTGGATACGGAAAAATCAGAAGTGAAAAGGAAAAAAAAACCCACACAGCCCAAAATTCCAGGAAAGTGATGCAACACACCTTTATCAAATCCTTCCTACCAACACTGTAATTCTCAATAAAACTCAGCATGCCAGCTCAAACTAAATAGGGACATGATAAGACAATAACTCTCAGAGAATTAGAGTTAGGCCCAGTCAGTTTCCCTTCTCCCATTAGTGCTGCCACTGGGATTCTCCCAAAGCACCCAAGGGAGTAGGAGGGTAATATAACTTATTCTTACTCCCATAGGGACTGGTTTTTCTTTCTTCCTCTTGTGGCTTCTTAATCCAGCCAGTATTGCGGTTACTGACCTTTTTTAATACCCTAATTATGAAGTGGGAAGGAAAATGTGAGTTACTTATGATAACAACAGTGCTGAGTAACAGGCAACCCCAATATCTCCCTGGCTGACAATAGTATGTATTTATAGGTATACCTCGATTTATTGCACTTCTCTTTATTGCACTTCATAGATGTTGCATCATTTTTAACAAATTGAATGTAGGACCCTCCACCAGCAAAAGAACCACAACTCGCTTTATTGCGGTGCTCACTTTATTGCAGTGGTCTGGAACAGAACCTGCAGCATCTGCAGGTATGCCTGTATTTCCTTTCCATTCACAAATATGGTAATTGACTGCTAGTAAACTGGTCTAGATTGGGTTTAGTTAGGGTGGCTGCATCCTCCTCCTGTGACTCAAGGTTATGTAGAGTACAAGTGAGGAAGTGGAGACACCCACAGGTTTCTTGGTGGTCAAGCTTAGAAATGGCACACTGTCTTGTCTACCCTCTTCCATTGGTTAAAGCAAGTAACGTGGCTGAAATCCAAGTCAGTGAGGAGGGAAGTACACTCTATGAGGACAATCTGTGAAGTTACAATGCCCAGATCCAGGGATGGGAAACCTATGGGTTGTTATTGTAATACATCTTAGTAGAGAGAAGGACCTGAAACTTAGTTCTGTTTTAACTAAAAAATAACTTGTGTAGGAAGGAAGACAAAAGTGAATAGAGTTGTCTAACAAAATATAGAATGCTCAGTTAAATATGAATTTCATAGAAATGATGTATTTTCTATATAAATATGTCTCATGAAATATTTATAGATTTCCTGGGAGTAAAGTATCCTACATTGCATACATGCACTATTTTGGGCCCATATGCATACTAAATAATTATTTGTTGATAATCTGAAATCCAGGATGAACTCAGTGTCATGTTACTCTATTCACCTAAGTCTGGCAACAAAAAGGATGAAGCTATTGGAAGTGAGAAGCACACTTCCAAGAAGCTAAGGAGGGACAGCTCTTTGGTAAAATAAGCTTTGCCCAACTGTCTTATTTCCTACCTCCCACAATGGTCTACCACTTTCAAGCCTTTGTTTTTGCCTATATCCTGCCAGGAACAGTTTTTGGCAGAGAGGATATTTGGCCCATGCCAGGATGGTGACCAGCTAGCAGCCTTTTTGATGGATTAGGCATCTGAATTATTGGTGTGTGCCCATGCGATACCGGCTGTTCAATATTTGGATTTTCACTCCTGGTTATTGGCAGACATGAAGGCACCTGAGTGTGTGTTAATGGCATAGGTCTACTCAGAAAGCTCATAATTTGGTGCCTGCCATGGCATTAATCTTTTAATGTGTCCCAAAATATTTTCTTAAAAGCAAGACTAAACATGGTAACAGGATAAGGGCAAATTATATTACCCCCCTCAGCAAATACAAAAATTGGATGTTTACAGTAACTATGTTCTTTTGAAAGCAAATTCAAGTATATCTGTTATTATCTATTAACTTGCTATTGCTAAATAATAAATTGTGACATGCTTAGTGATTTTAAACAACACTCATTTAGTGCTCACAATTGTCTGGGCCCAGCCTCGCAAGACTGGCTTTTCAGCTTAGGGTATCGCAGGCTGGAATTTAGGTGTCTGCCAGGCTGGGTTTTTATGTTCAGCTTCTGGAGAAAATTCCCTTCCCAGTGCGTACCTCATGGCAGAATTCAGTTGCTTGTAGTTGTAGGACTGAGGTCCTTATTCTCTTGCTGGCTGACAAGAGCAGGGGATGTTTTCAGTTCTGAAAGCAACTGATGTTCCTTAACATGTGGCCTCTTCCTTCCACAAGCCAGTGAGAACCTTTGGGATCTCTGGCATCCTCCTCTACCACCAGGCAAAGAAAACTGTGCTTTTAAAGGGTTCATTTGATTAAATCACACCTCCCACAAGGCTCTCTATATCTTAAGATCAAATCTCTGCAAAAGTATGTTCCAGAAGTGCCTAGATTTAGTGTTTGAATAATTAGGGGAAAATGAGTTTACATGGGAGGAGTGAGATCTTAGAATTCTGCCTACCACACTGGCCTTGTCCTCTGTGGGGGCCCTGGGAGGCTTTTCTCCCACCACTAAATCCAAGTACTCCATTTAACCACATGTAGCATTTCCTCAGAAACAATCACTTCTTTCCTTGTGACTTTAATTTGTCAGGGTTACAGTGCCTATTATGATTGGTGCCCTGGCTAACCTATCCCAGATACAACCTGGCTCTACCATTCAGTGACCCCTGCATGGTCTAATACAGTGAGATATGAATATGTGTGTGTATTTGAACATATTTTTCTATGTATAATGTGTACTTTTTTACCCAAAGTTTTGAGGGGCAAATAAGGATGTGTATTGTACATGGGTAGTACCTGAAACACTTTGTATCTGTTCTTGTGTTTTATAATTATGTGTTACATAAAATTTCTTGTACCATAATATGTTCAAAAATAAATGCTAAAATTCATTTATGATACAAAATACAACTATCTAAATATAAATAAATAAATAATTGAATAAAGAAATTAAAAGATTTTTTTCCTGAAAGTTTAGACCAAAAAATGTGGGTATGCACTATACAAAACAAAATATGGTATGTGTATGTGTGTGCATACATATAATGTGTGTATGTGTATATATATATACACACACACATATATACATACACCATATATATATTCACTGGGTGGCAGGAAGAATATTTCAAAAATTTTTATCCATCTATCCCACTTTCCTACAGCAAAACACTTTGAATCTAGTGAGATCTCCCAACTGACTTTATAAAGTTAATTTGTGGAACATATTTTTTCCTCAAATTGTATGTCATTTTTGTGTGTATTTTATACAGTAAAAATGCACAATGGCATGAGCTAACCAGCACAGTCTTGCTGCTAGAAGAGAGGTTTGCCTTCCTTTGGCAATTGCTTGTTGATACCACAGATTGATTATGTGTTAATTTCTTCTGTGATGCCTAACAAGTAAGATATATTTGCAGGCTTTTCATTTTGCTGTGTACAAGTAGATGTTTTTTTCCTCAGGACATTGCCTTTTAAAAACACCATAAGTATGTCTCATTCCATTTATTCCAGAAGATGGCGCTGCTGCTACTTCTCCAGCAAAAGAGCATAGTGAACTAGGAAGACAGAAGCCTCAGTAGGGTATTCCAGCATTTCATAATACATGAAGCATCCAAATTGACAAAAAATGTATTTAAAAAAATGACATTTGGAAATACCTACCACATTCCCTTTCCTCCTTCTGTTGAGTTTAGTTTTATAGAAGAAAAGATCAAAAGTCCCACTCAGTAAAAGAAGTGTGGTAAGGCAGCAGTAGTGACCCTTTGATCTACTCTGTGGTCAGAATCAGAACTCAGTTGGTGACTGAATTGAATAGTTACTCTTTTTAAGAGGTTGGCAGTTGTACCTGATATTAGGTACACAGACCCACAGAAGCCTTCTTAACTAATTCTACTTTGAATCATGATGTCACCAATGGTTTTCACAGAAACCATGAACCATGGACATTGCCATTAGTAGAAACTTGACATCTTACATTATTTACCTTTTAAAGAGTTTTTGAAAAACTACATTAATATTCAGTTAAAAAATGAGCAAAGGACCTGAATAGACACTTCTCTAAGGAGGACATACAGAGGGCCCAGAGACATATGAAAGCATGCTCAGCATCACTAGGCATCAGAGAGATGCAAATTTCCCTGGCTGGTGTGGCTTTGTGGGTTGAGTGCTGGTCTCCAACCAAAGGGTCACTGGTTCAATTCCTAGTCAGGGTACAGGCCTGGGTTGCAGGCCAGGTCCCTAGTTTGGGGCATGTGAGAGGCAACCATACACTGATGTTTCTCTTCCTCTCTTCCTCCCCCAGAGCCTTCAGTGGGACCATAGTCCCAACAACATTTGACTTTGAACTTGTATGCTACACAACTTTGAGAAACAAATTTCTATTGTTACAGGCCACCCAGTTTATGGTGATTTATTATAATAGTCCTGGGAAATGAATACAACAAACAATAAAAATTCAAGTAGTAAATTATGTATTAAGAGGTGATTTTGAATAAATAATGCTAGGAAGAGGAATAGGGACTACCATGCAAGTTGCAATTTTGAACAGGGTAGTCAGAGAAGACCTTGTTGAGAAGATGACATTTCAAAAAGGCTTTAAAAGAACTGATGGAAGTAATCATGGTTTAGGCAGAGGAAACAGGAAGTGCAAAGGCCCCGAGACAGGAGAGTACCTATTGTGTTAGCTTCCTGTGACTGCTCTAACAAAGTACCACAAACTGATTGTCTTAAAACAACAGAAATTTAATTTCTTACAGTTCTGGAGGCCGGAGTCTGAAATTGTAAGGTTTTAGGGGAGACTTCTTCCTTGCCTCTTTCAGCTTCTGGTGTCCTGGGGTGTCCCTTGCTTGTGCTTGTATCACCCTGATCTTCTCATGACCTTCTCCTCTGTGCCTCTGTCTAGCTTGGCCTTCTCTGTATATCTGCATGCTCTCTTATAATTTATAAGGGCACTTTGTCATTGAATGCAGGGCCCACCATGGTAATCCAGAATGACCTCACCTTAGGATCCTTAATTACATCTGCAAAGAACTCTCTCACACCCTGACAAATAAGACTGTATTTATAGATTGCAGAGGATACATCCTTCTGTGTACCATTGTCCAATCCAGTACACATGTATTTGGGCAACAGGAAGGAGGCTAGTGTGGAGCCCAGAGTTGGAGAGGAAGAGAAGGAGGAGAGGCTCTCAGAAAAAACCCGGGTAGAAAGTGAACGGGATCATGTAGACCTCAGGGATCACTGCACAGACTTGCTATCGCTCTGGATTAGAAGAGAACCTATGGGTTATTTAGTAGGAACTGATTACTTGACAAGTTTGTTTTTAAAAACAGGGAGAATGCAGGGAGATTGTTCAGATGGGCGTTTTTATTATTTATTCATCAACTGAAAAACTGTAATGCTTTTCTCAAGTAGCTCAAGAAAAACTGAGAAGATAAGCCATTCTAAGTCAAATAGGAGACTGACATTACCACCATTCACCGGTGTTTCCTTGAGCTTTTCCTATCACAGGAGAGGGCAGGAACTCAGCCCTCTGGAAGGTACAAAGCAGCATGCACTGGCTGTCTTTTGCCTTTGAAGGAAAAAATCTTTTAGCTCCACAATTCCAGGTTATGATGCCAGATCAGTGCTTTCTCCCAGCTTGTGATGGAAGTTCTTTATTGTGTACAATTTCCAATTCTGCCCAGAGGAGAAGCACTGAGAATCAACCCCAGTACAAAGAATAAGTCATTACAGCACTGGCCAGTTTTTCTGTCCATGTCAACTCTGCATTTACTGCCTATGATCTTCTGTGCGAGCTGGAATTTTCCACATGCTATTATTGCTTACTTCATGCTGTGCTACTGTAACACAATGGCATACTACTAATAAAGCAAAATACAGGACAGGGCAAGAGTAGGTTTACAGTTGTGATTCGACAAGATGCTGAGTTCATTCTTATATTATTATTTCTTAATTATTATATTATTGTCCATATGAGCAACTGTAAACCTTACCTTTGCTACACACTGTATAGTATCAATTGCAGCTAGTGCTTTTTAAATCAAGTCCCTGCCACTACCAATGGCTCCTAAGATCTCAACACCACAGGCAGAATGATACCTTTAGAATATGCCAGCTGATGTTAATTTTGCTCATAACCCTCCAATAGCTGTGCATCTCACTCAACATCAAAATTGAGGTCCTGTGGCTTTTCAGACATGCCTGTGTTTAAGGAAAGCAACACATATGTATCTTGAGAAGGACGGAAATGAAAACTCTTAAAATAACACTTTCAAAGAAATGATGACAAGAAAAAAATTATTCAGAGGAAGATAACCCTTATTATATTAATAACAACTAACAGATATTTTTGAAAGATTCCAAGTTTGGCTGGGAGAGATATTAACTCAAGACTGTGCTGATAAGGATGTGAAACAGAAAATGAGAATGGTTTTAATTAATCATGTGATAGAATTTCTCTAACAAAAATAATGCACAAATATTTACAAAGAGGTAACAGAAGTGAGAAATTAATCAGCTTGTGTCTTCTTTCACATGAGCTTGTCTAAAACCAAAGTGTTAAAAAATATCTAGAAGAAATGAAATTACTCTTCAAACGAATACTATCAATTACTTTAAAAGCTTTGAAAATTGGATGAAATTGCTGAAATGATTATGATAAAGAGAACAGAGGAAGGGATAATTTGTCTTAAAATGATGCTTACGAGGAAAGCTACCGTGGCAATTAGTGGAAGCTAAAATGGTCTGACCTTTTGGAATGGGGTGACTAAGGTTGGACACCCAGAGCTGTTTTGGGGAAAATCAGTCAACATGTTTCTAGCATGATTAGGCAGATGCAAAGTTGAAACTGCCACTTAGAGCTGAGGTGGGCAGCATGTTAACACAGAACAGAAGCATTCGAAGTAGCTATTGGCCGCCCTCATCTGGAATGAATTTGCATAGACTTCTGCGAGTGTTTGTGGATTCCCAGCCTTTCTCTAGTGTTTACAAATAGTTGCTAAAGAGAAGTAGCAACTTCTGGGGCTGCTGATGGTGAGAGGAGGAGAAAAGCAAGTTCAATGTTTCTTATTGGTCCTCCAGCAGGTTTAGCACAGTGACTGTGTTAACAGCATGGTATTCAAAACTCAGCTTTCAGAGTTTATCCATAGCTCAGGGACATCTTGTTAGTGCAGTGAGAATTTTAAAAGCTTTTGAGAGGTGTAGAGACTTTTATAGTAAAGAAAACATTGAGTTAAAAAATGTACAACACTTGCCCTGGCTGGTATGGCTCAGTGGATTGAGTGCGGGCCTGTGAACCAGACGATAGCGGTTCGATTCCCAGTCGGGGCACATGCCTGGGTTTCAGGCCAGCTCCCAGGAGGGGACTCATGAGAGGCAACCATACATTGATATTTCTCTCCTTCTCTCTTTCCCTTCCCCTCTAAAGATAAATAAATAAAATCCTTTAAAAATGTACAACACTTAATTTATGTGTTTATTTGTGCTGGGACTTGTTTCAGAAAGAAGAGTCATAAATATCTTTAGCAATTGATTAGAATGTCTGAATCTATCAATTGGAAATAATGAGACTTTATAGCAATTGATATACCTTACACTACTTTACCGTAAGTACCAGTCAGTGAATCTGAAACTTTATGTGAGGTACTTAGGGGGCAGCTATAGTGTTAATTTCATCAAGGAAGAAAGTTGTTGCCTGAAAATCACCCCCTTGAGTCAGTGGAACAGCTGATGTTAGTTGTAGCCCAGAGCTCTGTGTCGGCTCTCATATTCCTTCCCAGTTGTGCTTCTTGGGTGTGTGTTTAATCTGTCCAGTTTCAGAGGCCTGTGCCCAATCCAATAGTTCACAGAGGTGTAACACAACTGTGTTGAATCACAGTGTTATTTAAAATCAAGTGTTTCACCATGTCATAGAGCAATCATAATAAGAAAAATGTGAAACTATAAAAACTTGAGATAAGTTGATTGAACTAAATACTAAATGCATTAGATGGTGCTTGCTAAGGCTTTGGGTCATGCTTTAGAAAAGATAGAGTGTGCTTATATGAGAAATTAATGTATGATAATAGTGGCACTGAAAGTCCATGGGGAAAATATGGATTGAGGATAGATTAGGTAGTAAGCTGTATTAATAAAACTAGCTTATTTATGGAATTTATTTTATATAAAGCATATATATGTACAATCAAGGTAGATTGGTAGGTAAATGTGATGGGTATTTTTTATTAATCCCTTCACCTTTTTTTTTAACTCAGCCCCCAAACCCCCTCCCCTCTGACAGCTTTCAGTCTTTCTATGTATCTATGCTTCTATTTCTACGTTGCTACATTATTTTGTTCATTTGATTCCACATATAAGTGAGATCATATAGTATTTACATTTTTCTGACTGGCTTATTTCACTTAGCATAATATTTTCCTGGTCCATACATGCTGTCATAAGGAAGTAAGATTTCATTCTTTTTTATGGCTGCATAGTATTCCATTGTGTAAATGTACCACAGTTTTTTTTATTCACTCATCCACTGGTGTGCATTTGGGCTGTTTCCATATCTTGGCTCTTGTAAATAATGCTGCAATGAACATAGGGGTGCTTATATTCTTTCAAATTAGTGTTTTGGGGTTCCTTCTGGTATATTCCCAAAAGTGGGATCACTGGATCAAAAGGCAGATCCATGTTCAGTTTTTTTGAGGTATCTCCATAGTGCTTTCCACTGTGGTTGCACCAGTCTGCATTCCCACCAACAGTGCAAAAGAGTTCCCCTTTCTCCACATCCTTGCCAGCACTTGTTGTTTGTTGATTTACTGATGATAGCCATTCTGACAGGTGTGAGATTATATCTCATTGTGGTTTTAATGTGCGTTTCTCTGATGATTAGTGATATTGAGCATATTTTCATGTCTATTGGCCATCTATATGTCCTCTTTAGAGAAGTGTCTATTCAGGTCCTTTGCCTATTTTTTAGTTGGCATTTTTGATTGTTTGGTGTTGAGTTTTGTAAATACTTTGTAAATTTTGGATATTTACCCCTTATCAGATATATCAGTGAATATGTTCTCTTATTCTGTGGGTTGCCTTTTTATTTTGTTGATGATTTCCTTTTCTGTGCAAAAACTTATTAGTTTGATGTAGTCCCATTTATTTATTTTTTCTTTTGTTTCTCTTGCCTTGGGAGATATATCTGATAAAAAATGACTATGACCAATGTCCAAGGTTTTGCTGCCTGTGTTTTCTTCTAGGATTTGGATGTTTTTTTTTTTTCTATTATAAGCATTTTTATTTTATTTTTTGCAATTGAAAGTATTTTTATTTTTTATTTTTTAAATTATTTAATTATTTTTAAGTACAGTATTCTGTCTATTACTCCCATCCCATCCCACCCCCCGTGCTCCCCCCTCCCTCCCATTTCCACCCTTCTCAGTTGTTGTCCATGTATCCTTCATGTATGTTCCTCTAAATCCCTCCCCTATTTCCCCTGAAATTCCCTCCCTTCTGGTCACTGTCAGCTTGTTCTCTATTTCAGTGTCTTTGGTTATATTTTGGATCTAACATTTAAGTCTTTGATCCATTTTGAATTTATTCTTTGTGTGGTGTAAGAAGGTGGTTTAGTTTCATTTTTCTGCATGTATCTGTGCAATTGTCCCAACACCATTTATTGAATAAACTATGTTTAGCCCATTGTATGTGCTTGCTTCCTCTGTTGAATATTCATTGACAATAAAGGTGTGGGTTTATTTCTGGGCTCTCTATTCTATTCCATTGACCTATGTATCTGTTTTTATGCCAGTGTCATGCTCTTTGATTACTATGGCCTAGTAATACAGTTTGGTGTTAGGTACTGTGATTCCTTCAACTTTGTTCTTCTTTCTCAAGATTGCTGTTGCTATGAGGACCCTTTTGTGGTTCCATATAAATATTTGAAATACTTGTTCTAGTTCTGTGAAATATGTCATTTGAATCTTCATAGGAATTGTGTTGAATCTATAGATTGCTTTAGGTAGTATGGACATTTTAATGATTTTAATTCTTCCTATTCATGATCACAGTATGTGCTTCCACTTATTTGTATCTTCTTCAGTGTCTTATAATTTTCTGAGTAGAGGTCTTTTATATCCTTGGTTAGATTTATTCCTAGGTATTGTATTCTGTTTGAAGCAATTGTGAATGGGGTTGTTTTCTTTTCTTTTTTAAAAAAGATTTTATTTATTTATTTTTAGACAGAGGGAAATGGAGGAAGAAAGAGAGGGAGAGAAACATCAGTGTGTGGTTGCCTCTCAAATGCCCCCTACTGGGGACCTGGCCTGCAACCCAGGCATGTGCCCTGACTGGGAATCAAACCCACGACCCTTTGGTTTGCAGGCCGGTGCTCAATCCACTGAGCCACACCAGCCAAGGTGGATTGTTTTCTTGATATCCCTTTCTGTTTTACATGCTGCATCTTTCATTTCTTTCCTAGCCTACCAGGATGCTCCTTTCCATTATGTCATCTGCTTTGCTTAAGGTCATTAGAGTAAACAAATCTATCCTTGTCCATATAATACCTAGTTCACTTATTATTAGGTTGTTTGATTCCTTTTGCTTTTTGTGTGCAGGGATATGAATTAATCATACTCTATAATTCATAGAGCATCATCATCTTTCATCCCTGGAAGGCCAATATCTTGTTCTATACATTTACTCTCTTTTATCCACACTCACCATTTCCATCTATTGCCATTGGCTAATTTTCTAGTGTGCTAGTTATTATTCTTTTATGTGTATTGTATTGTATGCACACATGTTAACTTGTTTTTCTATTTGTTTTAACTCAGCACCACTTTGTTTAAGAGGTCTCTATGACTATATAGGCATATGTAGTTGTTTCTAACTGCTACATATACCATTCCCTGGTATGCATCAACCACACTTTACTCATTTCTGACTGAGAAATGAGTAAATCTACCTCTATACAACTCCACTGAGATGTAATTAACATATAACATTGTGCAATGTGATGATCTAATTCACACATATATCACAAAATGATTACCACAATAAGTAGTTGTCTCCAACATTTTGTTCCCCAAAACAACTCTGTGACAAATTTCTACTTAAAGATTTTCTTTATGGACCTGTGTGAAAAGTCTTTGAGCTACATATCCTGGAGACAAGTGCACAGACAAGGACAGAGGATATGTAAACACTCAATTTAACTAAGTGTTATCAGATTTTTTCCAGAATAGCTATTACCAGTGTTGTTTAGGTTCCTGTTAAAGGCTGCCTTTTGACCCAGCAATTCCACTTCTAGTACTGTACCCTAAGAACCCTGAAACACCAATTCAAAAGAACCTATGCACCTCAATGTTCATAGCAGCACAATTTACAATGGCCAAGTGCTGGAAACAACCTAGGTGCCCATCAATAAATGAATAGATCATAAAACTATGGTACATTTACACAATGGACTTCTATGCTGCAGAAAGGAAGAAGGAGCTCCTACCCTTTGCAACAGCATGGCTGGACTGGAAAACATTATGCTGAGTAGAATAAGCCAGGCAGTGAAAGACCATATGATCTCACCTTTAACAGGAACCTAAACAATAAAACAAACAAGCAAGCAAAATATAACCAAACACTGAGATAGAGAACAGGCTGACAGTGACCAGAGTGGAGAGGGGAGGGAATTTCAGGGGAAAAGGTAGAGGGTTTGCAGGAAGAAACATAAAAAACACATGGACAAAAACTAACAGGGGTGGAAATGGGAGGGAGGTGGGGAGCACTGGGGGATGGGCTGGGATGGGAGTAAAATAAAACTGTACTTGAACAATAAATAAATAAATTTAAAAAAAGAAGAGAAGAGAAAAAAAACTTTACAAGTTAATTGAACAATTTATTTCTTCCCCTAAGTCTGCAAAATACTCCTCTACTTTTTTCTATTAATTTTATACTTTTATATCTCAAATGTTTTTCTGTGTATACTTTTTTATTAAGTTTATGGGGTGATTTTGGTTAACAAAATTATACAAATTTCAAATATACAACTCAGCAAAAATATCATCTACATACTGTACTGTGCACCCAATGCCCAAGGTAAAGTCTCTTTCTGTCAGACTATTATCCATGTCTGACTGTTATTTACAATCATCAAGATAATAGAAGCCTCCCAAGTGTCCATCAGTAGATGAGTGGATAAAACAATTGTGAGACATTTATACCAGTGGAATGCTACTCGGCTGTAAAAAAGAAAATTTTATCCTTTGCAACAACATGGATGGACCTGGAGAATATGATGCTAAGTGAAACAAGCCAGTCAGAGAAAGACAAGTACCATAGGATTTCACTGATCTGTGGAATCTAATGAACAAACTGAATGAACAAGGAAAATGGGGGACAGACTCATAAATGGAGAGCAGATGACAGCAGCGGGGGCAGGTTAGGGGGTGGAAGAATTGAGCCGGACGGAAAAAGGACTCGTGGACATGGACAACAGTGTGGTGATTGTGGGGGGAGGAGAGTATAAGGGGACTAAAGGGTAATGGAACAAAATACAGGAAAGATTTTTTAAAAACCTGGAGTTACATCCTGAAATCTGGCAATACTATGTCAGCTTTGCAAATTATTTAAAGTCTCTGAGTCTCAGATTCCTGAGATGTAGGAAGTGATAGTAATGTACTACACATATTACAATAGTACGTTTGTGTGTATTTTTAATGATAAAAAATGTTATATTATATTATATTATATTATATTATATTATTATATTATATTATATTATATTATATTATATTATATTATATTAATTATATATTTTCTGTCCACAAATGGGTTTTTAAATAAAATGTAATAGAAATATAAAGTAGAGGCATTGCTTGCAGTATGGCTAGTTACATTATGACATTTTGATTCACACATCTATTTATAGACACAGACATACATATGTGCACTCACACATTATGCATACATATTTATACATATAGAGTCTAGATATAAAATTTATTTCTTATCCTGACACCCAGAATTGCTCATGTTACTGTCATTTCTGTGCGCTAACCAGTCTGAGCAGACTGCCTGTGCCTTCTTCAACATACTGTGGGTTTTCGTTCCTCCGGGGATTGCTATCCCCACTTTGTGAAAGCCCTTGATCCATCTGACCTGCCCAACTCTTACTATTTATTGATTTAGCTTCAGTCACCTCTTCAGGGAAGTTATTTTTGATCCTCACATAGTCCCAAAAGCAAGAGAATGTCATTCCTGTGTTACCATATTATATTAGGTGCTTATACCTTTATATCTTCCCTCCATGACGCCATATTGTAATTTCCTGTTCAGGGATTCTTTTCTCATGAAACTGATAGGTCCCTGAGAACAGAAAATGCATGTTATTATCATTTTGATTTGATCTTCTGCAAAATTGATGGATCAGACAAGATAATCTCCAAAATCCCTACCAACTGTAAAATTCTAGAGTAATCTAATGCTTGGTTTGGCATTTTAAGGCATATTTATGATAAATTGCATAGGTATTGACCGATCTAATTTGGTCTTCATGTGGTTGAACTATGATTTAGGACTTGGCAGTTTAGACATGTTTTGTTTGTTGTTGATTGAATCGCATACAGTTGTCCCAATTGTCCTAAATCATTACCAGTGTCTAAGATGAACAGCAAATATTAAGCTTCTAGGACTGGTTCAGGGCATGTAAGCTCTTCATATATGTCTGTAAACATGCTGATAAAATGTGAAGACCTACTCAGCCATGTGTCTCCAAATATCCAGACACAGCATAATGAAGATGTATCTTATTGCCATTTCTGTTTTAACCCAGATGTTCTGTTTCATATGACTACACTTAACAGTGCCCTTGCACCTGAGATATTTTAAATGACAGATGATGTTTCCCAACACCCAATCATCTGAACACATAATACACCATCTTTTTCTTAGTATTTTCACTAAACTAAAGTTCTGTTTCTCTAGAGGAATTTTGCAACTATGGAATTAATGACAGTGCCTGAGCCAATAATTTTGTGAAGGCCAATAGCAAAAAAAAAAAAAAAAAGAAAGAAAAAGAAACTTTAGAAAACTAACTACTGTAATGAAAACAAATCAATAGTTAAAGAAAGGACATTGTGATAAATGCCTTAGCTCTGCGGAGTAACTGTCCAATTTTTCTTTTTAGGAAATAAAAAAATTGCAAGAAGGTCCTTCATGGCAGATATTTTCTTCTCTGAATTTTGCTAATGCATATTTTAATTTTAAACTTATATTGCCAGATACTGTTTGAAACTCACCAAGTTTTAAAATTGTAGTTTAAAAAATTTTTGAGTAGCTTATTGTATTTTTTTCTATTTTACCATTTAGTCCCATTATACCTCCCTCCCCAATGCCTACTGTAGGAGCTTTGAATTAGATCTCGTCCCCTCTTGTCTTCTTGCCTTTTGCAGCTGCTGTCTTCTATCCAGTTGTTTCTCCTGACCACATTCTGTCCTTTTCCTTCCCTAAGAGTGGCTGCTTATCTCCAGAAGTCAAGGCCATTCTCTCCTTTTCATGAAGAAGCCAGAAGACAACTCAAAAATACTACTTTCATTTTACCTCAACCTTCATCCATCCACTCATTCATTCAGTAAATATTTATTGAGCACCTCCACTGTGGTAGGCCATGTCCTAGGCTCTTGAGGTCAGGGAACAGGGAAAAATGTCTGCCCTTGTGAAACTTCCATGTGGTATATTAATATTCTTCTCCGTATTCCCATGATCGTGATGTTATATATGTTAATGTTGTATTTCTAATAAATATTTGACATATGACTATTTAGTTTGGTAATAAAAAACTTAAGTAAGGAGAACACATTTGCAATTAGAAGAGATAAATTCCAGTTTCAATAGTCCCTGTTCTTATTTGACACTCTTGAAAGCAGAACCTTTTGATACACTTTAGCAAACTCAAGTTCTCATTTCTTATTAGTATAGTGATAAAATGCCTATATTTAAAAAATACTTATGGAGCCATGTAGGAAGACTTTCTGTTCACTTTAGGAATTGTTCATGCTATGTTTATGAGAGCTTGACAAGTCATTTCAGCTTCCTTTAAAGCCCATGCAACAATGGGAATTTCTTTATATGAAAGGGTATCCTAAAATTTGTATTAACAGTTCTTTTCTCTATTAACCTGACATCTGCTTTTCTAAAATACCCACATATTGTTTCTAATTCTTCCTTAAACTATTCCATCCACCAGTGAATTCTAGTTTTCCTGAGGCTCTTCTTACTCAGGGATCATTGCAGCCCTTGTTTTTCCTTTCCTGGCATGATCTTCAGATCCTTCTCATTCTGGTCACCTTCCAGAATGAGATCAAAAGACTCTCTTGCTCAACATTCCTTGTAAACTATAGAATGTGGAACTGGACATATTATCCAAGATGTGGTCTGTCTAATATAACTCTTAACCATCAAATTCTCAATACTCTACATGCATAAATGTCCTGTATGTGTGCTATATGTTCATAGCTTTTTTCTCAACAAGCCCCAGCATGCTGAGCTCATTGTGAGCTATGCATACAATGTGTACAAATTTTAGAATATTTTATTATAGTGTCAAAATGAAAAGCCAACATTAGAGGTAAATGCACAAGGTCTCCAAGTGACTTTATTTTAATTATTACCACAGGGATTTGCTGATTACTTGTTCAGCATTCACCAAACATGGCAAGTGCTGACAAGGAAATTTGCACCTCCACTTCCAGTAAAAGATGAATTATGAAAAGCAAAGTTTTTCAGCTGTACTTAAGGGGTGAGGAAAATTTTTTTGAATGTGTCCTATAAGGATAGTCTCAAACTCAACACAACAAAGAGACACTCTGGAATGTGTTTTAGATATTTCTGCCCATGTTAATCTCATGTTTCAAAGATAAAACAATGGTTTAAAGAACAAGTCAGAAGAATCCTGACAGAACAGTAAATGAGGAATTAATTATTATTTTTTAAAGATTTTTTAAATTTATTTTTTAGAGACGGGAAGGGAAGGAGAAGGGAGGGAAAGAAACATCAATGTGTGGTTGTCTCTTGCACGCCCCCCTACTGGGGACCTGGCCCACAACCCAGGCATGTGCCCTGATTGGTAATCAAACAAGTGGTAGTTTAGTTTGCAGCGGGGTACTCAATCCACTGAGCCACACCAGCCAGGGCAGAAATTAATTATTTAAAAAAGAAGATTCATTTTTTCCTCTCGTATACTTTATTTTTTGAAAGTTAATTAATTTTTTAATTTAATTGTTGTTCAAGTACACTTTTCTTTTACTCCCATCCCAGCCTATCCCTCAAGTGCTCCCCACTGAAGTTTCATTTTAAAGAAGACATATGGAGTGTCTTAGCTCAGGGTGCTGCAACAACATGCCATAGCTTGAGTGGCTCAGAAGGAACAGAATTTATATCTAACAGTTCTAGAGACTAGGAAGTATAAGATTCAGGCACAAATGGATTTGGCACCTGGTGAAGGCCTCCTTCCTGGTTCATAGATGGTGTTTTTGCTATGTCCTCATATGGAGACAATGAGATAGCTCTCTAGGAACTCTTTCATAAAGACACCAATCTCATGACCTAATCACTGTCTACAGGCTTCATCTCTTGATACCATTACATTGGAGGTCATGTTTTAACATATGAATTTGGTGGGGGGATGCACAGATATTCACTTCATAATACATAGTGCAGCAACCACTAAAGTGTGCTTCTAATGCTTCTCAAAATGACAAAGCAAAGAAGAAAAATTAAACTTCAAAACTGTAGACTGCCATCATTAAAAGGTATCCATGTTATTGGTTGTAGGCAACAGAAGAAAAGCTGCATAACTGCAAAATAACTCATTCATGTATACACTGGTTTAATCTGCAACTGAACAAGCCACCGCACTAAATTTTATTACAGAACTCATATAATTGAGAGTGGGCAAATAGTAAACTTCAGTTTTGAGTCTTTTTACCTTTGTATTACACAATTTGAAATACTGAACATGTCTATATAGGTCTGTCTAATGGGCGTAAATTTCTTGTAACCTCATGGCTAGTCTTGAACTAGATCTCTGTGGCTTTCCACTAGATAAATGACATATAGAGGAGGGACTTTTTTTTTTTTCTAGTGGGGAAGACAGGATTTCTTCTTGATACCCAAGAGTATCATTTGGTATGTAAGAAGAGGGTGAGGGCAATGGAGGGGTTAGGATGGTGGCATTTCTCTCATTTGATCTGAGAAATTTTTTGGAAGTCTGACTTTGTTATAAACTTAAATATGTGCATTAAATTTTAAGCAAAATAGTAAATAATAATCTAAAAAATTGAATTAACTCAAATTGTCACCAGAATTTACCAGTCTTGATATTTTTTTAATCATTACAGAAATCTTTTCTATGCATGTGCTGACAGAAAAATGATAGAATTGGTATAAACCCTGCAAATATTATATATGCTAATTTAAATCTATTAAATTTGATTTGATTAATTTGCTCAAAGACAAAGAAAATGAAGTAGAATTGAAGCTATCATTGATAGTTTTCAATACAGGATGTACCAGTTCCTAAAATATCCATTTAAGACTTAGAAAAAAAGTTATATAAAACAAATAATTTGCCTCCATTATGTCCCTTTTAAGAGGTACATTTCATTTTTAGGTGGTATTAGTTGGCCTTTCTTCTATCAGTGATGAGGAAGTTAACATTCTTAAAATTGATTCCACATTTTGTTTTTTGTTGTGTTTATATTTCTAACTTTGCTAAGATTTACAGTAGGATTTTTAACTTATACACTGCTTTTACAAACTGACCTTCAATCTTCACAATCACAAGCAAACTCATTAACATTTATTATATTTACAGATGTTTGATATTTAAACAAATTTGAGTAAATTCTGTAGGCAAGATAGCAGTCTTTAGAATCTTCAATCCTTTTTCCATTCACCACTGGATTTTATTTTGTGAATTCCCAGAGAGCTGCATAGTGAATAAATGCATAATGTTAAGACAGAATGGAATCAGCGCTTCAGGAGAGCAGAACTAGTTTTGAATTCTCTACCAATTCCCCAAATCACAAGTATTTTGCAAAGGCAGAATTGTTTGAATACTCAGATATCTACATGCAGATTTCCTTTTGTTCCTCCCATTTCTCTAGGGAGTAATTTTCAAGTAAGTGTTAGAATTTATAATATTTAACATATTAGGTTGTAGGCACAAAAACATGTATTTTGAGATCTACTAGAAGTTTACAAGATTTTTAAGGGTAACTTTTATCTTAATACAACTCTTAGTTTTCACCTGTATTAACCTCTGAGTTAAGATGTATATAACATTTAATATGTGTATACAGATATGAACACATATATGTGTATGTATATGTATAGTGTGCACATGTGTGGTACAATTGCTTGTATGAGGGAGACCCAATAAGAACCAAAATTATCTTCTGGAGGGTGTGCCTCTTGAAGTATAGGCTTTGCTTGCTAAGTGAGTGTTCTAGGAACCCATCTCTATCAGTGTACCAGCTAGCATTGTTGTGAGAGGCTGCGTTCAGCTTCATTGAAATTTTTTTGAAGATTCTTTCAATGCATTTGACCATTTCATGATGGATGATTTACGAGTGCACCTGCCCATGCTGTGCAGAGTGTTCAGCAGTGTTTGACCCAAAACAGCATGGCCCCTGTACTCCACCTTCCCTATTCACCTCATCTCACCCTGAGTGACTTTTTTGGGGGGTTTACTCCATGAAGAAAGTTCTCAAAGGGAAATGTTTTGCAAATGTGGAAGAAGTGAAACAAACAAAAAAAAGCATTGACATCAGTGAGTTAAAAAACTGTTTTGAGCAGTGGGAAAAATGTCTCCATAGGTGTATTGCATCAAATGGAGACTACTTTGAAGGTGACTGAAGTTTAAACATGGAAGAATAAATACACAATTTTTATAAATAAATTCTGTTTTTTGGGGGCCCCCCTTGTATGTACATATATGTATTTGTATATATGTTTGTATGTTTGTAGTAATTGCTGTGGTCATTTAAGTTTGATTCTATATTTAATTCTAATATTCCTCATCAGTCCTTTTTATCTCTTTGTTTCTTAAACTTTTTGGGGGGAGTAGTTTTTTTGAAAAGCATTTTGAAGAGTGGAATTCTTTCATGTTTAAATACATCTTTCTTTTGCTGATTTTCTTAAATGTGTCCAGATTGATCCTTAGAACTCATAGAGAGTGTTCCATTGCCCATTGACATTAACTACTCATGTGGAGAATCTGAGGCCAGCATACAGTTCCAGCCTTGAAAGGCAACTCACTTGATTTTTCTGCCTGGATACCTGTAGAACTATTTATTTGTATTTGAAAAGTTATTGAATCTTTACATTACAACCTCTTTAGAATTTTGCTAGTATATCCTTTTTACTTTAAGATTCTATTCTTCACTTTTACATAATATTTCTAATAGTCATCCCTGAATACAGTTTTATGTTTGAATTACTGAATTCCTTATTTTTGGAATATCAGCTATCCATATGATTTGCTTTTTGGACAAGGAGTCTGTGGCAGTTACTTTCTATATCTCTGAACATCAGATATTGAAATTGTCTTTTTGCTCTTTTAACATAGGAATTGCAACTTGGTTAGATTTAACATTTTAAATCTCTTCTCACATCATTTTTTGTAATTCCTTTTTTGCCACATGTAAATAATCTGATATATACAACAGTAGAGATAATGCTATGATGGACTTTATATATCCACTCCTTGGCTTCAAAATATTATACATAACTGATGTCACAGACTCAGAAAGAAAAAAGTACTCTAACACTCATCCTCTCTCCTCCTGTGATCACTCCCCTGTTGGAGGTATTAATGGTGTTTTCCAGGATCCTTTACTCATTTCCTACCATACAAAACTCTTTATTTTTGACCAAAATGGCATTGCCCATCAGTGACTTTTCTTCAGTATGAAATTCACATCATTCATTTGAAACTTTCCTAGCTCAACTTCTAAGGACAAATGTTTCTTATTTCTCCTTTTGATCATAAAAGTCCCCTTTTCTCACCTTTTTACTGTGGCTCATCTACTAGGATACCCTCTATTTCTAAATAATCTATGATGACTACATATTTTCTTCAGTGGGAATAAATTCATAGACATGTATACATGAGCATGCACACATACACATTGTATGGGAAAAGTTTAATGTACTTCAGGAAACAAACTACAAAAAATTTTAGGATGCAAAGATACACTGTGAAAATATTTCCTGCGGGTATGATAGATTCAGGGCAGACCTCCACCTAAGCACTACTGACATTTAAAAAAATTTATTTAATTGTTCAAGTACAGTTTTTTGTCTTTTACTACCATCCCAGCCCACCCCACCAGTGCTCCCCACCTCCCTCCCTATTGACTATTGACATTTGGAATTGGGTCAGTTTTTGTTGCGGGTCCAATTGTATATGTTGTAGGATGCTCAGTAGCATCCTTGGTCTCCACTAACTAGATGCCAGGAGTATATACCCTGAGTTATGATAAACAAAAATGTCTCTAGACAATGCCAGGTTGAGGTATATACAATCCACCTCCAGTTTAGAACTACTGATTTAGGATGAATCCCCTTTATTTGTTATGCTTTTCTGTGTTATGTTAGGTTATACAGGGTCTCAACATAAAATGTTTATAGTCACTCACATTGCAGTTGTTTGCAGGTCAGCTGGATCATCTTTGTAGCTTTTCCACAAAGAACAGTATCTAGGATGGCTTCCATATTGGTTATTAAGGCCTCTGTATTGCAGCTTCAGGCTTCCTTATTACAATTTTGCAATCTCAAAAATTCTTGTCTTCTTGCTATATGGATGGGGAGAGAGAAAGAGAGAGAGAGAAGAGTTCACAACACTCTGGACTGCCTCAGAGTAGGAATGATACATAAGTTCGGCTCATATTCCAATTGATCATATAGCAGTCGTATCACCCCAATATAAGTGCAGCGAAGGCTGGCAAGGAGACTTTCTGTGTTGACAGGAAAATAATGGGGAGTTAAAGTAATCTCATTGCAAAGCATGTCTTATCTGAAAATGGTCCCTTGAAAAATATTTTTCAATGACCACTGTAAAAATTACAAAGCCTATAGAGCAGTAATTCAACAAGGAGACACAAATAAATAATAAACTCATTAAATTGTTTAAGCTAGCTAATCAAAAGAAACATTAAAATTATTTTTTCCTATAATATTCACAAGTATTAAAATGGTAATACTCTGAGTTGACATGCTTATGAAGATAAAATAAAATAGCATTTTCATATGTTGTTGGTGAGAAGGTGAATTATTAAAAACTGTGAAAAACATTGTCAATCTATATGAAAGATTTTATAATGCTCGTAATTTTTTAAAAAGATTATTTATTTATTTATCTTTAGAGGGGAAGAGAAGGAGAGAGGGAGAGAAATATCAACGTGTGGTTGCCTCTCATGCATCCCCTGCTGGGAACTGGCCTGCAACCCAGGCATGTACTCTGACTGGGAATCAAACCACAATCCTCTGGTTTGTAGGCCCGCACTCAATCCACTGAGCTACACCAGCCAGGGCCCTGATGCTCATAGTTTTTTTATTGAAGTATTGCCACAGAACATTATATGAGTTTTAGGTGTACAAAATAATGTTTTGATATTTTTATATATTGCAAAATGACCAACACACCAAGTTTAGTTTACTTCCATCACCACACATAGTTATAATTTTTTCTCGTGATGAGAACTTTTGAGATTTTTCTCTCAGCCACTTTCAAATATGCAATACTGTATTATGAACTATAGCCACCATGCTGTACATTATATCCCTAGGACTTAGTTATTTTATAAATAGAAGTATGTATTTTTTAATGCTCATACTTTTGTTTCAGTTATACCACTTGTAGAAACCTATAGTATGATAAAGAGGAAATCAGATATGTAAATACATGGAATGAAAATTTTTTTAAATTTTATTATTTTTTATTTTTAGAATAAATTTTTAATTTTTAATTTTTATTTAATTCTTATTCAAGTACAGTTTTCTGTCTTATATTCCCAGCCCTGCCCCCACCCAGTGCTCCCCATCTCCCTCCCATTTCCGCCCCCCACCATAGTTATTGTCCATGTGTCCTTTATACTTATTCATGTGAGTCCATCCCCTTTTCCCCTACGATTCTCTCCCCTCTGGACCCTGTCAGCCTGTTCCATACTTGAGTGTCATTGGTCATATTTTGCTTGCTTGTTTGTTTTGTTGTTTAGATTCCTGTTAAAGGTGAGATCATATGGTATTTGTCTTTCACCGCCTGGCTTATTTCACTCAATATAGTATTAGAAGTTCTAGCCACAGCAATCAGAAAAGAAAAGGAAATAAAAGGCATCCAAATCGGAAAGGAGGAAACAAAACTGGCATTGTTTGCAGATGACATGATAGTGTACATGAAAAATCCTATAGCCTCTACCAAAAAACTGCTCGAACTAATAAATGAATTTGGCAAAACAGCAGATACAAAGTCATTATCCAGGAATCAAAGGCATTTTTGTATACCAACAATGAAACAGCTGAAGCAGAAATCAAGAAAAAATCCCATTTGATATAGCAAAAACAAAAATAAAATATCTGGGAATAAACCTAACCAAGGAGGTTAAAGACCTGTATGCAGAAAACTACACAACACTGAAGAAAGAAATCAAGGAAGACACAAACAAATGGAAACATATACCATGTTCATAGATTGGAAGAATTAACATCATCAAAATGTCCATACTACCCAAAGCAATTTACAGATTCAATGCAATACCTATTAAAGTGCCAATGGCATATTTCACAGACATAGAACAAACACTTCAAAAATTTATGTGGAACCATAAAAGACCCCGAATAGCAGCTGCAATTTTGAGAAAGAAGAACAAAGGAGGAGGGATCACAATACCTGATATCAAACTGTATTACGAGGCCACTGTAATCAAAACAGCCTGGTACTGGCATAAAAACAGGCACATAGACCAATGGAATAGAACAGAGAACCCAGAAATAAACCCAACTCTCTACAGTCAATTAATATTCGACAAAGGGAGCAGGAACATAAAATCGGGTAAAGATAGCCTCTTCAACAAATGGTGTTGGGAGAACTAGACAGCTACGTGGAATGAATTTTTATTAAAGCAACATTATAGGAATAAATATAAGAAGCAACAAATATATGCAAGGCTCAGGGAATGAGTACAAACTTTCAGACATCCTGCTTCCTCCTCTTTAGTTCTCATCAACTGAAAATAGTTACAGGGGCCCAGAGAAGGTTCACATTTTCAGCTTTATTGTAAGAAAAGCTGGGATGGAGAATAGACTTGTACCTCTGCTCTCTGTCTTCCATCTCCTAACCTAGATCTTGGGACCTTCTTGACTGTAATTAATTCAATCTGTACGAATGGAACAAATGGAATAAAGATGTCAGACGCTGGGGCTGGGCCTGCTGAAGCTTGAGATTAGGTGGTTTAACAGTAGGGGGGGAGAGAGAGAGAGAGGTTCAGCTTGCATTTAAGCATGCAATATGGAGCAATGGGCTTTAGGATCCAAACAGCCTCCATTCAGAGAATCCATTTCTCTTCCTAAAAGTAATTAAAGGATAGCTGGATGAAAGGTCAGAAGTTCCATGGTAATACTATCCCCTTATGAATGATGAGGCAGAATATTTTTCATAGAGTCTTACAGAATTCAGAGAATGTGCATCTGGTCACTGGAATAGGTGGACCTTACACCTGATTTCTACATGCAGAGTGGCTGAAGATAGGCTAATGCCAGTTAAAGGGTGCATCAGATGAAGTGTTCAAAGAAGGAGCAAGTGCTGGGGAAATGGTCACATCGAATATAGGGGTCTGTTCTGTTGTGGATCTGTTAGATGAGAAAATGACAAAAGAAAAGAAAAGCAATTCATGTATTTCATGCATGTGTGTGTTTGTGAGGGGGTGGAGCTGGGGAGGGCAGGATGTGTGTGCAGAAATGAGTTCCAGGGCCCAGATGCTCAGCGCTTGGAGGAAGTATAATAGAACTAGAATACTAGCATTTATCGAGCAGCTTCCATTGTAGGATTTCAGCAGGTTTTTTAAAAAAATTATTTACTCATATAGAAGTACAGATGCAAGTTACTAGCACAAGGAAAGACCCCGTGTACCACACATGTGTCTAAACCTTACTGAGAGTCACTCCTGAATGTCTGGTGTAGGTGTCTCTAGGTTGCTGATAATTGAGAACAATTTTGCTACATAGTAAGTGAAGCCATAATTATATATATATATATATATATATATATATATATATATATATATATATAATCTTTTTTGACAGAGAGAATTCAGTGACACCTGTTGTGCTTTGTAAGTCCATGACTGCTTTCTGATATTTCTGCTCCTCCCTCACTGCTAATCTGACAACCTGAACAGTATGTTTCCAGCAGGGTACTAACTTTGCTTCAAATGGAAGCTTTCATTTTATGTGTATAGGAAACCTGATAACTTTTTGAAAATATATGCTGAGTGAGTTAATGCAATTCAGAGGGTTCCTGCTTTAATATCTATACTTTGTGAGAGCTAGTTTTGTGTCTCAATGAGTTTTATTGTTATGTATGGAAGGGTTTAGAAATGGCCTAAAGCAGTGCTTCTCAAAAAGTGCTCCCAGATCAGCTTCCTCAGTATCACTGGGGAAAGCACATTCTTAGGCTCCATCCCAGATCTGATGATTCGGGAGTTCTGGGGGTGGGGCCCATCGTTCAGTTTAACACGCCCTCTAGGGAACTCTGAGGTGCATTCATATCTTGGAACCACTGGAATACAAGTAGCCTTGCTACTCAAAGCATGGTTGGTAGAAGCTATAGCAATTATGGGAATGCTTATTAGCAATCTGGAATCTTGGGCCACACCCCAGAATTATGGAATTGGACTCTGAACTCTAAGATCCTCAGGTGATTCACATGCACTTTACAGGTTGACAAGCCCTGAGACCCACCCCCAGTGGTCCAGTTATTAGGTTTCATTAGATTTGGGATGGGACCCATTCCTTGGTTATCGTGTTTTAATGCTTTATTGAAGGGTCAGTTACACATGCAGTATACATCCGGAATGCCAGCTCAAGTCCTGGTATTTCCCAAAGCTTCCCCAGGTGACTGTAATGTGTAGCCAGGATTAAATACCCAGAGTGGAGGTAGGGTGGTGGTGCAGGACCATAAAAACCTTCTGTTCTTTGTAAAAAAAAATGTATGTTTTCTATCACCATTTATTCCCCCATATCTCTTCTACCTCCACCTACCCCCCTAACCCCCACAATCATACTTGTCCATGTTCATGAGTTCTTTCTTTTTTCTTTTTTCCTCAATCTCTCCACACCCACAATGCCCCCCTACATCGCTGTCATCAGCTCTCTATCTATGAGTCTGTCTCTATTTTGCATGTTAGTTCAAATTGTTCATTAAATTCCACATATGAGTAAAATCATATGGTACTTGTCTTAAACAGCCTTCTTTCTTTATCCATTGAATTGACATTTAAAATTCTCTGTTCTTATTAAGAGGCTATCTGCGATTGATGTTAAAGTAATTATGCTTGTCTTCCCTTGACAATGTGGACACTAAATACGCATGCAATTAGGGTACTCTAAATGTGTTAACTTTTCATAATATTCTTTGAGGATTCCTTTCTTGAAAGTGCCCAGGATTAGAAATTTTTTGCCTGCTCAACTCCATTATAATTTAGGGAAGAGCCTAGATTAAATTGGACTGATCACTGAAGAGGTGGAAAGGGATGTGCTTAATAAGTGGAGTCTTTCTATGGCACCAACATAGTTATATTCTTTGTAGACAATGAATGTGATTTAGTTTGTATGCATGAAGCACAATTTCTGTGTTGGCCCAGATGTTGATTAGCAATACTACGAGTGAGGGCACCAATCTGAAAATATGGATGGAAAACTAAAGCATTTGTTCACGATCAAAAATACTTGTGGCTCAACTGGCTGAGAGGGTACAAAATGCTATGCTGTTTAGCTTCTTTTCCACAGATAATAAGCCCCAGAAAAGCAGACCAGATTATGCTGCGTAGGCAGAATAAAGGAAGAGCAGCAGCAGCCCATTTTTTTGTGGTTAAAACTGTGCCACTGAGGAGCATGAGATCTCGTTCCTCACCACTGTCCTGAGTGCTAAGATAAACTATCACAAAAATTCTCCGCAGATTTGGACGTTTCTTATGTTGAAATGTAATTGGCATGGTTTGGCAGGGTCCTGAAGAAACCCACCCAGGACCACACTGTGGATTCAAGCCAGGTGCTAGGTACAAACAAGGGCCCACTGTGTTCCACCAGCTCCCTGCTCTGCCCTGGGGGAACTTCGGTGTGTTTCTCTCTGAATTGCAGACCTCCTTGCTTTAAGTAGCAGGGCTGTGGCTTTATTTGAGCTGTTCTTAGAAAATCCTTGATGTGGATAAGGTTTGAGATAATGCAGGGAAAAGAAAAAAATGGGTCACTGCTTTTCACTTTGGTTTTTGCTTTGATTACTTAGTGAGAATCTGAACAGATCTTTGCTGGTTAAATGAGAGACTGACCTCTCTTTAGCTCTGAAAGAGGAAGGATACTTGCTTTCCCAACCTAAATAGCCAATGAGAAGCCAATACTTGTTTTGATCCTATCCTCAAATCCCAGAGGGCAGCGATGGGTGCTGCAAGGAATCCATTGCAGTGGTGCAGCCAATCCCAGAGAAGCCAGCAGGAGCCCTGGTGAGAACAGCAGGGCACCCTGGAATAGGTTCACCTTGACAGTGGGGCCCAAGAGAGGGGCCATGCCTTGGAAAGTGTTATGGTTCTGGTGGCAACCTGTAAACTCTCATTGGCTCTTGCTCAAGTATTCTTAGGTGACTAAGAATCTTTATGGGGTTGCCTGAGGTAAAATTTCATCTAAGGTATAAAGCAGTTATACAGGGATATTCATTACATTGGTTCATCTGGAGACATGTACATAAAGGCTGGTTATCCCTAGAAGTTTGTTCAGAAGATCTCAGAATTAATATGAGAAATTGTGCCTCTGTGGTCAGCAAGCCCTGTGACAACTAGCTTCCCATTAATACTAACATGGCCACAATGAGGATCCTTTAATACTTTGTTAATCTTTTATGTGTACAGTTAGAAAAAAAACTGGCTATAAAATTAAACAGAAAGAATGGAAAGCATATTTAATTGGTCTCTCAAAGCTTCCAAAAAAAAAGAGACTTAGATAAATTGGTCAACTTACAATGTCCCTTTGGTGTCAACCCAATTCTTTGAGGTATTAAAAATGGCTGTCCTTATTTTAAAACAGGGAAGGTCATTTGGAACTTGACTCATCAAGGTCAAGTATAAATTGTAAAAGGCCTCCAAAACAATATTTGGATCCAACTGTTCTCTATGTCTGTCTGTGTATGTCTGTATGTCTATGTTATAAATGTGTGATAATTTTCTACCGCCAGCTGTTATTGTTAAAATAAATTTAAAGGGAAGTGCTTATAAGGATTAGATATACTAAAATTCCCAGAAATATAGAAACTAATTCAAAGGCTTTTTACTTCATGTGATCTACGATTAATTCTTAGTTAATAAAACCTAGCTTAAGTTTGTTAGTTTAAGTAAAACAGACATGTCTTTATTTTGCCTAACATGAATTTGACAAAAATAACTCCATGTTAATAACTGAGTTTTATGTCCGTGAAAAATCTTTCTAGAGGTTATAAAATGTCTTCATAAATTTAACTTCTTAGTTTTCATGAGAAATTGTAATTTTATGGGTTAAAACCTCAATATGCCTAGGAATAACATTGCAGTGTTCCAGAAGGACCCCTGGAACACCTGACATGATTTGTTTTTTTAAATGATAAATTGCATGGGAAACATTGTAAAATAAGTGATAAAAACCTCTAGGATGTATTATGGGTAAACAATTGTTGTACATTAAACAAATAGTCAGGACTATGGAAAACCCCAGACAACTGTGTGGCTCTTCCCAGCTCCCTGGCTTCCCATTTTTCAGTTTTAGCTTTCCTTCACTTATCATAGTGCATTTAAGTGAACTAAGATGAAGGAACTTAGAAGTTAACATTATTTAAAGGAGATATCTTACATTATTGCTAAGGTTTGATAGAGTCACAACCAAATGCCAAGTTGGTAACCACTTACTTTCATGGTAAGCTCCCAGGACACAAAGACTTTAGATATTGGTTTTGGTTTTCTTTTTTTTAAGAAGGACATTGAATAAAAAATACCCCCCAACTTTGTTGAAAGGGATATTATCAAGTACCTAGTCATGAATGGACTGGTACCTTGTCTGCAGACATCAAAGACTCCTCGAGGACAAAAAAGCCACTGATATCAGAGGTAGAAGGCTATCCCAAGACATTGAGAAGGCTTGTGTACCTGTGGATGGATAGCAAACCCAGACTCTATTTCATTTGATTGTTTTTACCTGCTTGCTAATGCTATTAGTCATAATAATAGTTATATTTGTTCTTGTAGTTTTTCTGTAAAGTCTAACTGTTTATGAGTACAGAACGTGTATAATCGTTAATACTTTTTTCATGGTTTATATAAATGTTATACTAGACACAAAATACAGAAAAATGAGACAGAAAAAGAAACTGTGCCACTGATATCATTGCTCATGCAAGCTATTGGGCTAAAAGGAAACAGGGCCCTGGCTGGGTTGCTCAGTTGGTTAAAGCATCATCCGGACATGCCAAATTGTGGGTTTGATCCAGGTTAGGGTGTGTACAAGAAGTAACCAATGAATGCATAAATAAGTGGAACAAAAAATCAGTGTTCCTCTCTCTCTCTCAAATCAAAAATAATATTGAAAGGGAACAGGAATGTAAAAGTATATGATGAATCTCAACCTTTGAACATTCTCACCTTCAGTATTAAAAGGGAAACCAAGGAAACCAAACAAGCAGCAGTTATTTCTTAGAGTACTATTATTTTTATAAGGGTAACAGACAAGATGCTTTAAACAACAGAACAATTGTTACTGAGATCTGGGTTCTGAGGCCTCATATTAAATGTGAACATAAGCACCCATAAAGAAGACATACTGATAGAATATAACTTAAATTATAGCTCCCTGTTCATGGTGCCAGTGATTTGAAATTCAGCACTAACTGAAACATTCAATGTTTTCTGTCTCATAATTTATGCAGTTTCTAAAAGCCTGATATCACTAAGAATCATGAACCTTATGGTTCTTTATTACTTTAAGAGAGCAATTGTAATGAGATAGAAAAGGAGAGTTGAAAGCTTGCTGGGGCTGAGGATGGATTGTGGGAATGAGGAGCAGCACCAAATCTTTGGAGGGGAACATTGAGCTTTATGCATTAAAATTAGGGGTCACTTTCACGAATAAAAACTTTAAAATGGGATGGGTACATAAAAGCCCAAGACAAAGTAAAAACTAAGTAATATTTTTATTTTAATGAAATCAAGTTATTAATGACAAAATAATGAGTTTTAATGTGGTAATTAGAGATGAACTGAGGATTGGAACCCTCATTCATTGCTAGTGGGAGTGTAAAATGAAGCATACTCTTTGAAAAATTAGGTAGTTCTTCAAATTGTTAAGCAGAGAGTTACCATATGACTCAGAAATTCCACCACTAGGTAGATACTTAATAAAAATAAAAATATATGTCCACACACAAAAAATGTGTACATGCATGCTCATAACTGCATTATTTATAATAGCCCCAAACAGAAACAACTAACGAAGTGTTAAAGCAGTGTTATATCCACACGATAGAATATTATTAGATCCTAAAAGGGAACGAAGTACAGATACGTGCAACATGGACGAACCTTGAAAACATTTTGCTAAGTGAAAGAAGCCAATTACAAATGACTACATATTATGTAGTTTCTTTTATATAAAGTATCAAAAATAAGCAAATCTATAGTGATGGAAATTAGATTAGTGGTTACTTAGGGCTGAGGGCAGGGGGCATGCTTCAGGAAAAATGAGGGTGACTGCTAATGTGTACTGTTTGGGGGTGATGGAAATGTTCTGTAATTCAATTCAATGTTTGCATAATTCTATGAACACACTTAAAGCCATTGAATTGTATATTTTATAATGATGAAGTTTATGGTATGTTAATTTTATATCAGTAAAGCTATTAAGCCCAAAATAAATGAACTAGGTGGTGATACCAAATATTGATGACTTCAAAGAAGCTGTGACATGGGGAACAGCAGAATTGGTATAAAATTTATCTTCTAAACATGAGCAATAATAGAGATGGATGAGGACTATGTAATTATTCTTAGGTGGTAGAAATAGAAACTTTTTCAGCCAAAGTTCAAACAATGTAGGAAAAAAATCAGATCATGTCTAAAACTTCAGGTTTAAACTGTTTTAAGAAAAGAAAATACTCAACCAACCCAATTTAACAATTCATTAAAATCAATAAAACAACTGTCATTTGAGGCAATGGTATGAGATTACTGATTTGAACATGCAACAAATGATGTCTTTGAACACTGTCTAATTTGCTGAGGCACTTGTTTGTTTTGCTGTACCTAAGAATGTGTGAAGTATTACATGAGTTGCTTTATGAGTTATCATAGTCAACATTAGTTAATGAATCATTTGATTATTACTAATACCCACCCCCAGGGAATTCTAAGTATATTTTTCCAAGTATTTTGGAACCTAAAGGTTTTAAAATTTTAGAATTTAGGTTATTTTTTAATGTTTTAAATTAAATTTATTGATGTGGCAGTATTTAAGTAAGATTATACAGTTTTCAAGTGAACAATTCTGTGATACACCATGTGTATATTGCATTGGGTGCCCACCACTCCAAGTCAGGTCTCCTTCTGTCACCATGTATTTGACCCTTTTGATCCTTTACTATCCCCTAGCCCCCTTCCCTCTGGTAATATCATTCCTTTCTCAATAGTTAATGGGGCTGAAACTGGTCTGTGGAAAGAGAAGTATAGGGATAACTTGTTTTATTGCATCTTACTTTATCATACTTTGTATAGGGAACCATTCTGCATGGCATGGGAAATGTAGCCCAGCTCCCACTTGGAAAGGCCTGTGGGGAGCGAGGTCCAGCACATAGATAGGACCCATGCCCATAGATAGATTCTCCTATGAGGAATCAGGCCTGTATTGTACCTAGACTGCTATAAGGCTTGCTTTTGCTAAAACTCCCTCACCCTGAATTGAGGCAGAGAATGCTCACTGCAACTTCCTAAAATCTGAGCTAAACCTCCCAAGTATGGAGTGTGATTGGTTGGACCACTTTTCCCCTTGGTCTACAACATCCATCTCTTTGAAGTAATTAGCGACATTCTTTCCTTTGTTATCCGTAAAAGGTAATCCCTGCAGTGAACCTGTGCATAGTAAATGAAGACAACTGTAATGTACCCCCCAAAACAATAAAAGCCTACCTGTCCAGGTGGGGGTCAGCGCCCTCTCTCTCACTTACAGAGTGGCCATGCTGTCCCTTTTTCTCCACAGGACTTCTGTAGTATATGTGAATTTGTCTCCCATAGGCACAGCACACTGATCCTGCCAGCCAGGGTCTGCATTATTTCTCAGGTGTTGCATTTTTCACAAATTGAAGGCAAGACCTTCCACTAAAAAAATGATTATTTCTCATTTTATTGTGATACTTGCTATATTGTGGTAGTCTGGAACCAAACTTAAAATATCTCTGGAGGGTTGTCTGCATCCCTTTTCTCTCCTATCTTCCTATGTATGGCTGAGCCCTCAAGTAGACTAGTTCATAGAGCAATGATTAGTTCATGCTGGATATCGATGGGATCACATCATATGGGGATGGAAGTATAATATAAACAATCATATGTAGATAATGAAGTAAAGGTCAATTAAAGGCAGGAATATGCATATTGTAGCTAATTCCATTCGGGTGGAAAAGTCTCCAGAGATACTTGAAGGGGTTTGTATGGCAAAAAAGTTGACAAAGAAGCCAGGAATATAACCAGAGACATTAAAATTAAGAACAATCTAACACTAACCAGAGGGGAGGGGGAAAGAGCAATGAGGAGAAGGGTTTTCAGGAACTACTGTAAAGGACACATGTATAAAACCAAGGGGAAGGGTCAAAGCAGGGAGGGAGGTGGATTTGCTGGGGTGGGTAAGAGTGGTGGTGGGGGAATGCAGAGAACTGTAATTGAACAACAATAAAATAATTTTTAAAAATCAGGAATATAATTTGGATCACATATTGAAGCATTTATGTGAACTGGTATACATAGAACAATTTTTGGATACTGTAGACATGCTAAAATTTCTCCAATTTACATTGGTCAAATATTGTAAGAAATAATGTACTAGATTTCCTACATTTTCTCACAGGTTCTGATATTCATTGTCCTCTATGATTGAAGGAAACCTAGGAACCTGGAGCTGAGTAAGCAATTAGGTTTTCCTTAGACGTACCTTTTTCAATGCTCAGCATTTATTTTACTGAGAGCAAAACACTCTAGAAATTGGCCAGTCAGATTGGGAGCTGTCATGGAATTCTAATTGCAATGTGCTTCAGTCATTTGTGCTTTTGTGTTTTATGACCTTAATCTTGTGGGTCACCATATAGTCATTTACGAAAGTGTTTTGGATAGCTAATACGGCAACTTTCTGATTGGGATAATAAGCATTTACAAATTATAATGTTTAGCATGATAATAAGTCTCAGTATTAATTTAGATTTTTTCAGACATTTTGGTCTCATTTGGAAGGATTGAGGTGATTAAGTATGTACCTGAGGATTTCTGTAAAAATCAGAGTTCACTGTAATTCTTGCGCCCTAAATGAACATTGATAAAGGCAAAGGAAATGAGAACTTAGATAAAAAGTAGATCTCAAATATGGGGTTTCAAGTATACATTTTGGTATACAGAAATGAAAATGAAAATTTTGCACAAAAAACTTGAAACTCAGTTACTTATTGTTATTTTTCACTAAGTCTGTGGGATTGATTTGTTGATCTAAGCACTGAATGCCTGTAATATATATGTATGTTTGGTCCTTTGAGGCTAGTTTGGATTTCTTCTTTCTTGAGAGTCTGGGCTCAGGTGAGGTTGGCATCATAGGTCACAAAGACCTATACAGCTTCAAATCCATTTCAGGGTAGTTTGGCCATAGGTCCAAATGAACAAAAGACAAATACTTAAGAAAGGAGATTTAAAGTCTTCGTGGGTGGGGGATCACTGTAATTTAATCCCATGTACAGTATATATCATGGTGTTTTTAAGAGTGCATGACCCTAAAGACAGTAGCTCAAAAGAGAAAAAACATAGTCATGTAATGGCTTGAGTTTAGAGTATGTAATAGAAACAAGCAGGAGGGTTGGGCCCTATTCCTCAACACAGGGTAGCCATGTTTTGTCAGAGTAGAACGAAGACAGAATAATCACAATGTCTTTTAGTATACTCTAACTAATGAAAACCAAAAGGCTAAGCCAACATAGATGCACAGGCTCCTTAAACATTGGCAGGTGGGAAAAGGGGGAAGGGTTTTCAGGAACAACTACAAAGGACACATGGACAAAACCAAGGTGGGGGTGGGATCAGGGGTGGGAGGTGGGGATGGCTGGGGTGGGGAGGAGTGGGGTAGAATGGAGACAACTGTACTTGAACAACAATAAAAAATAAAAGAAATAAAAAATAAACATTGGCAGGTGGCAGTTTCATCTCTCATGTTACATATGTGATCACTGAGGCTTACATGGTAAAGTGATTCACCCAAGATTGCCCAGGTGATTAATGGCAGAGGTGCAGTGTTCTATCTCCTGTAATGAACTGCTTTAGGGTTAATAATGAATAAGGAACTGGCATGGAGACATGGAGCTGACTGACAGATCTCGGAGGGGCGGGGGTGATGGAGACTGGAAGAGATGAGGCAAAGAACATATACACAGACAACAGTGTGGGGGGGGCTGGGTGGAGGGAGGCAAGGGAGGCAACGGGAGACATCTGTAATAGTGTCAACAATAAAAAAGAACAAATAATGACTGTGTAATCTGAACATGGCATTTTAAATGGTAAATTCACAGTTTTCCACACATAAATGAGATACAAACAAAGACAACCATAGGCTTAGAAAAGAGAGTAAGTCAGGAGAAAAGAGTAGAAATATTTATATGACTTTTATGTCAGAAATGCATAGACAGATCAATTTTTCTGAATTTTACCAAAGTTGGTTGTATTCACCATGTTAATGATGTATAGAAATACCCAAATGCATCAAAATTTAATCTTGGCACATGAGAGAGGCCAGCTTGACTCAATGGAAAATTTGATTTCTAAACTGTAATTAAAATTAATGGAGCTTTCTTACTTTCAGGTAAACATAATAACTAGTCATGAAGTAAAGCCTTTTTTATTTTTTTGGTTGTGCCAAATTTATTCACATCAGAATAGTTACTAATTAATATTTTATTCCATGTAGGGACTATGAAAAAATTTTAAAATAAGTTGTTTTCTTTGGTCTGTTAAATTCCTCTCTTGCTTCTCAAAAACTACTGATTTGCACTGAAAATTGTTTCTTTACTAATAATTACAAAGGTCAACACCTCAAAACCCTGTATTTTTATTTTTATGAATTACATTTTAGTAAACTTTAATTTAACTGTAATATGCAAAAAAGAAAGTAGGTGTTTACCTCCACGAATTATCACAAAGTGAACACATGTGCACACACTACCCTAGTCCAGAAATAATTTACTGGCACCTCTGAAAAGCCATGTTTTGTCCATTCTTATTCACTACTCCCTCCCTCCCTTCACACCAATATATGAGTACTGTCCTGACATCATAGATTAATTTCACCTATTTTTGAACTTTTATAAAAGAAGGCCATGATACATTTTTTCTTGTTGGCTTTGCTCAACTTTGTGAGATTCATACATGTTGTTGCATGTGGCAGTACTGTGTTTGTTTTCTTTGTTGCATAGTTTTCCACTAAGTGATTATATCATGATTAGGTGTCAGTTTTACTGTTGAAGGACAGTTGGTTTGCCTCCTATCTTTAGCGATTATTCCTTTTTATTCTTTTCTTTTTAAATAAATATTCTATTTATTTATTTTTAGGGAGAAAGGAAGGGAGGGAGAAAGAGAGGGACAGAAACATCAATGTGTGGTTGCCTTGCATGTCCCCAACTGGGGACCTGGCCTGCAACCCAGGCCTGTGCCCTGACTGGGAATTGAACCAGTGACACTTTGCTTTGCAGGCCAGTGGTCAATCCACTAAGCCATACCAGCCACGGCTGAACAGTACTTTTCAAATGCTCTTGGGCATGTCTTTTGGTGCATTTATGTACCAATTTCTGGTGGTTATATCAATAGGAGTGTGATTGCTGGATACAAGTGTATGAGTATGTTCAGCTTTAGTAGATATCCAGAGTTGTCCCAATTTATATTCCCACCTGGAGTAAATTACAATTCAGCTAGAGTTCAGTTAGCACACATGTATGCTAACTTAATGTATGCCTTAAGTTGTCAAATGTTATATTTTAGTAGTTTTGGTGGATGTGTGATTGTATGCCCCTGTGTCTGAATTTCTATTTCCCCAGTTACTAATGAAGCTGAGAAACACTTATATATTTAATTGCTACTCTGGCATCCTCATTTTAAAAGGGCCTGTGTATGTCTTTACCATTTTAACATCAAGATTTCAAGAACTGTATCTTTTTGATACATAGGGATTCTTTTGTGTCACAAAGGTTGTTTATATATTGTGTATTTTATATATGTTACGGTTTTGAGTTCTTTGTCAGTTATGTGCCTTGAAAACATTTTCTCCCAGTCTATGTCTCAACTTTTTTGCTTTCTTACTGTCTTTTCATTGATGGAATGTCTTAATTTTAATTTAGTTCAATTTATTAATGTGCTGCTTTATGGTTAGTATTTTATGTATCCACTTAAGACATCTTTGCAAGATACTAAAGATGAATTCTAAATTGTATTTTATCTTTCACATTTAGATGTACAACCCATGTGTTTAATTAATTGACTCAGTGTCATTTATTATTATAAGGTGATCCCTTCCCCACAGCTCTCCAGTTTTACCAAGTGTCCACATGAGTGTATGTCTGTTATATACTTTCTCTTATGTTCTGTTGTTTTATAGGCCATCATTGGGAGAATATCACACTCCCTCAATTACTAAAACTTTATAACAAGTCTTGATAGCAAGTGAAGTAATTCCTTCAATTTGTTTCACTCCCCAGAGATTTTCTTAGCCCGTTGCCTTTCCCTTTAAAGTGTAGAATAAGTTTATTAATTTCCACAAAAAATTTCAACAGATGCTAGCCGTATAATGAAAATTCTGTCCAATAAAGATAAGTTTGAAGAATTTCCATCTTTCAGTGTTTAGTGTTCCAATTGATGAAGACAGTGCAGTCCTTTATTTATTTAGATCATCTTTATCTCAGTAATATATATTTTATTTTTTTATTTCTATTTTAGTATTCTTTTGTAGCCAGTATCGATTTTTAAAACTGTTCATTTAAGTAAAGCATACATACATAAAAATAAACATATTTTATGTGTACAGCTTGCAAAACTTTCCCAAACTGTACACATCTGTGTAGCCAATATCCAGGCCAAGAAATGGAGCTTTAGAAGGCTAAATATACCATTGTTCTCCCTCTCAGCAACTATAGCCCTAAGTGTATGCCTATTCTGATTTTTACAGCAAAAATTACTTTTGCCATAAAACTATAATAATAAACTATGTACTCTTCTTTGTGGTTATTCTTTTGATCAATATAGCTTTAATAGGCAATGCATGTCAGTATGTGTAATTGTAGATAATTTGCATAATATATATTTTTTGTAAAACATGCTGGTGGTAGATAGTAACCAGAACATCAGATGAGAAATTAGGACTTAAACTGTCATTTCTTCTCCAATTGCTGAAGGCTTTAGTTAAGTATTCCATGCAATAATAATAACAACAATAATAATAGTAGTAAAATTGATGCTGTCAATGAGTTAACTAGGCAGCTGCTTCTAATTTTGGCAGTTGAAAACCCTCATGAGGATTTTTATATGACACAAAGAGTGATTATTAGTACCACTTTTCTATCCTGGGTGATAATAACATTGGAGCCAAATTCTTCCTTTATTTATTACTCATTCAGTAACTCGCTTGATACACAACTCATGACCACTTTTGATCATACAGAGACTGTAGTTCTCAGAACTTTCATTGACTTGGATCTCCCCTCTTGGGTGAAAAAAGTCCTCACTGCCTTATTGGTTCTCTACTGCCTTCAACCAGATAACTATTTTTATTTATCTATTTGTTTTAGTCCATGATTTTTAGTTCTTAACAAGAGATTAATTCTGACCCATAATAAAATACAGTAAGTACTCACTCTGCAGGGTAGTACAGGACCATAAAAATGACTATGTACTTTCAAACCATGTAAAATGATCTTAATAATCAATGGGGAAAATTGTGATTATTCTGTGACCTCTGAAAATTCTTATTGAAATATTAAAACTCTTCTTTTCAGTTGTAAATATATAGGGAAATAAAAAGAGTAAAATGAATGTTTCTACAGTACCCTATAATGTAGAACACAGACATTGAAAATTAAAGTGTTTTATTTCTTTTTAAACAGCTTATCAATGCTGGCTTGCATAGTGCTTGCTTTCTTATCATATAACCTACAAAACAGCACAAGAATCTGTTCTTTGGTCTGGTGAATTATCATACTCTTTTTGAAGACTGGATAAACTTCCAATATTTCACTCAATGCCATGAAATATTTCTGAGTTCCTTGGAAGTCTTGTGAAGATTTGTTTGCTGGCAGGTCTTCCTCTAGAACAGCTTCATCCTTTTTGTCTCAATGACATCTCTTAATCAAAGCACTGACTTCCACAAATTCCTCTGGCTTCATAACTAGAGTCTCTTGAATGGTTGTGGAGTTCAGCTATTATGTCCATAAATCCATTTACATTCTATTTGAATTTTACTTCTAGTGGTACCACTTTCTGTTTCTTAGTTGCAGTAATCACTGACAGACTTTGGGGATTTGATTTGTCATTGATCATGATACAAAACAGAATGATCTGTGAATTAAAGAGCTAACATCTTAGTTTGTACTTTAAGAAATTTCTCACAGTTAATGTACTGTGGTAATGGAAATTTGAATCCTGTTGTTTAGGGCTGGTATTATTTAACTAAATTAGGGTAAGTGAAATTTGTGCATATCAGGAGCATTTTTTACTTAGTGAAAACCTCTTACCATGAGTGAAACTTATGCTGGTGAAGTCGCTATAAAGAGACAGTTTTCTTAGGATCTTACTCAGCTGTTTCACCAGATGACAGATTAATTTCCCTAACCCTTGTGGTCTGCTAGTATCTCAATATTTTGGGGTCCTCATGGGATAATTCAGGACTCCGTTATTCAACTAAAATTTAATGAGGCACTGAGTTCAGAGTGCAGTATTAGTCCAAAGAACATGAAACAGTTCAGAGAGTTTACAATTCAAAAACATGAAATGACTTGTGAGTGTTAATGGAACCCAGAGATTTCGCTTGACACTGTGGACCAAGTCTAAACTGGAAGCGGGCCAGAGGAAAGATTATGAATGCAATGAGCTGGGGCTATTGCATGCAGGTGGCTGCCATTCTGCAGTGAGAGAAAAAATGGTGCTGCGGGATACCAGCTGTGGTGCCACTATGAAGATGAGCCAAACTAAATGACCAATGTTTTATTGTTTTCATCTGAGTCACCCATTACTTATAGTAACCAAATTATTTTTAATATTCTTGCCTCCATACATAGTGTTGGAAGAATATCATTTATTATATAAAAGCCATACAAACTATGTCCCCTGATGTGACATTGTGAAGTTGACTATATGCCACAGAATAAATAATATCCTGTAACTCAAGCTGTTACTGTCACTGTTGACTCATTGAATGACAGCAGAAAGGCACTTAAATGTTTTATGTTTTAGCTTCTAAGCTGTTCAGCAGTGATTATAAGAGCTTGCCCACATCACAGAGATCTGGGGTTTATGAAGCATTGGTTTGAAAATATTTTGGAAATTTTGAATGAAAACTGTTAATGTTATTTTAAACATTGTCACCAAGTTACTAGTTGAATGAACCATTGTAATAATTGAAACATTATAAATTTTAAAAGTTTTTTAAATATTATGTGCATGCCCAAAGAAATCATTTAGATATTGATATCAAGTTAGGAATTTCACAGGGAGTGGTAATATGGATAATGTGACTTCTAATATCGAGACAATATTATTGTTCTTCTAAGTGCTCTGTAGAAGGATATATTATATTGAATCATATGGGAGTACCATTTCTATAGGTCAAAATGTTAATGTACTGGGAATTTCATGTACTTTAACCTAAATTAAAGGTCAAGGATGAGTTCTACTTCGATTCTACCTCACTAAGTCTTAATCTCTCTTTAAGTTCTACACTCTCTCAATTATGTATTAGATGTAATGTAGTCTGCCCTTTCAAAAATGTAGAGATGAACAGGAACACTTATTTTTCTGGATCACCTTAGTCTTCTGTATGTATCTCTTGTGTTGCGATCTGTATATTAAGGCTGATAGATCCTTTATGTATTGGCTGTGTGAACCTGACCAAGTTATTCAATACTGCTAACCCTCAATTTTCAACTTTAAAATAATAATAGTAAGTATGACTGCTTATTCAGATTAGAGGAGTCACTACATGTTAATCATTAACTTGGCATTTAGTACAGATTTAACAAAGGTCAAGTATTCATTTTATAAATGTAGAACAGATATGAAGCATTATTCCTCATGTTTAGTCCTTCTTCATATTTTTCTCTAATCAGAGAACTTTTTGTTTTCTGTCACGATCTTGGTGTTGATGAATAAAATCTCATGATTAAGAAAAGTACTGTATCTATTATTCAATTATATATAGTAAGTAGACAGTTAAAATGCTTCAGTTAATTTCTCTTTCTAAGAAAAAAAATAGGCTGCAGTTAATTTCCAAACTGTTCACAATACAATTTGTTCATTAGTTACTACAAAAGTACTTCAGAATGTTGTAAAGCCTGAGGGTGTTTATTATAACCATCCATTACAACTGCATTGTGGGTATGTAGATGAGTCAGTCAAGAGAGAATATTAGTCAATAGAGTCTTGAGTAAAGTAAATTCTATTGTGTGATCTAATTGATTTGTCTTTAATTCTTTAAAAAAATTCTCTTTCATTATTAGAAGGCAGTTTTTTCTCCTGTTCCTAACCGATTCTCCATAAGTGGTGATCTAAATGGAGTGTCTCATATTGGAAGGTGCTGCTATAATAATGCTTTTTCTACACATATCAGTGGTGCCGATTGTTAGGGCCCTGTATCCATGGTGATCTTGTCCTCTTTGAATGCAGTTGTGCCAAAGGTGTCTTGTTTGCATCCATTTGACCACACTCAGCTTCAGTATCCATCTGGCTTCTGGCTCTTGGCTCCATCCCTGCATCAGTGACCCTGCTTTTTTCTTTGGACTAGATGCCTTTTTTCTGGTCTCCCTGACATTGACTCTTGGCTTTCCCTGAAGGATTTTGGCCTGACCTTGGACAGGAAGCTCTTCAGAGTACCCTGAATGTGATGATTTCCTCAGAATCTGTTTCTCTGACTCTAATAAGCTGGGCCAAGGCTTCCTTGACTGGCCAGAGGATTCAGCTAACGCAAAAGAGTATTGAGAGATGGGGGCATTCATCGAGAATCTATTAGGAGTTTTGAACTCACGCAGAATCATTTCCCTAACAGCCTTCAGTTACTCTTGGGGGGAAGGAGAATTTGTAAGTCAAAATAAGGGCTTGATGCTGCAGGAAAAGCATTATTTGAAGTATAGAGTTTTTACTTACAATACTAGGGGTCTGTCTGCTTCTCCGTCTGCTGTAACAAGCCTGACAGGAGTGGCATCTCTATCGACCTTGACAAATATTAGAGAAGACTTCCCATTTATGCCACTCAGAAGAAGATGCAGGCAACCCAAAACCCAAAGGGTCAGATTAGAGCACATTCATACTATTTGAGGCCAATTTTCCAACAGGCATTCTTGCAGGCATGATTAAGTTCTATGTGACTTTGAAGTGAAAAATTTCTCATGGTTTCATTTATGTCTGATGTAAAACACTAATTGTTTCAAATAATAAAATACAATGGGAAGTGGTGACATTTTCAGTTTTCAGTTAGCAATATTGTTTTAAGCACTTACTTTAAAGACTTGCACATTTATAGCATTTATAAATTAAAACATTTGGTTGACTGATTTTAATCGTTGAATCATGAGAGACATGTATTTCAGGAAAGTGAAAGCTGCTTTTATTTCCCTTGTTATCTGGTAGTAATTTGTTTCAAACATGTCAACTTTTTAAAATTATTCATTTTTAGCAATCATTAATTGCTATATGCTACTTAATTGATCTGGGAACATCTGTAGGCTAAAGCAGGGTTTAGAATAGGGGAATAAGATTGACATGTTTTTTCCTAAGGTCAAACAAGGACTGACCTGAAACTGAGAGGGGTCATGGTAGAGAAGAATCCAAAACAATTACAAGATCAAAGCAGATGGGTACTGGTAATTGGCAGAGGTTTACATTCAGGGGTGAGCTCTGGTGGTGTGTTCTGGGGAACCAGACTGTATGAAACTAGGCTGTCAGCAAACTCAATGAAGTTAGAAGACAAGCTACAGAAACAGTGGTAGAGTCTCACCAAATATGATTTGGTAACAGTGAAGGGAATCCCATTACCAAGGACTCAGAGGAGAGAAGGGGTTAAGCCAAGTTGGATGCTGTTTTACTGGGGCGAAAACTAGTCCCAGAGAGTGGCGTAGGGATAAACCTACATGTGAGGAATAAAAATGCTTACTTTTCCATGTTCAAGTGTTATAACAAAGGAGCCAAACACACTATTGTAACATGAACCTTGTCTAGGATTCTGGCAGTGAGAGAGGAAATTGAAAGGTACATTTGAAATGCAGGTACATTTCATTGAAGGTACATTGAAGGTACATTTCATGAAGAAGGAATTGATTGGATTTGCAGCTTAGTTGGTTTATTGAAAACATCTGAGATTTTTAAACTTAATGTGCCTGTGACCAGTTGATAGAAAAAGGAAAGGCCACTAGCAGTCACTTTTTGTCAAAATGTATGGAATTTTTCTTTTGGGCACAGCATGCTTCAAAAGTATTTTATTTAGGCGACAATTGTTGGAACAAATTTCAGAATTTAACAGTGCTCACAAGTGTTATACTCTGTCATGGACATTGAGTGCTTCTCTCTAAGCCTCTAGTGGTCACTTGTGCAATTCACTGAAACAAGTTGGACACTTTGTAACCATGTGATCTCAGTGCTGCCTTGCCACCCTGATGTGACTTGTGATTGATATTCACATGGTTCTCATTGTTTTCTGCTGAAGGTAATAAAAATTTCTTTCTCCCAAGTTTCCTGACAGCCATGAAAGGACTGGGGGTTTGGACTAATGGCCTGGCTACTGCCTTGCTGAGTAAAGTTGAAAAAAATATGTCATTTGTCTTGTAGCACACTCATCAATCCACACCCTTATCCTTGCTAACAGTACTGATTTCCACACTTACTATAAACTACCTAAATAGAAATGAAAAAAAGAATTTGTCAGTTGAACAAAATGTTTACTTTCAATGAGATTTGTGCTACAAATGTTATTTTAAAATTTTTGGTGTATTTTCATTAAATTAAGAAGTTACACATATTATAAAGCTAATTCTCAGCAGAGAAGAAAATTAACAGAGTGGATATTCATTATTCTTCCCAAATATATCGAGAAAAAAGGGATCTATAAGATAATGTGCCTCAATGAGATTTTCCCACTTGATTGTGTTGTCTTTTAAGTTGTGTTGCATTTTGGATTGACTTCTTTAAGTTGTCAAAGTCGTAATTTTTCTTTTCCAGGTTATCATATGGTATATGCTTGGTGAATATAAACTGATGATAAAGAAACTGAGGAATTGTTAAATGGAGAGTGGTATTTCTAAGAGCATATGCAAGTTTTGACACAGCTGGCTGGCACAGAAATCTGATCTGCCATCTTCATGGTTTCCCATTTCTTTTAGTTAAACACTGTAGTTTTGTCTCCTTTGTATTTTCTGCATCTCTTCACCCATACTTCTAATTTTTAAAATATTCTGTTTAAATTGATCACTGATTTTTTTGACAAATATAATTGTCTGACAATTAAGATTTCTCCTCTGGAGGGGAGAGGGGAGGGAATTTCAGGGGAAATAAGGGAGGGATTTAGAGGAACCTATATAAAGGATACATGGACAACAACTGAGAAGGGTGGAAATGGGAGGGAGGGGGAGGATGGGGGGTGGGACAGGATGGGAGTAATAGACAGAAAACTGTACTTGAAAAATAATTAAATAAAAAAACTGAAAAAAAAAGATTTCTCCTCTGTATATATTCAATGATACTGAGTCTACAGAGTTTTTCATAACTTGCATTATAGAATGAGGCATATGGATGGCCAGGTAAATTTTTGAATTTTGGACTTTATACATGATCAGGGTAGAGACCCCAGTCAAACACATTTCAGGGTCTTCTTTACCATTCCCACAGTTTATTATTATCAGGATGACACATCTTAGGGCAGTGGTATGCTTCAGAAACTCTACATGTACAATTTATCTGGAGTAATATCAGTTTCCCCCTTTATACAGCCATTTAATGGATGTATTTCTCCCTTCCTTCCTCTCATTTTATCAGTTTGCATGTATGTATCTATGTGTTTAACCATTTCATTGACGTATGACTGACTTGTAAAAAGCTGTACCTATTTAATTGGTACAACCCCTGCACCTGAGGAGAAGTATACCCATGAAACCATCATCACCACCAGTGCCATAGTCATACTCATTGCTTGTCAAAGTTTATTCTCACACTTACTATAACATTATTATTTTCTTTTCTTTTTATTAGTTTGTGGTAAGAACACTTCAAAAAGATCTACCTTCTCATTATGAGTTTGTATTTAAATGTATGTATATGGCATGCCATTTTTTTAAAGAAATTTTCAGAGGGATTGTTCCTTCTTTACCTTCTTTTTTTTTCTCTCTTCTATTTCTTCCTCCCTATTTTCCAACTTTAACTTTCTTATTTTATTTGTCCTTTCACAAAGATTTGCTAAAAGTCTACTATGGGCACTGGACTTAAAGTAAAAAGAAAACTATAGTACAGCCTTGGCCTAAAAGGCACTAACTGCTCTTGTCAGTAGGTGCTTTAAGTTTATACAAGAAAAGTCTCATGAAATCTAACTGGATTTGTTTAACCCATTATTTACTTTGGTTGAATTCTTGAAAACTTAGGGGACTGTGTTCAAAGTCCTTCAAAGCTTTCCAAAGCATTTTTGAAAGAATATATTTACATGTAATTATAAATAATTCCTATGTGAAGACCAGCCAGTTAGCAGAATGAATGAACTTTATTAGCTTCCTTTGCATTTTTTAAAATCATATTCCTTTTAAAGTGAGCAAAGTCTTGGGACTGTTCTTCAACTCAGATTTTCACACCAAGAATTATCTTTGCCCTGGTCTGAGTTGGTGTGTTTTTCTGCATTTGTGTCTCTTATATTTCCATCCCTCCTTTTCTCCTCATTGTGTGTCTTTGCAATCGATAAGTAGAAAATGTGCAGATTAAACATTCTGTCTAAAAGAGTTATTATTTTCTATTCATAGCCTAAGATCTTTTTTTACTAATGATTTATGAGTGAGGAAATTTGATACTTTTAACACTGTGTTTATACAAAGATCTTCTAACTTGTCAAAATAAATTTTTTGTAGCTACATCTCTGTTTTATTGAGATAGAGTTTAGTGATGTTGTCAAAGTTATGACAATGGTTTTTGTCTTTGCAAAATTTAGGTTTGCTGCCAATTGTTCCTATTTTTCCCTTCGAAGTCTGAAGTGGCAGCTGAATGTTTTTCTAGGTTTCTTAAGGGCTTTTAATTCTCAGTGTGTTGAAAGCTCCAACCATTGTAATTTTAGGAATGGCATTTTCCAAGTCATTTATTATACAATGATAAATGAATGTTATTTGGAAAAAACCCTAAGATTTATAAAGATTTTTTTTTAATGACACAAAATGAATCAAGGGGGAAAGGAGTGATACTAAACATGAGGATCATTTAAAAACCAGTAGGTCTACAGAATTCTCCTTTATCTTCAGTTTCAATCTGGTTCATCATCTTAATTCAGTGTAATACAACATTCAGGGTTTTTTTTTAAACAGAGAGGATTTTTTTAACGAAGATTTTATTTACTTATTTTAGAGAGAGAGGAAGGATGGGCGAAAGACAGAGAGAGAAACATCAATGTGAGAGAGATACATTGATCAGCTGCCTCTCGTAGAAGCCCTAACTGGAGACTGAACTCACAAGCCAGGCATGATCAGCAATTGAAACAGTGACCTTTTGGTTAGTAGGATGACGCCTGACACACTGAGCCACTCTGGTCAGGGCAGAACATTCAGTTTTATTAAGTAAACTATTTTTATGCTGTATATTTTATAATAAAATGGACAATTTCATTTAATTTGCAACTATTATATCCTTCATCAGTAATATAAGATTTTTGAGGTCTCTGTGCACTAATAAAAGTGTGAGAAAATTGGTGACTGGAACTCTAAGACATAATGCATTGCTACTATCTATTGACAGACTGGAGACATTGACATCAGTAAGTGCTTTCTGTTTATATAAAATAATAGTGACTTCATAGAAATAAGGAAATATTATTGATAGATATAACCGATATTATGAGAATAAAACAAGTTATTTCATGATCAAATGACTGTGTTAAAAGGTTACAATACAAATTAACAGTTGTGGAAGAATGCAGACACTGAAATAATTGTCACAGGCTGTTTCCAGATCTTGACTCATGACAATTACAATGAAATACTATGTGGCCATAAAAAAAGAGAAAAAACTTACCCGTTGCAACAGCATGGGTGGATCGTTCCATTGGATATGGAAATTATCATGCTAACTGAAATAAACAAGTCAGAGAAAGACAAATAACATATGGTTTCACTTACATATGGAATCTATCAACAAAATAATTTAATAAACAAAATAGAAACAGAGTATGCATAGAACATACATACATGGAACAGACTGACAGCTGTCAGAGGGAAAGGGGGTTGGGGGACTAGGTGAAAAGGTGAAATGATCAAGCATAACAATGAAGAAAGAAATTAAGGAAGACACAAACAAATGAAAGAATGTGCCATGCTCATGGATTAGAAGAATTAACATCATTTTGATGCTAATTACTATCCCAAACAATTCATAGATTCATGCAATTCATATTAAAGTACTAATGACATATTCCACAGATATAGAACAAACATTTCAGAAATTTATATGAAACCATAAATGACCCAGAATAACTGCAGCAATTTCGAGAAAGAAGAACAAAGTAAGAGGGATCACAGTACCTGATATCAAAGTGTATTACAAGGCCACTGTCATCAAAACAGCCTGGTACTGGCAGAAGAACAGACACACAGACCAATGAAACAGAACATAGAACCCAGAAATAAACCCAAGTCTCTATGGTCAATTAATATTTGATAAAAAAAGAAGAAGCATAAAATGGAGTAAAAATAGCCTCTTCAACAAATGATGTTGGGAAATCTGGACAGCTACATGCAAAAAATGAAACCTGAGCACCAACTTACACCATACACCAAAATAAATTCAAGGTGGATAAAAAATGTAAATATAAGTGGTGACACCATAAAAGTCCTAGAGGGAAATATTGGCAGGCAAATCTCTGACATTCCATACAACAACATAGATATGTCCTCTAAAGCAAGGGACACAAAGGAAAGAATAAACAAATGGGACCTCATCAAATTAAAAAGCTTCTGCATAGCTAAAGAAAACAGCATTAAAATGGAAAGAGAACCAACTATATGGGAAAACATATCTGACAATGATACCATGGACAAGGGTTTTATCTCAAAAATATATAAAGAACTCACACAACTCCACTCCAGGAAGACAAACAACCTAATTAAAACATGGGCAAAAGACTCGAACAGACACTTCTCCAAGGAGGACACACGGAGGGCCCAGAGACATATGAAAAGATGTTCAGTATCATTAGCTATCAGAGACATGCAAATTAAAACCACAATGAGATACCACTTCACACCAGTGAGAATGACCATCATAAACAAATCAACAAACAAGTGCTGGTGAGGATGTGGAGAAAAGGGAACCCTAGTGCACTGTTGGTGGGAGTGCAGACTGGTGCAGCCATTGTGAAACCAGTATGGAATTTCCTCAGAAAACTAAAAATGGAACTGCCTTTTGATCCAGCAACTCCACTGCTGGGATTATACTCTAAGGATCCTGAACCATTAATTTAAAAGAACCTATGTACCCCAATGTCCATAGCAGCACAATTTACGATAGCCAAGTGCTGGTAGCAACTTAAGTGATCATCAGTAAATAAGTGGATAAAAAAACTGGTACATTTACGCCCTGGCTGGTGTAGCTCAGTGGATTGAGCGCGGGCCTGTGAACCAGAGGATCGCGGTTCGATTCCCAGTCAGGGCACATGCCTGGGTTGTAGTCCAGTTCCCTGCAGACCAACTCCCAGCAGGGGACGCACAAAAGGCAACCATACATTGATGTTTCTCTCCCTATCTCCTTCCCCTCTAAAGATAAATAAATAAAAAAATTGGTACATTTACACCATGGAGTACTATACAACAGAGAGAAACAAGGAGCTCCTACCTTTTGGAACAGCATGGATGGAACTGGAGAGCATTATGCTAAGTGAAATGAGCCAGGTGATGAGGAACAAATACTATATGATCTCACCTTTAACTGGAACCTAAGCACCAAAAGAAAAAAAGCAAGCAAAATATAACCAGAGACATTGAAATTAAGAACAATCTGACAGTAACCAGAAGGGAGCTGGGAGGGGACAATGGATAGAAGGGTTTTCAGGAAGTAATAAAAAAGACACATGCACAAAACCAAGGGGGAGGGGGGAAGAAAGGGAGGGAGGTGGGTTTGGCTGGGGTGGAAGGGAGTGGTGAGGGGTAAATACAGACAACTATAATTGAACAACAATAAAATAATTTAAAAAAAACATTATTGAAATAAAAAAGAGAACCAACTATATGGGAAAACATATCTGCCAATGATACCTCAAACAAAGGTTTGATATCAAAATTATATAAAGAACTTACACGACTTCACTCTAAGAAAACAAGCAACCCAATTAAACGGGCAAAGGACTTGAACAGACACATCTCCAAGGAGGACATAAAGAGAGTCCAGAGACACATGAAAAGATGCTCACTATCACTAGCTATCAGAGAGATGCAAATTAAAACCACAATGAGATACCATTTCATACTGGTCAGAATGGCCATCATAAACAAAGCAACAAACAACAAGTGCTGGAGAGGTTGTGGGGAAAAGGGGCCCCTAGTTCACTGTTGGTGGGATTGCAAACTGGTACAACCACTATGGAAAACAGTACGGAATTTTCTCAGAAAACTAAAAATGGACCTGCCTTTTGACCCAGCAATTCCACTGCTGGGATTATATCCTAAGAACCCTGAAACACCAATCCAAAAGAACCTATGCATCCCAACGTTCAGAGCAGCACAATTTACAATAGCCAAGTGTTAGAAGCAACCTAGGTTCCCATCAGTAAATGAATGGATCCAAAAACTATGGTACATTTACACAATGGACTTCTTTGCAGCAGAAAGAAAAAAGGATCTCCTACCCTTTGCAACATCATGGATGCAACTGGAAAGCATCATGCCGAGTGAAAAAAGCCAGGCAGTGAAAGACAAATACCATATGATCTCACCTTTAACAGGAACCTAAACAACAAAACAAACAATCAAGCAAAATATAAACAAAAACACTGAAATGGTGAATAGGCTGACAGTGACCAGAGGGGAAAGGGGAGGGAATTTTAGGGGAAAAGGGGAAAGGTCTACAGGAACAGGTATAAAGGGCACATGGACAAAAACTAGGGGGGGTGGAAATGAGAGGGAGGGGGTGGAAACTAGGTGGAGAGCAGTAGGGGGGTAGGTTGAGGTGGGAGTAGAAGTCAGAAAACTGTACTTGGACGACAATTAAAATAAATAAATAAAATTTAAAAAACCCCACCAGGCACAGACAATAGTATGGTGATTACCAGAGGGAAAGGGAGTGGGAAGAGGTGCAAGTGGGCAAAGGGGGAATAAATGGGGATGGAAAGAGACCTGACTTTGAGTGATGAGTGCATGCTGCAGTGTGCAGATGATGCTTATTAAGTTGTGCACTTGAAACCTCTATAGTTGTATTAAACAATGTGACCCCAATAAACAAACAAATAAACAAACAAACAAACAAATGTGATCGTCATGAGAGTTATAAGTATTAGTATAAATCTTGACCCGAGAAAACTAGGTTATAGAAGAAATAAGATTTTAAAAATTTACTCCATAGTTTCTATCTTAGGTTTTGAAATGTTTTCTGATGTATTCAAATTCAACATGAAGAAAGTGCAAGGAAGGAGAGATCTAACAGTTGAATTGTGAAATTAATGATCAAGATGACTATATTAGTGCAATCTTATTTAATTTATCATCATTCAGTATCTTTATATTCTATTTCCTTTGACAAAACTTCTCTTTCCTATTGCTTCAGTAAGGGAAATTAATTGGCCATTGATTTGTTTTCAATTCCTTCTATAATAAGGTAAGCAGTAAAATGTCTATGGAATATAAAAATCTCCAATGTAATTTCTCAGGTTGCAGATAGTATGGCTCTTTTATGTGTATATGAGAGTCAAAACAGACATGGAAGGAAAACAGAGCGTAGTGATATATTGCAGTAATTCAGCCTTACCTATGTCAAATACTGATTTATTTAAAATATGTTTTTAACTCACTGTTACATTTTGTCAAAATCGCTTTCACATAGTCACTTTAAAAAGTCACAAAATTTGATGAAGAAAAGATGGATTTCAAACATGCACTAAAAGCTGTGGACCTGTTTTGTGTTTTCTGATCCTGAGATTGTATTCCACTCTGTGTTGTATATTTCCAAGGATAGTATCACATCCCAAGACATGCATTACTCCCTTACTCTCTGGTTTGTTACCTTGTCTATGCTTGAATTAGAAACAATACCACCATATTTTAAGAAAGAAAATTACTGACTTGGGAATGGACTTTTGTGGCCGCTGGAGGTGCTGTGTTTCAACCTGTCTCATAGCTTGTTTTATATTTTGCCATATAGCTTAGTTATTTGTAATTCTCTCATCCTCATTACTAAATTGTAAATTCACTTAAGGACAATACTCTGCTTTTAATCATCTTTTTCATCACTTTGCAAAAATGGTACATTGGTTTACCTATAATAGATGTTGAAGTAAGATTTTTTTGATTTGCATTGCTCTAGACACATTAAACTGGCTGCCTGTATTGTAGAGGCATTTCCTTGCTGGCTCATAATTTTTGTTAGAGTTCAAATCATCAGTATATTTGTCATGGTGTGGTACACAAACTGTAGGCAATCGTTACTATCTGTGAAAGAGACTGTTTCACAGTTTCGAGTTTTATGAACTTTGTTTTTCTTCCCTGCCTTATTCTGAGATGTAAAGAAGTAAAATATGTAAAAACTGAAAGCAATTTGCGTTTTGCAAATGTATGTGCAGACATACATCATTTTGTTGGGCTTTGCAGGTATTGCATGTTTTACAAATTAAAGGTTTTTGGTGACCCTGCCTTGAACAAGTCTATTGGCATCATTTTTCCAATATGCTCAGGTAATGGCAAACATTTTTTAAGCAATAAAGTAAGTATTTTTTAATTAAGGTATGTACATTGGTTTTTCAGACATAATGCTATTGGATACTTAGTAGACTATGGTATAGTACAAATGTAACTGGAAAACAAAAACATTCATGTTACTCACTTTATTGAGATATTCACTTTATTGCCATGTCTGGAACCAAACTTGTAACATCTCTGAAGTAGGCCTGTAACATGAGTAGGCAAAGGCATGTTTATAACCACAAATTGGATAGTTAATTTCAAAGTTAAACATAGTCTATTGATTTGATTCATTTATTCATTGGTTCATTTATTCAATGTAGACTTTAAAATAGAATCTAATGGGATAGACACATAAAGAACAAACTGATAGTGACCAGAGGGGAGAGGAGAGGAGGATAATGGGAGAAAGAAGGGGGAAGACCAAGCAAAGGAACATGAATAGAGGACTTATGGGCAAAGACAATGGAAAGAATTGACTGTAGAAGTGGGGGGATGGAGTAGGGGAGAGCAATGGGGAAAAAGGCAGGACAAATGTAACTGAACAAGAAATAAAAATTAAAGAAAATGAAAATTCATAAATTTTTTAAGTAGAGATCATTAATAGGAAGACATAATATACACTAATTTGGGAGGGAGACTATGTCTTCCCGTGGCTATAGAAGGCCTGACTTAGGAGATATTCAAACCAAGACTGGAAGGGTGAAAAGATCCAGATGGATTGGTCAGGTAGGCTTATCTAGAGCATGTTCAAAATCTCTAGGAAAGAATCCATCATTAAAATGAAAGGAGACCAAATGTTCCATAAGTGTTTTAAGTACATGTATTCAGTAGCTTAATGACAATTGTTCTTGGTGGAAAAGGAAGGTAAACTAAAATTTCTTGACCATCTTTTTGTGCCAGGCTCTTTCCCAGATGCTTTATGTTTCCAAATGAATGTGCCACGAATACCTCGTGTTCTGGAGGGTTACCATCATTATGCTATTACATATACTTCTTTTGAAATTTTTTATATTAGTGAGTAACGACTACCACCCATTCAGTTGCCCAAGTCCCAAACTAAGATGTCCTTTTAGATCTTCTCAACTCCCATACCCAGTGTATCCATGTATTGATTCACTCTGCTCCATCAGTAAATTCTTGATACATTAATTTCATCTCCACCCCTACTGCCAGAACCCTTGCCAGATCCTACTCACTGTAGCACCTCTCTTCACTGTTCTCTCTTCCTTGATTTTACCTTTCTTCAGTTCACCCATCAAAATCTCTGTAAAATGATCTTTCTAGAACAAATGTAACATTTGTTCTTTCCTTAAAGTATGTTATTGGCTTTTCATAACCTTTAGGGGGAAAGACAACAAAATTTCTTGGCATGACAAAACATTCTCTTCCTTTTCTGGTCCTTGTGTATTTAGTCAACTTAATTTTCTATAATTGCTTGATAGTTTTGTCTTGCTACAAACCTGTTGCCTAAGAGTATGCTTATCCCTTTATGTCATTTATACATTGTTTTTTCTGTCTAGAATGTCATCCTTACATTACTATTTCCAATAACTGCAATTTGAATCCCTAAAATCTCAACCCAAGGTTATAATCCTCACGAAGAGTTCCTTGATTCTTCTAACTTTTTACAAACTTCCTTCACTTCTCCTCCCACTACACATTGTAATTATACTGATTACCATATTCTATTGTAATGATTTATAAGTCTGTATCCCTACCACCTCTAAAGCCTATTGAGTACAGGGTCTGCCTTTTACCTTCAGCATCACGGCCCTTGTACCATACCTGGAATAGAGGAAATGTCCTGTAACTGTTTGTTGAAGAGCAGTCTGACCTGTCTAAACACCTCTCAGTCTCCTTGGCAGCTCCTCTCTATTTTGCTAACGATAATCTCAGGCTTAGAAGAGTTAAAAATTAGTAGTAAGTGCTAGAATCAGCATTTGATATTAGATTTGCTTGATTATAGAGTAATTGCTTCCTCCTATTAGGGGGCTGTTCTTCTATTGGTTGACCGCACTTTTGCTTAGCTAAGATATCCCTGTGGACATTATTGAACTTAGCTTCAAAATTTTCTGCACTTTGCCTGACCCATTCTGTCAGGCAAAGCAGGATGAAAGCTTTAGAATCAATAGGTTCATTCCCTCTCAACTCTTCAACCCTTTCCACATGGTCTTACTAGCTCTGCCCAGATTCTAGGAGCATGTCACTCATCCTAAATCCTAGGAGGACTCTGGATGGAGGAAAACATATTTTTGGCCCTTATTTATGAACAAGCAGGGCTATAGTGAGGTGGATGCAGAAAATAGAGAGTTTAAATAAATAAATTTTAACAAATGTTCTGGTAATATTTGCACCAAGCAATTTACAATATAGTGTTTTCTCAGCCTTATATTTAGTTTTTTTCTAGAATACTGGGTTATCGCTTCAATAGAAACATAATAATTTTGTGAGATTTGATTTTAGGAGTTTCTTAATATGAATAATACTACATATGTATATCTCAACTGAAGTAGACACTCAGGTCTTTTATTGCTCTTCAACCAGTATCATTAAACAGTGTGTGAAGTCTTGTCAAATATCAACCAGCTGAGAAAGTACTTAGTTCCCTCATTGAGAGGTAAGAATCAATTGATGAGAGCACAAATCAATAGTTCTTTCAAATAAAACATAAGACTCCAAAGCCCTCTGTTCTCTGAGAATTGAGAGCCTAGCAATGAGATATTCATAATATTGCAAGCAGAAGGACATTAAAAGAACTAAGATCCCCATTAGCTGTGAAAAAGTACAACTATCCAAAATTTGTCTAATAAAACTGCTACATGGCAGATATAAATATATGCACATATATGAATATATGTTGTATATTCATGTTTGTATTGCTTTCTTATATATATATGATATATGTGATTTATATATATGATAGCTTTCTTGTTAATATGCTGTGTCTGTGTCTGCTCTTAATCTTACTACCCTACAGCATCCACCAGAGTAAACTTTGCAAGTTGTTTAATAGAAACAAATCAAACTGACTGGTGTTAAGTAGAAAGGAGGCAAAAAACCTTTTCATAAATAGCCTGGTTGCACCACAATGAGAAAGGTGACCGTAAAACATGTGCACACAGACACACAGACACACGAGGGGTGTGTGCAGTAAATTGTGAAAGAGAAGTACCTTTTCAATTTCTGCACGTGGTCCAGTGATACCTCACTTTGGAATCTGACATTTATTGTGCATTGATTTCTTGGTTTAAACTTCAATTTTAATATGTTGTTATACAACAGACATAAGTTAGGTTTTATTTTTTAACTAATGTCTCTGAGACAAGGAGAATAGAAAGCAGGAAAAAAGCATTCCCAAAGTTTACCGGCTGAATCTAAAATATGTGTTAGATTGAGTTTAACTATTACTTGTTTGAAGTCTAAACTTTCTGCCCCAGACTGTGGAAAAAATATATAAAAAATGAAAATGGTGTTCCAGGCAGAATTGAAATTAGAACTCATAGTTTATACAGTGTGACACTATATTACACAAAAATAAACTAACAAATTTATTTACTTCATATATGTATCAATGTTTGATAGAGAGATGAATCAGAAAAAAGTCTATGAGAGCAAAGAAGTGGAAATATAGCTAGACTTAATGGAATTGAAATGGGAAGCTTAAAACCCTCAGAGAGAAATATGTACACTTAAGGTGTACTGTTTTCCTCATCAATTTATGGCTGCATGAATTTCATGTGAGGAATGGTTGTAAATTCATGTCATAGCAGTTAGTGTTTCAGAACTTGCTAGAAAATAGAATGATCTAGAGGCACCTGCTACTATGATGGAGCACAGGCTAATTAATCAATGAATCTAGATTTGCTAGTATCCCATCAAAAAGCTTAAACCTAGGAATATCTCAGTAAATTTTAGGGTAAATCCTACAAATAGTCTGTTTATATAAAAGGTATATATATTCATGATACAGTATCTGAGAGTATAGTTTATTTCCCTTATGTCAATGAATAATTTATTATTATTCAAGATGACTCATAAGAAACAAGTAGAATTTCCTTAATGTATTCAGTTGGCCTGATGAAGCCTCTGCATGAGGAAAAAGAAAATGTGTGAGTCAGAATCTGGGTCAGGAACTTAGATTTGTTTCCTTTGTTCTTTAGCATCTGAAGTCTTTAAATATAATGGTCGGACCTGCCCTAGAACATTGCGGTAATGTTCTCGCAGTCTGTGTGAGTTCCCTCTCAGTATCATACTAGCCAGATAATACTCAAAAAGAATATTTTTCCAAGAAAATATGATTTTGAATAGTTGTAAGATAGCTCTGTGTGCCATTCTACCCCTCATTTATTTTCCAGTAAACTTACTTTGAGTTCTTCAGCTCTTCCAATGGTTTACAATCCATTCCACCTCAGGCTTTTTTCGTATACTCCCCACAGGAAGCAATCTCACTTCCCCTCAGTCTTTGTTCTCACTTTTATTTATCTATCTATCTATTTATTTATTTATTTATTTTTGTTCTCACTTTTAAAAAATAAATTTTCCTCTTTCATTTCATAGGATAAAGTCACTTCTTTGGAAAAGCATGCTTTGAAATGTAAAGTACAGGCTAGGGAGTATAGTCAAAAATATTGTAATGACCATGGATGGTGCGAGCTGGGTTTACTGGACTAATCAAGGGAGATCACTTTGTAAGTTGTATAAATGCCTAACCACTGTGGTGTACACCTGAATCTAATAAAACTAATATAATATGGAATGTCAACTATAATTTTAAAATAAAAAATTAAAACAAAAATCAAGTAAAAACATAACAAAGCAAATAAAACCATTCTTTGATCGCCAGAGTGGGTTTATTTCTACTGTATTATTTTCTCCCTGATACTTGCACTTCTCCTTTGTAATACTTGTCATGAGTGAAAGTGTTCATGTAATTATTTGTTTAACATGTTCCAACTAGACTGAAGTCTTCATAAAGAGATTATTCTACAGAAGACATTTATAAATGACAATATTACTATTCTCTTGATGCGGATTCTGGCTAGCAACGTCTGCGGCATTGTGGATAAGACAGGACAAATTCACACGGACCACTGAAGCCGTGTGGAGGAAGAGGGATGGCACGACCACTCTCTCAAGGGCAGAGCTCCTCAACCCTTGCCTTGATAAGCTTTTATTGGTTTTCTGATAGCATACATCAAATAAAGTTCTCATTCATTATGCTCAGGTTTGCTTTAGGTGATTATTTTTATAGATAACAAAGGAAAGGATGTTACTGATTACTTCCTGCAGATTAACAAGGAAAAAATGTTGTAAATGCAAGGAACAGTAATTGGTCTGGTTATACTTTGTCTTTGGGAGATTTAGCACAGACTTCAGGAAGTTACTTTAAAGATTCGCAGTAAGCATTTTCTACTTCAACTCAGGGTGAGGGATTTTTAGCAAGAACAAGCCTCAAAGCAGCCTAGATACGATGCAGGCCTGATTTCCCACAGGAAAGCCAATCCATGGGTTTGGTGTCCTGCATGTCAACATGTGCCTATGGGTTTTCCAATAGGACTGGCCTACATTTGCCATTCCACACGGATAGGTTCCCTATATTCTCTACCTGATTTTAATCACTCCCCCAAAATTGGGGGCTGTGAAGAGAAGGCCCATGTCATTCTTATTCACTGTTGTATCTTTAATCAGTTTGTACAGTGTCTAGCTCATGCTACTCATTCAATAAATGACTGTTGAATGAGTGGGTGAATGTATGAATGAAATATGTTAACTTGAGTCCTCTTTTTAGGGTTATCTGTTCTGTCAAGTTTTGTAACTTTTATATAGTAAGTTTATTTTTTAATCTAGTTATATTTAAGTATTTGCATATTAGATATATCACAGAGACACACTTGCAATTCATGTCAAATTTCAGTCTTGGAACACTTTTGTAAAATTGAGAGTACATAATAATTTATAAGCCTGAGTGCTTCATTAATTATGAATTGTCATTATAACACAACAGCAAAATGGAAAGATGTGGTTGTAAATGTATCTGCTCAGTAACTAGTAGAATTAGAAAGAATTTAAAAGCTAGAGCCAGTTTAATTTATTATCTGTCAGTTTAATATTACACCACCAAGACATAAACAAACACTTACAGGTGGAAAAGTATTTTATTCAAGGTCATAAGGATAATTAGTGGTTGAAAAAATTTTAATTTTAATTTCTTGACTTTCTCTAAAAATATTGGATGGTACTCCACTGTTTTCCTACATTTTAAATATCAGAATTTCCATTAATGTGAGGCCAACAGAGATTTGTTCATTTCTCTTCAGTGCATTCAAAGGCCTGGAATAAAGGTTTGCAGCAAGCAAATGCAGTTACTAAGAATCATGACTAAAGAGCCTTCCATTGCTTTTACCATGATATAGCATCCATATCTGCCAAACTTCTTTGTCTTGTATCTCAAAATGAATAACTTGCCTGTCTCTTATTGCTAACTCGCCACACATACTGGTACAAGTGATTTCCCAGCAGCCCTGAAGATGACCCGCTTTCTGGTTGGAGCTGTCTTCTGCGGCAGACCTGGAACTATGTCTTTCCAGTCCAGGCTCACAAAATGTGGTTGGACCATGTGAAGTTTTATACCCCACTATGCTGGGACCCTAAACCAGAGTTGGCTGAGATCCACTTTAAACCACATGCTTGTCTACTCAACACTTGATACTTGGGGGGTCCTCTGGTACATGGCAGTTGGTGTTTGAAAGGAATTAAAAGCCATGTAAGTCAAGTTGATAATAACTCGAGTTTCCATTTTAGTGCCTACTGCATTTTACCTATTACAGGGAATCATAGCAGCCATCAATAACCAGGCTTGATGCGTGCCAAGGTGTTTTAGAATAAAATACCTAAAAATCTCTTGGGCATGGATTATAACAATACATTCTTATACATTTGTCCCTGATTTTCTTCCCAGAAGAAATGGGGAATCATGCAGACAGAACAAAAACTTTCACAACATTTGGTTTGGCACTGGGTCACAGAATCAAAAGATGCCCCCAAGTCACTGTCCTTAAGGGAAATCTAAGTTATTGTGAGAATGCCATAATTGGAAGGAAAATGCAAACACTGGTCTGAGAGAACTATTGATTCTCTGCTTTCAGGCTATTCATTTATTAAGACTAAATGTGCAAACTCCACCACAGAACACCAAATCACCTCGGAGCTGCTGCCTCGGCAGTGGCAGGACAGCTAATAAAGATAGGCTTGCATTTTCTCCTGAAGTCTTCTATCTTCCTTTAATGTCATGGAACAGGGCTGCTGAATTGTCAGAAAAAAAATTTATTGTTCTTCCACATGCCACTGCCCCCCTGCCAGTGACATGGGTACTCATCAGTCAAATGGAAAGTACCCACCATGTTTGATTTACTGCAGGTGGAGCAAATCTGTTTGTGGGATCCTATAACATAAACCATTTTGCTAGAGATTAATGCTCTCATTTGCATGCAGCTCAGGGGAGTTGTATCATTAGTTTTCATGATATATCAGGACCAAATGTAAGAAATGCAACTCTTTTTTTTTCTCTGTGGGGTCCTGCGCTTTGTCTGTCCCCTCCCTAATCTTTTCATCAACTTTCCCCTTGTTGTTCAGTAAAGCATTATTTACTTTGCGTCTTCTCAGAACCTGGTAGAAGATTAAGTGATTAACTTTTAGGAATAATGAAACCACGAGTTAAGTTCCTTATTAGAACACCTGGGAAATGAGTTGAACAGCAACAAACCTCTAGTCTTGACAATGGACTTTTAATACATATGATGGTGAACCTGTAGAAAAATAAAATTGACTTTTCTCACTGACATTTATGATACATTTATATTTGGTGAAAGGTGTGGAGTAAGAAAATTTTCAGAGATTTTTGAATTACTCAACTATAAGGAAGTTTCATAACATACGATCTACTTCTACTGTGTAGAATCCAACACGTGCCTGTATTAAGTGACATTTTTGTGCTATGACTAAAAATGTTCTATAGGTGCATAATTGAATTTACTTCCACAAGGCACAACTAATTACTACATTGGTATCCGTAATGATGGCAAGATTAATGACTAAGAACAGCTTCAGTTATTGAGGTGAAGTTGCAGAGATGGGGAACAATTTGTTGAGTTATTTTTTCCATATCCCATCACCTTCTAGATAGCTCTCAAAGCATATCAAATTCCTTTTTAGTAGTGCTCTTATGAGGGATATATTTTTCTAAGTAAAATAAGAAGGGGTTTTCTTATAATATGCAAAAACTGAATCTTTTGCATTTTAAAAACATTTTATTTATTTTAGACAGAGGGAAGGGAGGGAGAAAGAGAGGAGAGAAACACCAATGTGTGGTTGCCTCTTACACACCCCTTACTGGGGACCTGGCCTGCAACCCAGGCATGTGCCCTGACTGGAAACTGAAATGGTGACCCTTTGGTTTTGCAGGCTGGCACTCAATCTGCTGAGCCACACTAATCAGGACATCTTTTGTATTTTTGAAATTAGCCAGTATAGTACAAAGATTTCACAAAAATTAAAGGTTGATTTCACAGAGATTTATGTTAGACAAGTGAGTGATGTTAATCTTGAACTTGTATCAATAATAGGTATTCTAAATACTTTCACATAAGAGGAATATCAGTGATCTGAAAGTCTAGATTGGCCTAAGAATACTTTGCTGCCTGACTTCACACAAATGCATATTAAAGTCATGATTGAAACTGATAATAAGTGTCATCATCACATGACTAAGTCACATGCTAGACATGTTGTTTGTTAAGGCTTAGTAAGTGTCACTCATGCTGGCTAGATACATGAATTTACCTGATACAAAATTACCTGAATTTTTAACTTCTTACTCATTCCACCTTATGGAAGCTTAGTTTAAGACCCTTACTTGAAGTTTCTAGTGACCAATTAGGCTCTAAGGTATTCTGTAATTCTAGAGTTTTCTGAGTTATCCCCAGTATATTCTGCTTAGAGTTAGGCCATCAGAAATTGACTCACAACCAGTATATCTGTAGTTGCATTTGGACAACAGACAGTGTAAGAGTGATTAAGTGAGTGAGGCACACAAGGAGTTTGAATTCTAGCTCCATCTTTATTATCTGTGATTCTGAATAAAGTACAGCAGGTCCTTGAATAATGTCATTTAACTCCATGTCATTTCATTAAAATGTTAATGAGTAAAACAAGTTGATTCTTGCCTAGAGTTTGCATGTTCTCCCCATGACTGCATGGGTTTTCTCCAGGTACTCTGGTTTCCTCCCATATCCCAGAGATGTGCATGTGAGGTGAAATGGCGTGCCTGCCTTATTCCAGTCTGAGTGAATGTGGGTATGAGTGGCCCTATATTGGAAAGGTGTCCTGTCCAGGGTGGGTGCCCACCTTGCACCTGAGCTTCTGCAAGAGGCTCCAACCATCCACAACCTTGAACTGGAATAAGTGACTTGGAAAAGAATTGTCTTGTTTTTATTCATCTTTCTTAAATGTACCTATGGGTCACAATTTTTTCAATGCTTTTTTAAAATTAAATTTACTAGACTGACATTAGTTAATAAAATTATATAGGTTTCAAGTGCACTATTCTATGATACTTCATCTGTATGTCGCATTGTGTGCCCACCACGCAGAGTCAAATCTTCTTCCGTCACCATGTATTTGACCCCCTTTACCATTAACTACTCTCTTGCCCCTTCCAAGGGATTGGAAGCAGCACACTGTTGTCTGTGTCTATAGGTTTTTGTATATTTTTCTTGTTTGCTCAAATTTGTTGCTTTCAATTTTATATTTCACATATGAGTGAAATAATATGGTTCTTGACTTTTTCTGATTTACTTATTTCATTTAGCATGGTATTTTCAAGTACGGAACAGGCTGAGAGGGTCCAGAGGGGAGAGGGGAGAGAATCATAGGGGAAAAGGGGATGGACTCACATGAGCAAGTATAAAGGACACATGGACAATAACTAAGGGTGGGGGTGGAAATGAGAGGGAGGTGGGGAGCACTGGGCGGGGGGTGGGCAGGGCTGGGAATATAAGACAGAAAACTGTACTTGAACAAGAATTAAATAAAAAATGATTAAAAAATAAAATAAAAATGAAAATGAAATTCTACTGCAAAAAAAAGACCCATCCATGTTGTTGCAAATGGCAGTATTTCATCTTTCTTATTTATTTTTATTTTTTTAATTTAATTCTTATTCAAGTATAGTTTTCTGTTTTATATTCCCTGCCCTGCCCCCCCCCCCAGTGCTCCCCACCTCCCTCCCATTTCCACCCTTCTCAGTTGTTGTCCATGTATCCTTTATTTATGTTCCTCTAAATCCCTCTCCTATTTCCCCTGAAATTCCCTCCCCTCTTCCCTCTGGTCACTGTCAGCCTGTTCTCTATTTTAGTGTCTTTGGTTATATTTTGCTTGCTTGTTTGTTTTGTTGTTTAGCTTCCTGTTAAGGGTGAGATCATATGGTATTTGTCCTTCAAGACCTGGCTTATTTCACTCAGCATAATGCTTTCCAGTTCCATCCATGTTGTTGCAAAAGGTAGGAGCTCCTTCTTTCTTTCTGCAGCATAAAATTCCATTGTGTATATGTACCATAGTTTTTGGATCCATTCATTTACTGACAGGCACCTAGGTTGCTTCCAACTCTTGGCTATTGTAAATTGTGCTATTATGAACATTGGGGTGCATAGGTTCTTTGGGTTTGGTGTTTTAGGGTTCTTAGGATACAATCCTAGCAGTGGAATTGCTGGGTCAAAAGGCAGGTCCAATTTTAGTTTTCTGAGAAAATTCCATACTGTTTTCCATGATGGTTGTACCAGTCTGCAATCCCACCAACAGTGGACCAGAGTCCCCTTTTCCCCACACCCTCTCCAACATTTGTTATTTATTGCTTTGTTTATGATAGCCATTCTCACCGGCGTAAAGTGGTATCTCATTGTCGTTTTAATTTGCATCTCTCTGATAACAAGTGATATTGAGCATCTCTTCATGTGTCTCTGGATCCTCTGTATGTCCTCCTTGGAGAAGTGTCTGTTCAAGTCCTTTCCCCATTTTTTAATTGGGTTAGTTGTCTTCTTAGAGTGAAGTCGTGTGAGTTCTTTGTATATTTTGAAGATTAAATCTTTGTCTGAGGTATCATTGAACCATAGCTTTTTGATCCAGTCATTTACCGATGGGCATCTAGGTTGCTTCCAACTCTTGGCTTGTAAATTGTGCTGCTATGAACATTGGGGTGCATAGGTTCTTTTGGATTGGTGTTTCAGGGTTCTTAGGATATACTCCTAATAGTGGAATCGCTGGGTCAAAAGGCACGTTCATGTTTAGTTTCCTTATTTCTTATTTCATCTTTTCTTATGGCTGAATTGTATTCCATTGTATATATTATGTGTTTTGGGTCTTCACTTAGAAATTTGATGATTTTTTTGTGACCAGAAATGTACCTTAGAAACTTAACTTTTTTATTTCACTCATTTTTCTTTCAAATTACAATTTGTATTCAATATTATTTTGTATTAGTTTCAGGTGTACAGCTTAGTGGTTGGACAATCATATTCTTTACACAGTGGTCCACCCAATATTCCAAGTATGCACCCTTCTCCATACATAGTTATTGCTCTTGTATATATCAAAGGTCTATAGTAAAGTTGGATTTATTATATTGTTTTGCTTGAAGTCACAATTTCCAAGAAATTACCCACAATGTTAAATGAGAAGTTACTGTATTCACTCTTTTTAATCTTCTATTTCTCCTTACAGTGTAGTTAATAAAATGTGTGAAACACTTAGCAAAATGTTTGGCAGATACAAATTATTAATGAACATTTGCTATTATTATTTTCATGAACAGTATTTAGCCCCCTGGGAATGATCTGATGACAGACCATAGCTGCTGTTGAAGCCACCTCTGAACTGGGGAGTGCTTGGGTAACATGCGAGACTTGACAGCAAGATGTAAGAAATATTTACTTGGTAAATTAAAGTAAGCACTTTTTCAGATTTGTTGGGATAAATCCACTTAGGCCACAAAGAAAGCCTAGGGAACGTCTACTCTAAGGATTGAGGCATAGAATAGAATGTTGTATATGTGAAACTCTCCTACTGTGTGGTAGAAAAGGAGGTATGTTAATCTCAATGACCCAAGCCAATCACCATAGTGCTGGGAGACCTACCACTACTGTTGCTAGGAGGTTTGGTGAAATGTACTGGGGCATGTATGTGTGTGTTTGCCTGTTGAGTGGGCACTGTATCATTCTGCTTTTTAAAAATTATTAATGTTATTGAACTTTTCTAATGTTAATTCTATGAATAGCTTATTAAAAAGGAAGTAGTTAGTACTGCTTTAACAGTGCTCCTTCTAAGTGGGAAATGCACTCTTCCAAATTTGAAATTTAGCATAAAGCATGTGCATACCAACAAAGAGTAAGACAGATGACATTGATTTTTAAATTTTCCCCTGAATTTTCTGTTGAAAAGTGAATAATTTCATTTTAGGTAAATTATTTATTATGGAGTGTATGAGATAGTTTTTCTGTGTAAAAGACAATGATCAGAGCCTGCACTCTAAGAAAACTCAGATGTTGGAAGTATCAGACAAGGATTTTAAAGCAACTACCACAATTATGTTCAAGGTTGTAAAGAAAAATATGTTCATAATGAATGGAAAATAAGAAATCTCAGCAAGGAATAGAAACTATAAAAATATAATTGTAAAATGGAAAAATATAATACCTACAATAAAAAATATTCACTGAGTGGGATTAGCACAGAAAGAAAAGATAGAAAAATAATCTATGAACTCAAAGATAGATTAGCAGAAATTACATTCAATACAACTTGAAGAACAAAAAGAAAAGGTTTAAAAAATTAATAGTCTTCAAGGGCCTGAAGAACAATATCAAAATGTGAAACACCATGTGATTGCAATTTTAAAAGGAAAGAAGAGAAAAAGTGGAGCAGAACAAGATATTTTAAGAAGTAATGGCTGACATTTTCTCAAACTTGGTGAAAGAAAGAAATTTACAGCATTAACAATCTCAGAAAGTGCCAAGGAAAACAAGCCCAAGAAAAGTCACATCTAGTTACATCATAGCTAAACCCCTGAAAACCAAGGTGAAGAAAAATATTGAAAGAGGGATGAGAGAAATGACATATTGTGTACAGAAAAACAACTCAGATGAGCAGCTGCTGACTCTTTATCAGTATCAATGAAGGTCAAAAACAAGGGGATGATATATTTTAAGTGCTAAAAGTAAAAAAACTAAAGAAAACCCAGAATTCTATATGCAGCAATAAATATCTGCCAGTAATGAAGGCAAAATAAGCACCGTTTGAGATAAAAGAAAACCAAGATAATTTTTCCAGCAGACCTGTGCTGCAAAAAATGCAAAAGAGAGTTCTTCAGGCAGATGGAAAATGATAGCAGATGGAAGTTCAGATCTTTAGGAAAGAATGAAGAACTTTCCAAATGGTAAATATGTGGGCAGATAGGTCTTTCTTAGCAATTGATGTGAAAATAATTGTTTTTGTAGTGTTAGTTTATAATAATGTGCATAAATATATTTGAAATAGTGTTAGATCAGAAGTTTCTTTTTTATTATTTTTTATTGATTATACCATTACAGTTGTTCTATTCCCCCCTTCATTCCCCTCCACCCGCAAACTCCCTCCCCCACCATTCTCCCCCCCTTAGTTTATAACCACGTGTCTCAAGTTCTTTAGATTCTATATTTCCCCTACTATTCTTGCCCTCCTCCCTATCTATTTTCTACCTACTGTCTATGCTATTTTCTGTACCTTCTCCCCCCTTCTCCTCCTCCTACTCCCCTGTTGCTAACCCTCCATGTGTTCTTCATTTCTATGGTTCCACTCCTGATCTAGCTGTCCTCTTGGTTTGCTTTTGTTTTAGGTGTGGTTGTTAATAACTGTGAGTTTGCTGTCCTTTCACTGTTCCTATTTTTCATCTTCTTTTTCTTAGATAAGTCCCTTTAGCATTTCATATAATAAGGGCTTGGTGATGATGAACTCCTTGAACTTGACCTTACCTGAGAAGCACTTTATCTGTCCTTCCATTCTAAATGAAAGTTTTGCTGGATAAAGCCATCTTGGCTGTAGGTCTTTGGATTTCATGACTTGGAATACTTCTTTCCAGCCCTTCTTGCCTCTAAGGTCTCTTTTAAGAAATCCGCTGACAGTCTGATGGGTACTCCTTTGTAGGTGACTGTCCCCTTATCTCTTGCTGCTTCTAGAATTCTCTCCTTCATTTTAATCTTGGCTAATGTAATGATGATGTGCCTTGGTGTGTTCCTCTTTGGGTCTAACTTCTTTGGGACTCTCTGAGCTTCCTGGATTTCCTGGAAGTCTATTTCCTTTGCTAGACTGGGGAGGTTCCCCTTTATTATTTGTTCAAGTAAGTTTTCCACTCGTGACTGTTTCTTTCCCCCTTCTGGTACCCTTATAATCCGGATGTTGGAACGTTTAAAGATGTCCTGGAGGTTCCTAAGCCTCTCCTCATTTTTTTGAATTCTCATTTCTTCATTCTTTTCTGGTTGGATGTTTCATTCTTCCTTCTGTTCCATTCCATTGATTTGAGTCCCAGTTTCCTTTCCATCACTATTGGTTTCCTGTGCATTTCCCTTCATTTCAATTAGTTTAGCCTTCATATGTTCCTCTAATTTGTGACTATAATCAACCAGTTCTGTGAGCATCCTGATAAACATTGTGTTGAACTGTGCATCTGAGAGGCTGGCAATCTCTTGGTCACTTAGAGTTATTGGCTCTGGGACTTTGAGTTCTTCTTGCACCATCTTTTGGGCTGTTCATGCCTGTTACGTATCAGGATAGGAGTCCTAGGTGTTCCCCAGAGCAGGGCAACTCAGTTGCTGGGTTGTGACGCTGTATGTGGGGGCGGGGTCAAAGAGGAGCAGTGGCATCCCGTCTGCCGCCTCCCATCAGAGCTTCCGCTGTCACCAGGGCTGTGCGTTTTGTCCCACTGCACGTGAGTGTGCCACCGCCATCAGCCCTCCACCACTGGGTTCACCCTCTGGGGCCTGTGTGGTCCGTCTCACTGTGCACGAATGTGCGAATGTGCGACCTCGGTCAGTCTGCCCCACACCCTGACTGGGTCCCGGTGCCTGTGCGCCTAGGTCGGGGGATCCTTCCTGCTGGACCCTGCTCTGCTGCTGGTTCTGCCCCTCTTACCGTCCCAGTTTAAAGGTTCATTGTTGTTGGACTTCCTTCCGTATAATTCAATTTTCTGTTCTTTAGCTGTGTCTTTGTTCTCCAAACCTTTGTTGTATTCAAACTTGGTTGTGGGAGAAGGCACAGTGTTTCCACCTATGCCTTCATCTTGGTGGAAGTCCAGATCAGAAGTTTCAACTGAGACACCAAGATTCAAAGTATCTTGTTTCATATAGGGCACATTCCAATGGCTGGGGTAATCCGTATAAAAGTTTTCAAAGTGAATAGCCAAGAATATGATTGGCTTTTAAAATCATTTTTATTGTTATTCTATTAGAGTTGTCCCAGTTTTTCCTTCTTTGCCTTCCTATGCTCAGTCCAACTCCCACTCCCAAAGTTAGTTCCCACACTGTTGTCTGTGTCCATGGGTCATTCATACATGGCTTTTGTGTAGTATATGTTTAATGAATCACTAACTTTTAGAGTATGAAACATTTGGATTTCTGGAAGGTTGAAATGATTTCTGAGGGTGATTAATTTGGAGACAGCTATGCTGTGATTACCAGCCTTTACCATCCAAAGGGATTGGGGTAGGACTAACTGGAAAAAAGAAGAAGGAAGAAGAAGAGGAGGAGGAGGAAGAAGAAGAAGACAATGGTGATAGTTTGTCACCCTGTTGTAGATATTTTACCTGGAAACAGATTTAAAAATGCCTCTGGAAAACTCATAGAGAAGCATAACAAGCATTTTAATATAAACAGCAGGAATTCCTTTTTTATAAAAGCTTCCATTGAATAATTTAAATATATATGGAAAATAACTTTCAGTCTAAAATTTATGTAATGAATATTATAATCTTAAAGTAAATTTTGTCTCATGTCTACTTCCTAAGGTACACATACGTAAACACATAATTATACACATAGCTTGGGATTATATCCTATTTTACCATCTTTTATATGCTGTTTTTGAGAGATTAAACTCTTAGGGTTAAATAGGCATCTTAGAAATAGACCACCACCTTGATCATGTGTAAAATCTTTAGCCATTCCAATTTTAAAAGCTTTCATTGGATTTGTTTCTCAGTGTTTTACTAGCTTTCATGTTAATTGATTTTCCATGATTTCAGAGGTATGTTTAATGCCCTTGGGAACAAGTTAATCCAATTCTCTCATTGCTTCTGACTTGATTTGGGCACTGCCTTTAGAGCAAGTGCTATGGTTATTAAGAATATTATGTACAGAGAGTAGAGATGGACTGGGTCATGCTTTTCCTTGCCATTTCAAGAACAAGAGGGAAGCCTCCCAGGTTGCTGGGAGTTTTGGTGGAATGTACAGCAGTAGATAAGTGCTTGTATCTTGAGGAGTGTGTAATATGTGTCTTATAGAGGTGTATGCCTAGAGATGGTGTGCCAGTAACACTTTCTTTGCAGTAGAAAGGGCATAGAAATAGCTTATTTTACATGGCCTATACCTGAACTCAGATGAACTTATCTATTGCTACATTTATGAGCAAAAGAAAATTCCTTGGTTCTTGAACCATCTTCCTTTTAGATTCTCTTCTGAACACATTGGCTCTCTAACTATTAGGACATTGTTGATAAAAAATACAAATAAAAGAAGATGAATTTCCCACCTCCTAATTGTAACTTAGGCTTGTATGATTTTAAACAGTATAACAAACTTACAGTTATAAAATAAATACATAAGTCAAGGGGATGTAATATACAGCATGTTGACTGTGATTAATACTATATTGTGTATTTGAAAGTTGCTAAGAGGGTAGATCTTGAAAGTCCTTATCACAAGAAAAAAATTGTAACTGTGTGGTGACAGATGTTAACTAGACCTATTGTGGTTATCATATCACAATATATACAAATATCAAATCATTATGTTGTGCCCATGAAACTAATATAATATGATATGTCAGTTACAACTCTGAAATCTCTTCCCTTTCAAAGGTGATTTTAGTTTGGGGGAAAGCCAGAAGTCGTAGGGCACCAAATCTGGGCTATAGGCGGGCTGATTTGCCTTGGTGATTTGATGCTCAGCCAAAACACTCTGCAGAAGACATGATGCATGTGTGGGTGCATTGTTGTGATGAAGCTGCCAGTCACCAGTTGCCCACAGCTGCAGCCTTCTGAATTATTTAAATAGTTTCTGTGGGGGAAGGTCTCAACGCAATGCAAAATTTGATGCAGATTCATTGCTCTACTTGCTCAGTCATTTTGAATGTGACAGCCACACAGTACGCATGGTCACTCAGTGAACTCTACCATCCCCACTGACCAGTACAGTGAAGTCATCATTGTTCACGCATGTGCATTCCAGTCCACTCTCCTTGGCTGCCCGGTTACATCAATGTTGTGCAAACTGTTCTCATTATATTAGCAATGGCCAGACTTTTTCCAGACAGACCTCGTTTACACAAATCTAGGAGACAGCAGGGCATGTGGTTAAGCAGGTAAATGTTTCTACTCTGTGTGGGATCAGATCCTGGCCTCTGCATTTGATAGTGCGTGGTCTTAGGAAAGTTATTTAACCTCACTATACCTTTTTTTCTTTTATTTATTAAACAAGAAAATCAACCACAATAATAATTTTTATTTAATAACTTTCCTTCTTTTGGGGGGGTGAGAATTAAATGAATCTATACATAGAAAGCACTTGGGTTAGGATGTGGCATATGTAAGCACTCAATAAATTTGAATGTAAAGGAAAATATACTTTTTTTAAAGTAAGATTTCCATGTAGAGGCAACCTCAGGAGAGACACAGGGGACCTTAGACAATGAGACATTTTAAGGGTACTTTGGAGGAATTGACCATTTGTACAATATAATAATTTCTCTAAAACATGATGCTTCAAAATGTCTACATTTTGGTCTAAAATTAAAAAGTAAGATATCTTCTATTTTCTTTTACTATTTCAAAAGCTTCAGGAAATTTCAGAGTAGAAAAAATGAGGAGTAGGGAGAAATAAGAAAACTAAGTAAGGTTCTAAGAACAGCTACTGTTCAGTCAAGATTTAAATAGTGGGAGGATGACAGGGCCATTCTATACTTAAAGTGGTAGGAATATTAAAAAATATTTAATTGGCTATCAGAAAAGAAAGTGGGTTTGTTTTTTAAGGATTTCATTGTTAAAGTGGATCTATTTCTTTATAATAAGAGGTAGCACCAAGTGGATTTAGATGTTTTTTTAAAAACTTTGAAAATGGATGCAAACCGAGAAAATTAAAGATGATGAATTTAAGTGTTTTTTGGTGATGTATATGTTCTAGAATTTGAATCAGGTGTGCACTCATTCAGATACTTGTATGATAAAGACCTGTAAAATTGTAAAACTCTGCTATATCTGTCAGTGATCACAATTGCATGGGAGTCAAATTATGAGATCATTGAACATACCTTAAAATGTCAGTAAACTCAGTTCTTGAGCTGTTGTCTATCTACTGGTAAAGGTAGCAGTGGTCTCCCATCTTGCATTGTATGCTTCTCAGTTCAGTTAGTGTGATGTGGTCAGAAATATTGCCTGTACGTTGTTGATGAGGTAGTTTTGAAATGCAAATTAACATTCTCACTCTACACATGGTACAGTTTCACTTCTGACAGTCACTTTTAGTGGTTGTTCTGCTTTATTAATTCCATATAGTACAGAAAAAGTTTATATAAATACATAGCAGATTGGTAAATGTGGCAAGAAATAGGTTAGCATTATGTCCCTCTAAGTTCTTACTTTGTTTATTTTTTGAATTTAAGTGCTTTTTTTTTTACTACTTTGTTTTTTCCCATTTTTCAGTTTTGAAACTATATTTACAAATTAATAAGAATATATGACCTAGTCGTTCCATTGTTAGTTGTATGCTTATTCAATATATTCACCAAAGGATATTCACAACTATTTTTAGTATCATTACTTACAATAGCCTCAAACTGTAACCACTCAAATTTCCCCAAAAGAGGAATACATATCAATTTTTCCTAAAGGAATTCTGTACAGCAATGAAAATAAATGATCTATAATGACATGCAGCCACGTGGATGAATCCCACAAACAATATGGAAATTCCAATTAACAAAAGAGCCCATGTCTGATTCTATTACATAAAGTGCAAAATTGGGGAAAAGCTTACCTATTCTGGTAGAGGAAGGATAATAGTTACTTGGGGAGGCAGAATGACTGGTGGGGGAATAAGGAGCTTCTGGGATGTATGTAAGTAATGCTCTGGTTCTTAATCTGGGTTGTTCCTATGGCTATAACTTGGTGAAGATTTATTGAGATGAAAACTTATGAAATATGTCCTTTTGTGTGTCATGATGTACTTCAATAATACATTTTAAAAAGGAGAAAATCTCTTGATTAGCAACTTAACAGTTTTTGCTATTCTAAAACATTATGAAGAACTTGTTTGGATGTAAACAGAAGAAACTTCATTCAGACTTGAGATCTAGAATAGACTTTGACAAGCCCTTACACATTATAGTTGCTGAATAAATGTGTGTTGACAGAGCAATATACTTTATTTTATTGTTGTGATTATTTTAAAAGATGATGTTAACACTTAATGATAAATATTCACAATAAAGCTAGGTATGACAAATCATATTTTATAAAACTCCTTAAAGGTTTTCCCTTGGAATATTAAATGGTGCCTAATGCATCTTTCTTAAAAATATAGAAGCAGGATATGCCTATTAAAGGCAAATATTCAATTTCAAATGACATTGGTAACTTAGTGCTTTATCTCTATTAGTAATTTCTATTTGGCTTCAGTCCTCTTTTTAAATGTTCATTGAATTTACCAAGGACAGTAATTTGTTTATCATTATGATGATGCATTGCCCTAACAGATTGGTGTCTTTTACAGTAGTTAAGAATTGATTTTGTTTAGGAAAATATTTATTTTAGCAAATGGATGGCTGTTGTTATATTAGGATGGAGAGAGATTTATTTTAAGTGTTACAGAAGGTATTTTAAACAAATGGATTATGTTTTGAATGAGGCTTGGAAGTAAAAGTAATATGCCATACATATTGAAATTTAATAAAAAATAAGGTTTATGTACAAACAAAGCACTCCATCACTAGAATACAATTTGATTGTCAGCTTTCAATTTAAGGATTAATTTCAAGATTTTTTTTTTGAAATCTAGCAAAGCATAAACTCATCCTTGGATTAGATTGTATAAAAGTCTCATAATTGTGAAATGGTTTTATTTTGGTATTCTTTGTGGCTAAGGGCACTAACTTATTTCATATTAAGTTAGGAAATACCCCCTGGCAATGGGCAAAGAGACACCTGATTGGTGGTGTTGCTCATATATCAATTGCGGGCAAAGCAGATGTACAGCCTTTAGTCCATCCCCACTTGATGCCTATGTTGGTGGCCAGGTGTTTCATGGTTGGGGCACATGAAAAAAGAATATAACTCATGTGAAAACAGTTTATACATCATTAAACCTTACCTATATATAAGGGTATATGTTTATGTATATATTTATATATATATTTTTCCTCATCTGGGTCAAGAAATATTATACTGAATGTTGTGTTTTCAATTTTTTATTTCAGCATTGCATAGAAATTTTTAAAGTAGTATTTTCTGCTATCTTTTTATGTTCAAACCTAATTTATGTATTTTGTTCTAGTCTAATATATGTTACCTCTTTTGGATAGTTTCTATTTCTTTGACTTGAGGGCTTAATTTTCCCCTTTTTTTCACAGAACTCTCTCCAGTAAGGGTTTACATGGCCTCTTCAGATGCAGCCCTAGTAAAAGGTCTTGAGCCTGTACTATTTATTTATTTTTATTTATTTATTTATTTTACCCTCGAATTTTTTAAATAATTTTTTTACTTAATTCTTGTTCAAGTACAGCTTTCTGTCTTATATTCCCAACCCTGCCCACCCCCCGCCCCATGCTCCCCACCTCCTTCCCATTTCTGCCCCCTACCCTT